>NC_134354.1:232230736-232533236 GCF_048569485.1 Anomaloglossus baeobatrachus
CTAGTCCCCGCCCCCTAAAAAAATGGTTTCATATATTGCGCTGATGTAAAGTAGCCATGTGGGAATTACTTTGTGACAGTTTGAAAACTGTGCGGGGAAAAAAAAAAAAAAAAAAAACACACCACACACCTTTGAGACATCAAGGCTGCACCTTGTCCCAGAGAGCCTGGAATTTTTTATTTTTTTTTTAATGTTTGTAATGATGGTGTGGGTTTTTTTGCAATTCTGATGCTTTGTGAAAAATAGTGATGGGTGAACCAGACTAAAGTCAGACCCCCACAGGTTCAAAGGGCACCTGAGTGCTGGGCCTGGGACAGAATTCTCAGGATATTCCGGGTTATAAAGTAAAAAAAAATAAAAGTGAGCGCGCTATACTTAAAAAGTCACTGGCATGGTTGTAACTGCTCCCGTGGTTGCTCATTCGGCTCATGCATATCCACCGCTTCCCCCGTCCACCGGCATCTGATTGGTTGCAGTCAGAGAGCGCCCCTTGCCTGTGTGACAGCCTGTCTCACGCTTCTAATCAGACTCAGTCTGCGGGTCTATAGTGTACAGTAAAACTAAATTAAAAATTGGAGTAAGGTCCCCCCATATTATGATACCCAGCACATAGAAAGCATATAGCTACAGGTCGCAGCCCTCGGACGTGCACTTATCTTGACTGTGTATCAAAGTAGGAGGAACCTCATGCATTTTAGATTTATAATAAAAAAAAAAAAAAAAGTACAAAGTTTAGCAGAGATCTCATTATAGAAATTTGCAAAACCCTTTTAGTGGCCTATTCAGATTAAAATGGACTTTCAGGGGGCTAATATTTATTAGAAACTCCTGAAAAGGGATAGCATTTGAAAAACTGCACGCCTCAAATACTTCATAACAGCTGTCAGAAAATTTAACCCTTTAAGTGTGACAGGAATTAATGCAAAAATGGAATGAGAAAGTTGTTTGTTTGTTTTTTTAACTTAAATTTTGCTTTAGCCCCAATTTTTCTACTTTTACAAGAGACAGCATGACAATTAGACCCCACAATTTGTTACCCAGTTTCATTTGAGCGCGCCGATACCCTACATGTGGTCAGAAACCTGTTTGGACAAATGGCAGTGCTCAGAAGGCAAGGAGTAACATTTGAATTTTGGAATAAAAATTTCACTGAAATAGATCGCGGGTATCATGTTGCACTTGCAAGGCCCCTAAGGTGCTTAAACAGAAACGTCCCCCAAAGTGACCACATTTTTGGAAACTAAGACTCCAAGGCTTTTATCCAGGGGTCTAGTGAGTATTTTGAATCCACAGATATTACAAATAATTAGATAACAGTAGATGTCATGGGAAATTTTAATTTCTGCTCACAAAATGTTACTTAGGCCCAAATTTTTCACTTTTGCAAGAGTTAACAGGAAAATGAGGCCCCTACAGTTTACTAATTTTTTTCTGAGCATGAAGATACCCAAAATGTAGTCCAGAAGTTCTGTTTGGGTAAACGGGAGGGGGCTCGAATAAAGGAGAGCTATTCGAATTTTGCAACACAAAATTGGCTGAAATAGATTGCAGGCACCATGTCACATTGGCAGAGCCTCTGATGTACTAAAACATCAGAAACCCCCATTAGTGACCTCATTTTGGAAACTAGACCCATCAATGAATTTACCTAAGGTTGAACATTTTGAAACTATAGGTGCTTAAACTGTGGATGTGAAAATGACAGTTATGTGGGGGCGTCGGGGAGGGTTGCACACTAAAATGTTATTTTAGCTCCAAAGTTGTCATTTTGGCAATGGATAATAGGAGAAAGCAGATCACATACTTTGCCAGGCAATTTCTCCCAAACACAATGGTACCTCATACACAGTCAAAAGAAGGGAATTTTGTTTACTTACCGTAAATTCCTTTTCTTCTAGCTCCAATTGGGAGACCCAGACAATTGGGTGTATAGCTTCTGCCTCCGGAGGCCACACAAAGCATTACACTTTAAAAAGTGTAACCCCTCCCCTCTGCCTATACACCCTCCCGTGCCTCACGGGCCCATCAGTTTTGGTGCCAAAGCAGGAAGGAGGAAACTTAAAAATTGGTCTAAGGTAAAACTCAATCCGAAGGATATTCGGAGAACTGAAACCATGAACCAAATAATTCGACATGAACAACATGTGTACACAAAGAACAACAGCCCGAAGGGAACAGGGGCGGGTGCTGGGTCTCCCAATTGGAGCTAGAAGAAAAGGAATTTACGGTAAGTAAACAAAATTCCCTTCTTTGTCGCTCCATTGGGAGACCCAGACAATTGGGACGTCCAAAAGCAGTCCCTGGGTGGGTAAAAGAATACCCCTATAAAAAGAGCCGACAACGGCCCCCTCTTACAGGTGGGCAACCGCCGCCTGAAGGACTCGCCTACCTAGACTGGCATCTGCCGAAGCATAGGTATGCACCTGATAGTGTTTCGTGAAAGTGTGCAGACTCGACCAGGTAGCCGCCTGACACACCTGCTGAGCCGTAGCCTGGTGCCGCAATGCCCAGGACGCACCTACGGCTCTGGTAGAATGGGCTTTCAGCCCTAACGGAATCGGATGCCCAGAAGAACGGTAGGCTTCAAGAATCGTTTCCTTGATCCACCGAGCCAAGGTTGACTTAGAAGCCTGTGACCCTTTACGCTGGCCAGCAACAAGGACAAAGAGCGCATCAGAACGGCGCAGGGGTGCCGTGCGAGAAACGTAGAGCCTGAGTGCTCTCACGAGATCTAACAAGTGCAAATCCTTTTCACATTGGTGAACTGGATTAGGACCAAAAGAAGGTAAGGAGATATCCTGATTGAGATGAAAAGGGGATACCACTTTAGGAAGAAATTCCGGGACCGGACGCAGAACCACCTTATCCTGGTGAAACACCAGGAAGGGGGCTTTGCATGACAGCGCTGCTAGCTCAGACACTCTCCGAAGTGATGTGACTGCCACCAGGAATACCACCTTCTGCGAAAGGCGTGATAGAGAGACATCCCTCATCGGCTCGAAAGGTGGTTTCTGAAGAGCCGTTAGCACCCTGTTAAGATCCCAGGGTTCTAGCGGACGCTTGTAAGGTGGGACTATGTGGCAAACTCCCTGCAGGAACGTGCGTACCTGCGGAAGTCTGGCTAGACGCTTTTGAAAAAACACGGAAAGCGCCGATACTTGTCCCTTGAGAGAGCCGAGAGACAAACCCTTGTCCATTCCGGATTGAAGGAAAGACAGAAAAGTGGGCAAGTCAAACGGCCAGGGAGAAAAACCCTGATCAGAGCACCAGGATAGGAAGATCCTCCACGTCCTGTGGTAGATCCAGGCGGACGTAGGTTTCCTGGCCTGTCTCATAGTGGCAATGACCTCTTGAGATAACCCTGAAGACGCTAGAATCCAGGACTCAATGGCCACACAGTCAGGTTGAGGGCCGCAGAATTCAGATGGAAAAATGGCCCTTGAGACAGCAAGTCTGGTCGGTCTGGTAGTGCCCACGGTTGACCCACCGTGAGATGCCACAGATCCGGGTACCACGACCTCCTCGGCCAGTCTGGGGCGATTAGGATGGCGCGGCGGCAGTCGGACCTGATCTTGCGTAACACTCTGGGCAGCAGTGCCAGAGGAGGAAATACATAAGGCAGTCGAAACTGCGACCAATCCTGAACTAACGCGTCTGCCGCCAGAGCTCTGTGATCTTGAGACCGTGCCATGAATGCCGGGACTTTGTTGTTGTGCCGAGACGCCATTAGGTCGACGTCCGGTGTTCCCCAGCGGCAACAGATCTCCTGAAACACGTCCGGGTGAAGAGACCATTTCCCTGCGTCCATGCCCTGGCGACTGAGAAAGTCTGCTTCCCAGTTTTCTACGCCCGGTATGTGAACTGCGGAGATGGTGGAGGCTGTGGCTTCCACCCACAGCAGAATCCGCCGCACTTCTTGGAAGGCTTGGCGACTGCGTGTGCCGCCTTGGTGGTTGATGTACGCCACCGCCGTGGCGTTGTCCGACTGAATTCGGATCTGCCTGCCTCCCAGCCACGGCTGGAACGCCTTTAGGGCTAGATACACTGCCCTTATCTCCAGAACATTGATCTGAAGGGTGGACTCTGTCGGAGTCCAGGTTCCCTGAGCCCTGTGGTGGAGAAAAACCGCTCCCCACCCTGACAGACTCACGTCTGTCGTGACCACAGCCCAGGATGGGGGCAGGAAGGATTTTCCTTTCGACAGAGAAGTGGGGAGAAGCCACCACTGAAGAGAGGCTTTGGCCGCTCGAGAAAGACGTTCTTGTTGAGGGACGTCGACCTCCTGTCCCATTTGCGGAGAATGTCCCATTGGAGTGGACGCAGATGAAACTGCGCAAATGGAACTGCCTCCATTGCTGCCACCATCTTCCCTAGGAAGTGCATGAGGCGCCTCAAGGGGTGCGACTGGGCTCGAAGGAGAGATTGCACCCCTGTCTGTAGTGAGCGCTGTTTGTCCAGCGGGAGCTTCACTATCGCCGAGAGAGTATGAAACTCCATCCCGAGGTAAGTTAACGATTGAGTCGGTGTCAATTTTGACTTTGGGAAATTGATGATCCACCCGAACCTCTGGAGAGAATCCAGAGCAGTGTTCAGGCTGTGTTGGCATGCCACACGGGAGGGTGCCCTGACTAAAAGATCGTCTAAGTAAGGGATCACCGAGTGTCCCTGAGAGTGTAGGACTGCCACCACTGTTGCCATGACCTTGGTGAAGACCCGTGGGGCTGTCGCTAGGCCGAAAGGCAGTGCCACGAACTGAAGGTGTTCGTCTCCGATGGCGAAACGCAGGAAGCGCTGATGCTCTGGTGCAATCGGCACGTGGAGATAAGCATCCCTGATGTCGATTGATGCTAGGAAGTCTCCTTGGGACATCGAGGCGATGACGGAGCGGAGAGATTCCATCCGGAACAGTCTGGCTTTCACGTGTCTGTTGAGCAGTTTGAGGTCCAGAACGGGACGATCCGTCCTTTTTTGGCACCACAAACAAGTTGGAGTAAAGAAGGGAATTTTGTTTACTTACCGTAAATTCCTTTTCTTCTAGCTCCAATTGGAAGACCCAGACAATTGGGTGTATAGCTACTGCCTCCGGAGGCCACACAAAGTATTACACTTAAAAGTGTAAGGCCCCTCCCCTTCTGGCTATACACCCCCCCGTGGGATCACGGGCTCCTCAGTTTTAGTGCAAAAGCAAGAAGGAGGAAAGCCAATAACTGTTTTAAATACAAATTCAACCCGAGAAACAACCTCGGAGAACTGAACTGTTCAACATGAACAACATGTGCACCCGAAAAAAACAAACTTCCTAAGAAAACAGGGCGGGTGCTGGGTCTCCCAATTGGAGCTAGAAGAAAAGGAATTTACGGTAAGTAAACAAAATTCCCTTCTTTGTCGCTCCTAATTGGGAGACCCAGACAATTGGGACGTCCAAAAGCAGTCCCTGGGTGGGTAAAAGAATACCTCGTGATAGGGCCGTCAAACAGCCCTTTCCTACAGGTGAGCCACCGCCGCCTGAAGGACTTGTCTACCTAGGCCGGCATCCGCCGAAGCGTAGGTATGCACCTGATAATGCTTGGTAAAAGTGTGCAGACTCGACCAGGTAGCCGCCTGGCACACCTGCTGAGCCGTAGCCTGGTGCCGTAATGCCCAGGACGCACCCACGGCTCTGGTAGAATGGGCCTTCAGTCCTGATGGAATCGGAAGCCCAGCAGAACGGTAGGTGTGAAGAATTGGTTCCTTGATCCAACGCGCAAGGGTGGATTTGGAAGCTTGCGACCCTTTACGCTGACCAGCGACAAGGACAAAGAGTGCATCCGAGCGGCGCAGAGGCGCCGTGCGGGAAATGTAGATCCTGAGTGCTCTCACCAGATCCAATAAATGCAAACCTTTTTCAAATTGGTGAACTGGATGCGGACACAAAGACGGTAAAGTGATATCTTGATTGAGATGAAAGGAAGATACCACCTTGGGAAGAAATTCTGGAATTGGACGCAGAACTACCTTGTCCTGGTGAAACACCAGGAATGGAGATCTGCATGATAACGCCGCCAGCTCGGACACTCTCCGAAGAGACGTGACCGCCACTAGAAAGGCCACTTTCTGTGAAAGACGAGAAAGGGAAACCTCCTTCATAGGCTCGAAAGGCGGCTTTTGGAGAGCAATTAGAACCTTGTTCAGGTCCCAGGGCTCCAACGGCCGCTTGTAAGGGGGGACGATATGACAAACCCCTTGCAGGAACGTGCGTACCTGAGGAAGTCGCGCCAGGCGTTTCTGAAAAAATACGGATAGCGCGGAGACTTGACCCTTAAGGGAGCCAAGCGACAAACCTTTTTCCAACCCAGACTGCAGGAAGGAAAGAAAAGTAGGCAATGCAAAAGGCCAGGGAGAAACTCCCTGAGCAGAGCACCAAGATAGGAATATCCTCCACGTCCTGTGGTAGATCTTGGCGGAGGATGGCTTCCTAGCCTGTCTCATGGTGGCAACCACTTCATGAGATAATCCTGAAGACGCTAGGATCCAGGACTCAATGGCCACACAGTCAGGTTCAGGGCCGCAGAATTCAGATGGAAAAACGGAACTTGAGACAGCAAGTCTGGACGGTCTGGTAGTGCCCACGGATGGCCTACCGTGAGGTGCCACAGATCCGGGTACCACGACCTCCTTGGCCAGTCTGGAGCGACGAGAATGGCGCGGCGGCAGTCGGACCTGATTTTGCGGAGCACTCTGGGCAACAATGCCAGAGGTGGGAACACATACGGTAGCCGGAACTGCGACCAATCTTGAACTAAGGCGTCTGCCGCCAGAGCTCGGTGATCGTGAGACCGTGCCATGAAAACCGGGACCTTGTTGTTGTGCCGTGACGCCATCAGGTCGACGTCCGGCATCCCCCAGCGGCGACAGATCTCCTGAAACACGTCCGGGTGAAGAGACCATTCCCCTGCGTCCATGCCCTGGCGACTGAGAAAGTCTGCTTCCCAGTTTTCTACGCCTGGGATGTGAACTGCGGATATGGTGGATGCCGTGTCTTCCACCCACGTCAGAATCCGCCGGACTTCCTGGAAGGCTTGCCGACTGCGTGTTCCCCCTTGGTGGTTGATGTATGCCACCGCTGTGGAGTTGTCCGACTGATTTCGGATCTGCTTGCCTTCCAGCCACTGTTGGAAGGCTTGTAGGGCAAGATAGACTGCTCTGATCTCCAGAATATTGATCTGAAGGGTGGACTCTTTCCGAGTCCACGTACCTTGAGCCCTGTGGTGGAGAAACACTGCTCCCCACCCTGATAGACTCGCATCTGTCGTGACCACCGCCCAGGATGGGGGTAGGAACGACTTTCCTTTTGACAATGAGGTGGGAAGAAGCCACCACCGGAGAGATTCCTTGGCTGCCTGAGAGAGGGAGACCTCCCTGTCGAGGGACGTCGACTTCCCGTCCCATTGGCGGAGAATGTCCCATTGTAGTGGACGCAGATGAAACTGCGCAAAAGGAACTGCTTCCATTGCTGCTACCATCTTCCCTAGGAAGTGCATGAGGCGCCTCAAGGGGTGCGACTGGCCCTGAAGGAGAGATTGCACCCCTATCTGTAGCGAGCACTGTTTGTCCAGTGGAAGTTTCACTATCGCTGAGAGAGTATGAAACTCCATGCCAAGATATGTTAGTGATTGGGTCGGGGTTAGATTTGACTTTGAAAAGTTGATAATCCACCCGAAACTCTGGAGAGTCTTCAGTGCCACGTTCAGGCTGTGTTGGCATGCCTCTTGAGAGGGTGCCTTGATAAGTAGATCGTCCAAATACGGGATCACGGAGTGACCTTGCGAGTGCAGGACTGCTACTACTGCTGCCATGACCTTGGTGAAGACCCGAGGGGCTGTCGCCAGCCCGAAAGGTAGAGCTACGAACTGCAGGTGTTCGCTTCCTATAACGAAGCGTAGAAAACGCTGATGCTCTGGCGCAATTGGCACGTGGAGATAAGCATCCTTGATGTCTATTGATGCTAGGAAATCTCCTTGAGACATTGAGGCGATAACGGAGCGGAGAGATTCCATCCGGAACCTCCTGGTTTTTACGTGTTTGTTGAGCAGCTTTAGATCCAGGACGGGACGGAACGACCCGTCTTTCTTTGGCACCACAAACAAATTGAAGTAAAAACTGTGACCTTGTTCCTGAAGAGGAACAGAAGTCACCACTCCTTCCGCCTTTAGAGCGGACACCGCTTGTAGCAGAGCATCGGCTCGGTCGGGCGGTGGGGAAGTTCTGAAGAAGCGAGTTGGAGGACGAGAGCTGAACTCTATCCTGTACCCGTGAGACAGAATGTCTCCCACCCAACGGTCTTTGACCTGTGACAGCCAAATGTCGCCAAAGCGGGAGAGCCTGCCACCGACCAAGGATGCGGAGAGAGGAGGCTGAGAGTCATGAGGAAGCAGTCTTGGTAACGGTTCTTCCGGCTAGCTTTTTTGGGCGTGATTGAGTCCGCCAAGAATCTGAGCCCCTCTGATCCTTTTGAGTCCTTTTGGACGAGTAGAATTGGGACCTGCCTGAGCCTCGAAAGGACCGAAAACCAGACTGTCCCCTCCTCTGTTGGGGTTTGTTTTGTCTGGGCTGAGGTAAGGATGAATCCTTACCCTTGGAGTGTTTAATGATTTCATCCAAACGCTCACCAAACAATCGGTCACGAGAAAAAGGCAAACTGGTTAAGCACTTCTTGGAAGAAGAATCTGCCTTCCATTCTCTCAACCACAGGGCTCTGCGTAAAACCACAGAGTTGGCTGACGCCACCGCCGTACGGCTCGTAGAGTCTAGGACAGCATTAATCGCGTAAGACGCGAATGCAGACATTTGAGAGGTCAAGGGTGCCACCTGCGGAGCAGATGTACGTGTGACCGTGTCGACCTGTGTAAGGCCAGCGGAAATAGCTTGGAGTGCCCATACGGCTGCGAATGCTGGCGCCAACGACGCTCCAATCGCTTCATAGATGGATTTTAACCAGAGCTCCATCTGTCTGTCAGTGGCATCTTTAAGTGCCGCCCCATCTTCCACTGCAACTAGAGATCTGGCTGC
Source organism: Anomaloglossus baeobatrachus (assembly GCF_048569485.1). Classification (NCBI taxonomy): domain Eukaryota; kingdom Metazoa; phylum Chordata; class Amphibia; order Anura; family Aromobatidae; genus Anomaloglossus; species Anomaloglossus baeobatrachus. The sequence goes on from NC_134354.1 coordinate 232,239,785, forward strand.
AAGCCTGGAGATTGGAGGGTCCACCTTGGGACACTGTGTCCAGCCCTTGACCACGTCAGGGGGAAAAGGATAGCGTGTATCTTTAAGCCGTTTGGAAAAACGCTTATCTGGATAAGCGTGGTGTTTCTGGATTGCGTCTCTAAAGTCAGAGTGGTCCAGAAAAGTGCTTAATTTACGCTTGGGATACCTGAAATGGAATTTCTCCTGCTGTGAAGCTGCCTCCTCCGCAAGAGGAGCTGGTGGAGAAATATCTAACATCTTATTGATGGACGCTATAAGATCATTCACTATGGCGTCACCATCCGGGGTATCTAGATTGAGAGCGGCCCCAGCATCAGACTCCTGATCAGTTACATCCGCCTCATCACACAGTCGTCCCGCTGGGACCCTGACCAGTGTGATGAAGTTGAGGGTCGCTCATAGCGAGCCCGCTTAGGTTGTCTGGGACTGTCGTCCGAGTCAGAGCCGTCACCCTGGGGTGCATGTGACACCCCCGGAGCTAGCAAGTGGTCCAGCTGAGGGGGACAAGGTGGCAATGAATCAACAGTGCCCATGGTCTGAGTTACTGGTCTAGACTGCAATGTTTCAAGAATTTTAGACATAGTCATAGACAATCTGTCAGCAAAAGCTGCAAACTCCGTCCCTGTCACCTGGACAGCATTCACAGGTGGTTCTCCCTGGGTCACCTCTAGCAGCGGCCCCGGCTGAGCAATTGCCACAGGGGCCGAGCACTGCACACAATGGGGGTCAGTGGAACCTGCCGGTAGAGTAGCCCCACATGCGGTACAAGCAGCATATAAAGTCCGTGCCTTGGCACTTTTGCTTTTTGCGGACGACATGCTGTTGTCTCCTTGAGAAATCTAAGGAGGGTATATAGCAGAAAATCACCAGCAACTGTACAGTGCAAAGTATTGCCAGCACAAAATACAAAGTACACTATGGCACAAGTGGGGGAGAGCCCTTGAGGGCTGCTTACCGCCCGCTGAAAAGCGGGTGTGAGGTCGTAGAATCCCTTGTCTGAGTCTCCCCGTCTCCCCTCTGCAGCTCAGCGTGCAGGCAGGAATGGCTGCCGGCGTCCTGTGAAGAGGGGCGGACCGTGGGCGTCACAAACAAAAGTGCGGGAAACTGCGTCCCACTGTGCCTAGTGTGAGGGCTGGAGTATGTAAAACAGACTCCAGCTCTTAGCGCTGCTGGTCTGTACAGCGTCCCGCCCTCCTCCTGACTGGCAGGTCTGGGGGCGGGAACGATACGAACTAGGCCGCAAAAGCCGGGGACTGTAGTAGTCTAGCGCGGCCGTCATATATGCACGGCCAGCGCGGAAGTCCCCGGCGCACCACAAATCCCAGCCGCGACGCAGTAAAAACTGACCCCCGCGGCCGGATCGGCCGATCGTACTAAGTCACCTCACTCAGCAGAGCTGTAGTGAGTAACGGCACAAGCGCAGCAGCGCTGTTTACCCCGGCGCACTAACACACCCAGCAATGCTGCAGTGTGCGTGCGATAAGCACGGGGACACGGAGTACCTTGATGGAGCAGGGTCCTGTCCCTGAGGAAACTCCGCTCCGTATCCAGCAGATCCTCCAGGGGCTGTGGATGGAGCACGGCCTCAGTGCCCGGAGACCGGTAAAGTCCCACTTCACCCAGAGCCCTAATGGGGATGGGGAAGGAATCAGCATGTGGGCTCCAGCCTCCGTACCCGCCATGGGTACCTCAACCTTAACAAACACCGCCGACAGAAAGTGGGGTGAGAAGGGAGCATGCTGGGGGCCCTCGTATGGGCCCTCTTTTCTTCCATCCGACATAGTCAGCAGCTGCTGCTGACTAAACAGTGGAGCTATGCGTGGATGTCTGGCCTCCTTCGCACAAAGCATAAAACTGAGGAGCCCGTGATCCCACGGGGGGGTGTATAGCCAGAAGGGGAGGGGCCTTACACTTTTAAGTGTAGTACTTTGTGTGGCCTCCGGAGGCAGTAGCTATACACCCAATTGTCTGGGTCTCCCAATTAGGAGCGACAAAGAAAACCGCGACCCCATTCTTGGAGGGGAACAGGGATCACCACTCCTTCTGCCTTCAGAGTGCTCACCGCCTGAACAAGAGCATCGGCTCGCTCGGGGGGCGGAGATGTTCTGAAGAAACGAGTCGGAGGACGAGAGCTGAGATCTATCCTGTAACCGTGAGACAGAATGTCTCTCACCCATCGGTCTTGGACATGTGGCAACCAGGCGTCGCAAAAGCGGGAGAGCCTGCCACCGACCGAGGATGCGGTTTCGGGAGGCCGAAAGTCATGAGGAGGCCGCTTTGGGGGCGGTTCCTCCGGCGGTCTTTTTAGGCCGTGACTTAGACCGCCATGAATCAGAGTTCCTCTGGCCCTTCTGTGGACTGTTGGACGTGGAGAATTGAACTGGCTGAGGGCCGAAAGGACCGAAACCTCGATTGTATCTTCCGTTGCTGAGGTCTGTTTGGTTTGGACTGGGGTAAGGACGAGTCCTTTCCCTTGGATTGTTTAATGATTTCATCCAATTGCTCGCCAAACAGACGGTCGCCAGAAAAAGGCAAACCTGTTAAGAACTTCTTGGAAGCAGAGTCTGCCTTCCATTCGCGTAGCCACATGGCCCTGCGGACTGCCACTGAATTGGCGGATGCTACCGCTGTACGGCTCGCAGAATCCAGGACGGCATTCATGGCGTAGGACGAAAAAGCAGACACCTGAGAGGTTAAAGACACAACCTGCGGAGTAGAGGCACGTGTGACTGCATTAATCTCAGAGAGACAAGCTGAGATAGCTTGGAGTGCCCATACGGCTGCGAATGCCGGAGCAAAAGACGCGCCTATGGCTTCATAGATGGATTTCATCAGGAGCTCTATTTGCCTGTCAGTGGCATCCTTGAGCGACGCACCATCTGCCACTGCTACTATGGATCTAGCCGCCAGTCTAGAGACTGGGGGATCCACCTTGGGACACTGAGCCCAACCCTTAACTACGCCAGCGGGGAAGGGATAACGCGTGTCATTAAGGCGCTTAGTAAAGCGCTTGTCCGGAAAAGCTCGGTGTTTCTGGACTGTATCTCTGAAGTTGGAGTGGTCAAAGAACGCACTCCGTGTACGTTTGGGAAACCTGAATTGGAATTTCTCCAGCTGAGAAGCTACCTCCTCAATCGGAGGAGCTGGAGGAGAAAATTCTAACACCTGATTGATGGACGCTATAAGGTCATTTACTATGGCGTCCCCTTCAGGTGTATCAAGATTGAGAGCGACGTCAGGATCAGAGCCCTGATCTGCCACATCCGCTTCATCCTCCAGAGAGTCCTCATGCTGAGACCCTGAGCAGTGTGATGAAGTGGAGGGAAGCTCCCAGCGAGCCCGCTTAGCCGGTCTGGGACTGCGGTCCGTGCCGGAGTCCTCACCGTGGGACCTAGGGGTCACCCCAGGAGCACATTGCTGCGCCGACCGAGGGGGGCCTGGGGGCAGTGATTCAACAGTGCCCGGGGCCTGTGTTACAGGTCTGGACTGCAAAGCTTCCAGTATCTTAGCAGACCATTTATCCATAGACTGAGCCATGGATTGAGATAGTGACTCAGAAAGTTTCTCAGCCAACACTGCAAACTCTGTCCCTGCCACCTGGGCCGTGGAAGCCGGTGGTTCTACCTGGGCCGAGGGTCCCACCAGTGGCTGAGGCTCCGGCTGAGTGAGTGTCACAGGGGCCGAGCATTGCACACAATGAGGGTAGACGGAACCTGCAGGTAACATAGCCGCACAAGAGGTACAGGTAGCATAATAAGCCTGTGCCTTAGCACCCTTGCTTTTTGCGGACGACATGCTGTTGTCTCCTCTTAGCAATCAGTGAGGGTATATAGCCAAAGCTAATAATGCGGCCGAACAGAGTAAATGTATACAATATATATATATATATATATATATATATATATACACACTTCAGCACCCAGGGGGGCCAGCACCGAGTAAACGGTGCGGCTTACCGACCGCTCTCAGCGGTTTGTGTGTCCACCAGATTCCCTGCCTGGGCCTCCCAGCGCTGTGGATATCGTCTGAAGTTCTCCACCAGCAGTAGTACTGATAGCAATGGCTGCCAGCGTTCAGAGAGGAGGAGGGAGCCGTGGGCGTGCCTGTAAAAGTGCGGGAATCTGGTGCCCCACGGTGCTCAGTGAGGGGGGAGGAGGATACTAAGTATGCTCCAGCCCTCACCGCTGACGTCCAGTGCAGCGTCCCGCCCTTACCCCTGAGTGACAGGTCCGTGGGCGGGAGTATGCGGTACTAGGCCGCAAAAGCCGGGGACTAGAGTTATAAACGCAGCCGGCAGACAAGCGCGGTCAGCGCGGAAGTCCCGGCCCACAAACACACCCAGCAGCTGCTGCAGCATCCGTCACACAGGCGCTCTATGCGCCGTCCCCAAGGGGACACAGAGTACCTTAAAGGAGCAGGGCCTGTCCCTGACGATACCCGGTCTCCTGGTCAGCAGATTCCCCCAGGGGCTGCGGAGGGAGCCCCGGTCCCAGTGTCTGGTGACCGGTAAGGATCCCACTTCTCCCAGAGCCCCTAAGGGATGGGGAAGGATAACGGCATGTGGGCTCCAGCCTCTGTACCCGCAATGGGCACCTCAACCTTAACAGCACCGCCGACCAGAGTGGGGTGAGAAGGGAGCATGCCGGGAGCCCTGTTAGGGGCCCTCTTTTCTTCCATCCGATAAAGTCAGCAGCTGCTGTTGACTAAAATGTGGAGCTTGCATGGATGTGTGCCTCCTTCAACACAAAGCAATAAAACTGATGGGCCCGTGAGGCACGGGAGGGTGTATAGGCAGAGGGGAGGGGTTACACTTTTTAAAGTGTAATGCTTTGTGTGGCCTCCGGAGGCAGAAGCTATACACCCAATTGTCTGGGTCTCCCAATGGAGCGACAAAGAAACTCATGTTTGGGAACATGGTAAGGCTTGGAAAGAACAGCGCTATTCAAGTTTTGGAACACAAGTTTGGACATGTTGCATTTGCCAAAAATACAGAAACACTCACATGTGACCCCATTTGGCAAACTAAACCCTATAATGAATTCATCTATTGGTGTGGTGAGCATTTAAAGCCACAATTTTATTAGCTAGGGCAGTGAAAATGAATTCACACAAAGGATAAAAGGGAGAAATTGACAATTTGTTATGCAATTTTTATCAAACGTGGCAGTAACTCATTGTTTGTACACCCCTACTTGAGTATACAGCATGGATTTGACAGAAAGGAGCGAGACTTTGTATTCAGAATGCATATTCCATTTGAAGAGATTGTGAACTCCAGTAGCCGAGCCCCTGATGTGCCAGATCAGCCAAAATCCACACAAGTGAGCCCCATATGTTGGAAACTTCACCACTTAAGGCATTCATATAGGGGTGTAGTGATTATTTTGAATCAACAGGTGCCTCACAAAGTTTTATAACATTGGGAAGGGGAAATAAGACATTACCAATAAAATGTTATATTAGCGGCAAAATTGTCAGTTACACAAGGGTTAAAAGGCAAAACAGGAGGGCACAATTTATTGCACAATTTCACTATATGTTATCAGAAACTACTGTCAAGGCTGAGAAGGAAGAGGCACTACTTGGGTTTATAGCGCAGATTTTGCTAGAATTGTTTGCAGGCGACATTTGCAGACCCCTGAATGTGCTAGAACAGCAGAAAAACTCCAGAAGTTAAGGGTACTTTACACACTGCGACATCGCTAGCGATCTCATTAGCGATGTGAAATTCTAGATCACAAGTGCGATCTTTTGAGATCGCACATGAGTAAAATGACCTATGTGCGATCTCGAAAGATCGCACTTGCGATCTAGAATTTCACATCGCTAACGAGATCGCAGTGTGTAAAGTACCCTTTACCCCATTGTAGTAATTGCACTCAATTTATTTATGGCTGCAGTGACTTATTTTGTCGCATTCACACCAGGCTAATTTTTTCTGGAGAAATACATATGTCAGTTTAGAGCTCATACATTGCGCTCCCATTAGTTGTTCCCAGCTTCTGGAGACACAAACCCCATAAATTGATAAAGTGTGCCCTCACTAAAATAATGCCACACATGGGGCCACTAACTGTGGGGTTAGCACACTGAGGTATTTAGATTTCAAAGCGCAGATTATTTGGAGGGGTGAGAGTCACTTTTCCAAAGTTTTTTCTTCTACAGTGATTTGGGAGACCCTTATATTTCCAGTGACAAATAACAGGCCTGAGTTTGTGAGATTCAAGCCTTATTACAATTTTGGGGAGGTAGAATGAACAAACAGACAGCAATATAAGAAGGATTCTTCTTACTTTTGTGGGGTGCATCGTACAGTATTAGTGATAAGACGACTATTCTGTGACTGAATAAATACATACATACAGCTCTGGCAAAAATTAAGAGACCACTGCAAAATTCTGATTTTTCTCTATTTGAGTAAAATGTAAATTGTTTTTATTATAATATATGTATAATTTTATCTTTTTTTACAAAAACAGTATTTTTACTATGACATTTTTTTTGCCGCCATATTCTGGGAGCTATTTTTTTTGTCAAACAGGGCTGTATAAGGGCTTTTCTTTTCATGATGAGATTTTTGGGGTATTTTGTTGCTTAACATTTTATCACTCCATATTTTTCAGGTGCAGAATGAACAAAAACTAGCAATTCCGTGTTTGTTTTGGGTTCTTTTTTTAAGACATTTCACTGTTCGGTAAAAGTGATTATACAGATTTATTCTTAAGATCAGCACGGTTACAGCAATAGATACAGATTTAAGCTTTGCTACTTTTATACACTAAACTATATTTAGTTTTGTTATATATGGTTATGTATTGCCATTCTGACAGCTGTAATTTTTCGCAAAGCCATATTAATGCTTATGACAGTTTGGAGTTTTTATACACTTTTTTACATATTAACTTTTGATTGCCTTTAATTCTTTGTGCATCAGTGTGATGGGAAAAAAACAAACTTTAAACTATATTTGCCATATCAGAGCAAAAGGCAAAAGAAAAAAAATACAAAAAATAATTACCTGCAGAGTCACGCTCTTCTTTTTTGGTTTTCTTGACCTCTTTTTCATCAGATTCCTCACTGTTCAGAAAGAGAACTTTTAAAAACCTCTTAATTTGCAGAGGGGAATAATAACCTTTTCTCAACCATGAAATACTGTTTTTCATTCCCCACCCTCCTTCCAGGAGCCACTGCTTTAATTCATTCACATAGCATTAGAGCTAGTTTGCTTGCAGGACAAGTTGTAGTTTTGAGTTAAACAATTGACCATATTAAGGGAATAATGTTACGCTTTTTTTTTTTTAGTTATTAATATGGATATACAGGTGGCATAAAGATGAAATTAGCCATACCTGTATTCCCCCTGGATTGGTTGTTTGGCAAAAATCCTTTAATATATCTTCTGGGCTATGGGGCATGCGCTGCCTGGAAGAGAAGCCTGCCTCTGGTCTTTATTAGGCTACGTGTGCACGTACATGCTGAAAAATCTGCAGCAATTTGGCAGTGTATGTGCGCTTCAAAATCGCTGCAGAAACACTGCGGAATGGATGCAGTGTAGCTGCAGAATAGATGCCGATTTCATGTGCTCTGGATGCTGCCTCTCCCATAGACAGAGTGGGAGCATCCAAAGCGCAGCAAATAAGTTACATGTTGCTTTTTTAAAGAGATCAAAATTTCAGCATGCAAAACACTGCTTTCAAAAAAGCAACGTGCGGATGGATTATGCACAATCTTCATAGTGTGCTGGGGACGCAGGACGCATGCGTTTACGTTGCAGTGCAATATGCAGCGTAAACGCATGAAATAACGCAACATACGCACATAGCCTTATATAGAATTCCTCCTCCTCCCCTTCTCTTCAGAGTCCCTGCGCCGTCAGGTGTGCGGCTGGAGATCCTGCACCTGTGCATTCTGCCTGCCATCTCTCCCCTGCATTGTGAAGCAGCAGTGACTCCATGGCGACTGCACAGCAAAAGTGAAGCCTGTGCTCACAGAAGGGCGGAACAGTGACAGGAGGGACGGCAGGCAGAACGTACAGGATTTCCAGCGGTGCACCTGAAGTCACAACGACACCAGGGAAGAGGAATCCTGTATAATGGGCCTGGTTTATCAAAGCTTTCAAGGCAGAATTCTGGCATAAAACCTTTGAAAATTTGTAAAAATTAGGTGCAACTCAGTTGCATTTAAAGTTTGCGATTTACAAAGTTTTTAAGCCCAATTTGCTGAAGCTAGGGTGGGATAGGGCATGGCAAAGCTCATGTAAATCATGACGAGCTGTGGCGTTCCATACACTGGAAAGCTCAATCCCGTATCTGACTAGAGTGAGACTTCTGGCATAGCACAAAGAAGCGCACGCCACTATTCATGAATCAGGAGCGTCTGACTCCAGCATGCCCCCTCATTAAGATCGGCGGCAACAACGCTGTTCTTGATAAATCAGGCTCCATCTGTTTTAGATTTGATACTTAGGGACATTTTTAATAGATTTGCACAATTACCTGTCATCCTGTGAGTTTTTTGCAGGTTTTTTTTCCTTCACCTCTCTAGGAGATGATCGAGATTTCTTAGCAGGAGGAGCAGATTCTCTTCCATAATCCTCATCTAATAAATAAAACAAAATTATTAAGTTTGTATTTTTCCTCAATTCTTTTCTAAGACATAAAAGCAGAAAATCATAGTAAAACTTCCCACCTTTTACTAATTTATGGGCGTTTGAAAACAGTGTAGACATCTCAAATTCCGAGAGCTACTAAAGTTACTGGATTATCACAAATATAATTGAAAAAGCTTCAGTACAGAGATAGTGACTCCAACACAGATAATAAATTTGACCATATATTTCAAAAAAGTATTAGTCATTATTAGTGATGGGCGAACACAAACAGTAAAGTTTGGGATCCGCACCAGACATTTTGCGTCCACGCATGGGCACTGAACACCTCAAAGAAATCCATGTTAATGTTTGGGTATGACCACCCAAATAGTATAAACAAAAAAAAAAAAAAAGAAGAATACAGTTTCTGTACAGCTGTCACACTGCTTCCAGGACTGCTCATTAGATATCATGAATATTCACTGCTTCCCCCCCCGTCCACCCTTAGTGACAGCACCTGTGATTGGTTGCAGTCACACTGCCAATTTCTGTCTAGGACCCTGGATTGGAGTGTAAAAAAAGAAAAAAAAAAAAAAAAAAAGGCATAGAATCCCCCATATTTTTATACCCAGCACAGACAAAGCAGATGGCTACAGGCTGCAGCCCCCAGCTGTGTATCAAAATACAAAGTACTCCATGCATTTTTTTTTTTTTAATTAAAAAAAAAAAAAAAAACAAACCACAGAGGAGGGCAGTCCCCCCTCAATTTTGATACCTAGCCTCAATAAAGCAGACAGCTGGGGCCTGGTATGCTCCGGCTGGGGAGGTCCATGGTTATTGGGTCCTCCCAAGCCTAAAAATTGCAGCCCGCAGTCACCCCAGAATGGGTGCATCCATTAGATGTGGTGGCAATCGGGGTAATATAAAAAGGAGATAATGACAGCTGTGAATTGTCAAGAAAAAAAGAAATTTTGTTAATTACCGTAAATTCTTTTTCTTATAGTTCCGTATTGGGAGACCCAGACCATGGGTGTTTAGCTTCTGCCTCCAGAGGACACACAAAGTACTACACTTAAAAGTGTAGCTCCTCCCTCTGAGCTTATACACCCCCTGGTAGCCAGTCCTAGCCAGTTTAGTGCAAAAGCTGAAGGAGAATAGCCACCCACAAGTAGAACCGAGTAAGAACCGGAACAACCAGAGACTCTGTCCACGACAACAGCCGGTGATAACACACGGAACAAGAAAATTGCCAACAGGCAACACGGAGGGTGCTGGGTCTCCCAATACGGAATTATAAGAAAAAGAATTTACAGAAAGTAACAAAATTCTCTTTTTCTTTATCGTTCCTTTGGGAGACCCAGACCATGGGACGTTCCAAAGCTGTCCCTGGGTGGGAATAAACAGAAAAAACTAAGTAGGCGGAGCCTAACTTCACAAGTGGGCGACAGCCGCCTGAAGGATGCGTCTGCCCAAGCTCGCATCTGCCGAAGCACGAGCATGCACTTGGTAGTGCTTCGAGAAGGTATGCAGGCTAGTCCAAGTGGCAGCCTGACAGACTTGTTGAGCCGTAGCCTGGTGCCTAAAAGCCCAAGAGGCACCGACAGCTCTGGTCGAGTGTGCTTTGATCCCCGGCGGGGGAGGCACCCGAGTACTCTGGTAGGCGTCCGAAATGGTCGATCTAATCCAACGGGCCAAGGTCGGCTTAAAAGCAGAGAGACCCTTGCGCCGCCCTGTGGTTAGCACAAAAAGAGGTGCACCGCCTAAGCGCAGCGGTGCGAGACACAAATCCGGAGAGCACACACCAGATCTAGAGTATGCAGCGCTTTCTCACAGCGATGAACAGGGGCCGGACAGAAGGAAGGCAAGGAAATATCCTGGTTAAGGTGGAAGGGAGAGACCACCTTAGGAAGAAAGTCCGGAGTCGGATGGAGAACTACCTTGTCTTGGTGAAAAACCAAAAAAGGTGACTCCGAGGGGAGCGCAGCTAAATCAGACTCTCCTCAGAGAAGTTATGGCATCTAGAAAGGCCACCTTTTGAGAAAGACGATACAAAGAAACCTCCCTAAGGGGCTCGAAAGGGGGTTTCTGCAATACCGTGAGGACCAAGTTAAGGTCCCAGGGATCCAAGGGCCGCCGATAAGGCGGAATGATGTGAGACGCACCTTGCATGAAGGTGCGGACCTGAGCCAGCCGGGCGAGACGCCGCTGGAACAGCACTGATAGAGCTGAGACTTGTGCCTTGAGAGAGTTGAGGGACAGTCCTAGCTGCAGACCGGACTGTAAAAAAGACAGAAGGGTCGGCAACGAGAATGGCCAAGGAGAATGGCCGGAAGAGCGACACCAGGACAGGAAAATTTTCCAAGTCCTGTGATAGATCTTGACGGAGGAAGACTTACGGGCCCAAGTCATAGTGGAGATGACTTCAGGAGGAATACCAGAAGCCGTCAAAATCCAGGACTCAGGAGCCACGCCATCAATTTGAGTGCCGCAAAATTCGGGCGGAAAAACAGACCTTGCGAGAGCAGGTCTGGACGGTCCGGAAGATGCCACGGCATCTCCACGGACAGTTGGAGCAGGTCCGGATACCAAGCTCGCCTGGGCCAGTCCGGTGCAATGAGGATGACTCGACGGCCCTCCATTCTGATCTTGCGCAGGACTCTGGGCAAGAGAGCTAGAGGGGGAAACACGTAGGGCAGACGAAACTGAGACCAGTCTTGAACCAGAGCGTTCGCGGCGAAGGCCTGAGGATCGTGGGAGCGAGCCACGTAAACCGGAACCTTGTTGTGACGGGATGCCATTAGGTCCACGTCCGGAGTTCCCCACTTGCGGCAGATTGACTGAAACACTGCCGGGTGCAGGGACCACTCGCCACCGTCCACAGATTGACGGCTGAGATAATCTGCCTCCCAGTTTTCTACGCCAGGGATGTTGACTGCGGATATGGTGGACTTGGAGTCCTCCGCCCATTGAATAATGCGTTGGACCTCCAACATTGCCAGGCGGCTGCGTGTCCCGCCTTGGTGATTGATCTAGGCAACCGCTGTCGCGTTATCTGACTGGACTCGAATGTGCCTGCCCGCCAACAGGTGGTGAAAGGCTAGGAGAGCTAGAAGCACAGCTCTGGTTTCCAGCACATTGATTGAAAGGGCTGACTCGGACGGAGTCCAAGTGCCCTGTGCTCTGTGGTGGAGATGTACCGCTCCCCAGCCGGATAGGCTGGCATCCGTGGTGAGAATCACCCAGGACGGAGTCAGGAAGGAGCGCCCTTGGGACAAGGATAGAGGTCGAAGCCACCACTGAAGAGAGCTCCTGGTCCGTGGCGACAGAGCCACTAACCTCTGTAAGGAGGAAGGCCGCTTGTCCCAACAGCGGAGAATGTCCACCTGCAGAGGACGCAGATAGAACTGGGCAAAGGGAACTGCCTCCATGGAGGCCACCATTTGACCCAGCACCTGCATCAGGCGCCTGAGGGAATAACGGCGGGGCCTCAGGAGAGAGCGCACCGCTAGCCGGAGAGACTGCTGTTTGATTAACCCCTTCAGCCCCCATCCTGTTTTCACCTTAACCCCTTCACCCCCAGCCACTAAAACACCCTAATGACCGGGCCATTTTTTGCAATTCTGACCAGTGTCACTTTGACAGGTTATAACTCTGGGACGCTTCAACGGATCCTGGCGATTCTGAGATTGTTTTTTCGTGACATATTGTACTTCATGTCAGTGGTAAATTTAGGCCGATATTTTTTGCGTTTATTTGTGAAAATTTAGGAAATTTGGCGAAAATTTTGAAAATTTCGCAATTTTCAAACTTTGAAAATTTATGCCCATAAATCTGAGAAATATGTCACACAAAATAGTTACTAAATAACATTTCCCACTTGTCTACTTTACATCAGCGCAATTTTCGAAACAAATTTTTTTTTCGTTAGGAAGTTAGAAGGGGTCAAAGTTCATCAGCAATTTCTCATTTTTCCAACAAAATTTAGAAAATAATTTTTTTTAGGGACCACATCACATTTGAGGTGACTTTGAGAGACCGAGGTGACAGAAAATACCCAAAAGTGACCCCATTCTAAAAACTGCACCCCTCACTCTGCTCAAAACCACATCCAAAAAGTTTATTAACCCTTTAGGTGCTTCACAGGAACCAAAGCAATGTGGAAGGAAAAAATGAAAATTTTACTTTTTAACACAAAAATGTTACTTTAGCCATAAAATTTTCATTTTCACAAGGGAGAAAAGAGAAAGTGCACCCTACAATTTATTGTGCATTTTCTCCTGAGTACGCCGATACCCCATATGTGGTAAAAATCAATTGTTTGGGTGCACAGCGGAGCTCGGAAGGGAAGGAGCGCCATTTGAATTTTTGAACGCAAAATTAGCTGCACTCATTAGCGGACGCCATGTCGGGTTTGAAGACCCCCTGAGGTGCCTAAACAATGGAGCTCCCCCACAAGTGACCCCATTTTGGAAACTAGAGCCCTCAAATATTTTTTCTAGATGTTTGATGAGCACTTTGAACACCTGGGGGCTTCACAGAAGTTTATAACGTTGAGCCGTGAAAAGAAAAATTTTTTTTTTTACCACAAAACTGTTGCTTCAACTAGGTAGCTTTTTTTTTCACAAGGGTATTGGGAAAAAATGCAACATAAAATGTATTGTCCATTTTCTCCTGAGTACGCAGATACCTCATATGTGGTGGAAATCAAATGTTTGGACACACGGCAGTGCTTGGAATGCAAGGAGCGCCATTTGAATTTTTGAACGCAAAATTAGCTGCACTAATTAGCGGACGCCATGTCGGGTTTGAAGACCCCCTGAGGTGCCTAAACAATGGAGCTCCCCCACAAGTGACCCCATTTTGGAAACTAGAGCCCTCAAATAATTTTTCTAGATGTTTGGTGAGCACTTTGAACACCTGGGGGCTTCACAGAAGTTTATAGCGTTGAGCCGTGAAAAGAAAAAAAAATTTTTTTACCACAAAACGGTTGCTTCAATTAGGTAGCTTTTTTTTTCACAAGGGTATCAGGAAAAAATGCACCATAAAATGTATTGTGCATTTTCTCCTGAGTACGCAGATACCTCATATGTGGTGGAAAGTAATTGTTTGGGCGCATGGCGGGGCTCAGAAGAGAAGGAGCGCCATTTGACTTTTCAAACGCACAGACGCAGTGCACTGATCGGTCGCTGCAGGACGCACGGTCGGGTGCGATAAAAAAAGCGTCGGGGATACGTAAAAAAAAAAGTCACGCCAAAAATTGACCATGGATGCAGATATGTTATGTGCATCCCTGATCAGCGCTCGGCGGGACGCACGGACGGATGCGATACAAAAATTGTCGCGAATACGGAAAAAAGTCACGCCAAAAATTGAGCAGGGATGCCGATCCGTTATCTGCATCCCTGATCAGCGCTCGGCGGGACGCACGGACGGATGCGATACAAAAAGCGTCGCGAATACGGAAAAAAGTCACGCCAAAAATTGAGCAGGGATGCCGATCCGTTATCTGCATCCCTGATCAGCGCTCGGCGGGACGCACGGTCGGACGCGATACAAAAAGCGTCGCGAATACGGAAAAAAGTCACGCCAAAAATTGAGCAGGGATGCCGATCCGTTATCTGCATCCCTGATCAGCGCTTGGCGGGACGCACGGACAGATGAAGTGTAAAAATGGACAGGATACAAGAAAAAAAAAAAAAAAAAAAGTTATACTCACAGTACCAAGAGGATCACTGACCAGAAGAGTTGCAGAGGAACAAGAAGGCAGTGAGATAGACAGCTTTACACCAGCAGCAGGCAGGACGTTGGACAGATCAGCAGAAGGACCCAGCGATGGAGGCAGATGTGATCGGGCCAGTGAAGACCTCGGACGACCCGTGAAGGCAGGTAAGAGGACGTCGGGGGGGGGGGGCAGGGGGGGATGGGGAGAGGGGGGGGCAGAGGGGGGGCAGATGGGGGGGGGTTAGAGGGAGAGCAGAGGGGGCGGAGAAGCAAAGGCAGAAGGAAGGAACCTTGGAAGCAGAATAGAGATGACAGAGGAGGCAGGCAGATCGCGTGGGGAGCAGATCGGGATGCCGGGGGGCAGATCGGGGCGTAGGGGGGCAGATCGGGGCGTAGGGGGGCAGATCTGGGGGGGCACGGGCAGGGGCCTTCACGGGAGCGCGCAGGCGCCTTCACGGGAGCGCGCAGGGGCCATCGCCGGAGCGCAATACTTACCTTTGGAGCTGGCGCGGTGACAGCAGAGGCGGCGTCTGCGGCGGCAGCAGCGGTGGCGTGGTACCAAAAGTACCAGCCACTCCACGCTGCAGCCATGTTGGGGGAGGGTCCCCAGAGCAGTACAGGCCTGGGGAGGGCGGCCACCGGCAGATCAGACCGCCCCACTGCACACTGATTGGAGCGATTGCGCGTCATAGCACGATCGCTCCAATCAGTGCTGCGGGGGCTGGGGGCGGCATGTTTGAGGTCCACCTATGATATGCTGCAGCAGCTGCGGCATCTCATAGCTGGATCTCACAGGATCGCACTAATTCGGGCATTATTTTTGCCGAAATTAGTGCGATCGATGTGGTTGGCGGTTCAGATTTGAACAGCCAATCACATCGATCGTCGATAGGGGGTGGCGATGCCACCCACCCTGGGGTCAAGCAAAGGTCCCCTGCTGTAAGAAACAGCAGGGGACATCATTTGAAAGCCGTTGCTATGGCCACGGCAATCAAATGAAGTTTAGGCAGTAAAATTACGTCCCTGGTCGTTAAGTCACGTTAAAATAGGACGTAATTTTACTGCCCGCGGTCGTGAAGGGGTTAAAGACCTGGCCATTTTTTGCAATTTTGACCAGTGTGACTTTGACAGGTTATAACTCTGGAACACTTCAACGGATCCTGGCCATTCTGAGATTGTTTTTTCGTGACATACTGTACTTCATGTCAGTGGTAAATTTAGGCCGATATGTTTTGCGTTTGTGAAAATTTCGGAAATTTGGCGAAAATTTTGAAAATTTTGCAATTTTCAAAATTTGAAATTTTATGCCTATAAATCTAAAAGATATGTCACACAAAATAGTTACTAAATAACATTTCCCACTTGTCTGCTTTACACCAGCGCAATTTTTGAAAAAAAAAAAAAATTCCGTTAGGAAGTTAGAAGGGTTCAAAGTTCATCAGCAATTTCTCATTTTTCCAACAAAATTTACAAAAAAAATTTTTTAGGTACCACATCACATTTGGAGTGATTTGAGAAACCTAGGCGACAGAAAATACCCAAAAGTGACCCCATTCTAAAATCTGTACCCCTCACTCTGCTCAAAACCACATCCAAGAAGTTTATTAACCCTTTAGGAGCTTCACAGCAACCAAAGCAATGTAGACGAAAAAATGAAAAATGTTACTTTAGCCATAAAAATTAGTATTTTCACAAGGGTATCAGGAAAAATGCATCATAAAATGTATCGTGCATTTTCTCCTGCGTACGCAGATACCCCATATGTGGTGGAAATCAAATGTTTGGGCACACGGCAGGACTCGGAAGGCAAGGAGCGCCATTTGAATTTTTGAGTGCAAAATTAGCTGCACTCATTAGCGGACGCCATGACGGGTTTGAAGACTCCCTGAGGTGCCTAAACAATGGAGCTCCCCCATAAGTGACCCCATTTTGGAAACTAGAGCCCTCAACTATTTTTTCTAGATGTTTGATGTGCACTTTGAACCCCTGGAGGCTTCACAGAAGTTTATAACGTTGAGCCGTGAAAAGAAAAAAAAATTTTTTTACCACAAAACTGTTGCTTCAACCAGGTAGCTTTTTTTATCACAAGGGTATCAGGAAAAAAAGCACCTTAAAATGTATTGTGCAATTTCTCCTGAGTACGCAGATACCTCATATGTGGTGGAAATCAATTGTTTGGGCGTACAGCGGGGCTCAGAAGAGAAGGAGCGCCATTTCACAGCAAAATTGATTGGAATTATTAGCAGACGCCATGTTGCATTTGGAGACCCCCTGAGGTGCCTAAACAATGGAGCTCCCCCACATGTGATCCCATTTTGGAAACTAGACCCCCCCCCCATACAAAAAAATTAGTTTGGCGAAATAAATACAGACAGTAAAAAAAAAAAAAAAAAAAAAAAAAAAAAAAAAGCGCCTGCCACTAAGACCAGTGCCAAACGTGAGAGCAATGCACGAGTCTCGCATCGCATCATCCACTGCAGTCTGGAAGCGAGAAACTGCGCTGGATAATGCGAGGCGAGAGGGCGGGGCGGCAGATGAGAAAGGGCGCAGCGGATGGAAGATGGGAAAGTGCGCAGCGGATGGAGGAGCGGCAGAGGATGGGAAAGGGCGCAGCGGATGGATGATGGGAAATGGCGCTGCGGATGGAGGAGCGGCAGAGGATTGGGGGGGGGGGGGGGGGGGAGGTGAGATGGGGATACCTACCTTACAGGATGGATCTAGGCAGCAGATGAAGGAGGCAACAGATTGAGGAGGGTGAGAGGGGGCAGTAGATGAAGAGGATGGGAGAGAGCAGGCAGGAGATCGGGGAGGGGGGCAGGGTCTGATGGGAGAGAGAGAGAGATGGCACATGGAGGAGGGGGGGGGGCCCGGGGGGAGGGTGGCTTGCAGCAGTACATGTGCTGCAAGCCACCCCCCCCCCCCCCCCCACATGTGCTGCAAGCCACCCCCCCCCCCCCACATGTGCTGCAAGCCACCCCCCCCCCCCACATGTGCTGCAAGCCACCCCCCCCCCCCCCACATGTGCTGCAAGCCACCCTCCCCCCCCCACATGTGCTGCAAGCCACCCTCCCCCCCCCACATGTGCTGCAAGCCACCCTCCCCCCCCCACATGTGCTGCAAGCCACCCGCCCCCCACATGTGCTGCAAGCCACCCGCCCCCCACATGTGCTGCAAGCCACCCGCCCCCCACATGTGAGGGGAGGGTGGCTTGCAGCACATGGAGGGGTAGGAGGTGTAGTAGCGATTGAGAAGGGGCAGCCGATGAAGGAGGCGGCGGCCGCCGATCGGGAACAGTGGGGGCCGATTCGGGGGCAGCAGCGGCTGAAAAAAGGTGGGTGCGACGGCGGCGGGGACAGTGGTGGATCGGGAGCGGCGGCGGGGACAGTGGCGAGCGTGGCGGCGGGGACAGTGGTGGATCGGGAGCGGCGGCAGGGACAGTGGCGGCGGGGACAGCGGTGGATCCGGAGCAGCGGTGGGGACAGTGGCGGCGGGGACAGCGGTGGATCGGGAGCATGGCGGCGGGGACAGCAGTGGATCAGCGGCGGGGCGATCGGAGCCGCGGCGGAGCTGGCGGTGGTATCTGAGACAGCGGCGGTGGCGGGCAGGGCGATCGGGGACAGGGGCGGGCGGCAACTTACCGATGGGCACCCGCAGAGACCGCTGTCCTCGGCTTCCAGGGACGGTCACAGGCCGCAGATCCACATTGATTGGAGAGAGCGGTCACAAGACCGGTCTCTCCAATGAGAGCTGGGGGCGGGTGAAGCACCGATCACCCAGCTCCAGCCAATGGCCAGTGCTACAGCAGCACTGATCAGGGCTGGATTTAAATGTTCCAGCCATTTTCAATGGCTGGAACATTACAGTGACTGTAATTGGCTGAGCGGCGTTCGTCAGCCAATCACAGCCTCTGTAGGTTCGGGGAGGAGGCACCACCCCTCCTGAGGTCAGGCAGAGGTCCCCTCCTTCCCGAATCTACTGTTTAATTAAACAAATTGGACTCCCCGGGGCTCCGGGACCGCGATTTCGCCATGACGTACTGGGTACGTCATGGGTCGTTTAGCACCATGTCACCGTGACGTACCCAGTACGTCAAAGGTCGTTAAGGGGTTAAGGGCAACTTCACAAGTGCCGGCAAAGTCTCGAACTGCATCCCTAGGTATGTGAGACTCTGGGTCGGAGTCAGAGTGGATTTGGGAAGATTGACAATCCACCCGAATTGGGCTAGGGTGGCGAGAGTGAGCGAAACACTCCGCTGACAGTCTGCGCTGGATGGACCCTTGACCAGAAGGTCGTCCAGATAAGGAAGCACTGCTAACCCCTGGAGGTGCAGGACCGCAATCACTGCCGCCATGACCTTGGTGAATACCCGAGGGGCCGTGGCTAACCCGAAGAGGAGAGCCACGAATTGGAAATGATCCTCTCCTATCGCAAAACGTAACCAACGCTGATGTGACACTGCGATTGGCACATGTAGATAGGCATCTCTGATGTCGATGGACGCCAGGAAATCCCCTTGGGTCATAGAGGCAATGACTGATCGCAGAGACTCCATGCGAAAATGCCGCACCCGGACATGCTTGTTGAGAAGCTTGAGATCCAGGATGGGCCGGAAGGTACCGTCCTTTTTTGGAACTAGGAAGAGATTTGAGTAAAAACCTCTGAACCGTTCCTGAGCGGGAACTGGGGCAATCACTCCGTTTGCCTGCAAGGACGCCACGACCTGCGAGAAGGCGGCGGCCTTGGAGCAGGGGGGAGTTGAGAGAAAAAAATCTGTTTGGCGGGCTGGAAGAGAATTGTATCCTGTAGCCGTGAGATATGATTTCTCTCACCCACTGACCGGAGACTTGCTTTAACCAAGCGTCGCCAAAGTGGGAGAGCCTGCCACCGACTAAGGACGTGGCTGGAGCGGGCCGAGAGTCATGAGGAAGCTGCCTTAGTGGCAGAACCTCCTGCGGTCTTCTGCGGACGCGCTTTTGGGCGCCAGTTGGATTTCTAATCCTTGGCTGAGTTAGCGGACGAGGCGGAGGGCTTAGAGGACGACCAGTTGGAGGAACGAAAGGAACGAAACCTCGATTGATTCCTACCCTGGGCGGGTTTCCTGGTCTTTGTTTGTGGCATGGAAGTACTCTTCCCGCTGTTCACCAAACAGCCGTGAACCAGCAAAAGGGAGCCCAGCAAGAAACTTCTTGGAAAAAGCATCTGCCTTCCACTCTCGAAGCCACAAAATCCTGCGGATAACAAGAGAATTAGCTGAAGCCACCGCAGTGCGGCGAGCAGCCTCTAGCATGGCAGACATGGCATAAGATGAAAAAGCTGAAGCCTGAGAAGTTAAGGTAACCATCTCAGGCATAGATTCCTTGGTGAGGGAATGCATCTCCTCTAGAGAAGCAGAGATGGCTTTGAGAGCCCACACTGCTGCAAAAGTCGGGGAAAACGCGGCCCCCGCAGCTTCAAACACAGGTTTGGCCAGAAGGTCAATCTGACGGTCAGTGGAATCCTTAAGTGAGGTGCCGTCAGCCACCGACAACGGTCCGGGCCGAAAGCCTAGACACCGGAGGGTCTACCTTTGGGGAGTGAGACCACTCCTTGACCACCTCAGGTGGAAATGGAAACCGGTCATCAGAACCACGCTTTGGAAAGCGTTTGTCAGGGCAGGCCCTGGGTTTGGCCACAGCGGTCTGAAAACTGGAGTGGTTAAAGAACACACTCTTCCCTCTCTTAGGCGAGGTAAACTGATGTTTTTCTGCCAAAGAGAGTTGCTCCTCTGACACTGGCGGATTGAGATCCAGCACAGAATTAATAGAAGCAATCAAATCACTAAGATCTGAGTCACCCTCAGAGAAATCGATGGGATACATAGCCTCCGAGCCCCCAGTGAGGGCATCCTCCTCATCTTGAGAGTCAGCTCTTGAGACAGAGCCGTGGGATGGGGAGGGGGAGGAAACCCTGCGCCTCGTAGAAGGACGGGGTCTGGGATCAGATGATGAATCCTCCGTGAGCTCCGATGGACGGAGGTCAGAGGATAGGAATCCTCTGTCAAGAGTATTAGAGGCACCCTGTGAGGGGGGCTGATGCATATTCATCAAAGTCCTGGACAAAAGTCCCATGGACTCAGCAAATGACTGGGATATGGACCTAGAAAAGGACTCTACCCAGGCCGGGGGTTCAGTCACAGGTGCAGCAGCAGCCTGAGAGACCACTGGGGGAGAGACTCCAGGCTGTGGCACCGCCAAGTTAGAGCAACCATCACAGTGTGGATAAATGCTCGGCTCAGGCAGCTGGAGCTTACATGCAGTGCATGCAGAATAAAGCTTTGGAGCCTTGCTCCTTGTGTGAGACATGCTGCTGGAGTGGGGGCTTTGCAGAGAATGAACCCCAGGGAGAATATACAGAATATACAGAGGTCCACAACCGGAGACCGGCTGTGGCTTACCAGACCGCTGAGCGCGGTGTTGTGTGCCCTCCAGATCCCGAAGCCCGGTCCCCCAGTGCGCAGCACCTCAGCAGAGATGCAGAATGCAGGATGTCCCAGAGCAGAGTGAACTCTGCCTGCGAAAAGGCCGCCGGAGCGGAGAGAAGGCGGGACTAGGGGGCGTTCTTATAAAAGAGCGGGAACTGGAGGGCTATAGAGACCTGCAGGGAAGGGGGGACGCCGCAGCAGTGGGGAGTGTCCCTCCCCTGTGTAGAACGGCCGCCGGGAGGAGCCGAACCTGTCCCTCTGCATGAGTGACATGCGAGGGCAGGAAAACGAAACTAGGCCTCCGGCGAAGCCAGGGCCTAAATTTAAGCGGCGAGGCCGACAAGCAGGCACCATCGGCGCGGTTCTCGGGCAAAAGCTAGAGAACCCGCCGGAAAAGTTAAAAAACAATCACATACAGCATACTCTCCCCTTACAATAAAGAACCGGGACCCCCAATATAAACGTCTCAGGTACTTAGCTGCTGAGACGCAGGGCCATGTCCCTGGGGATGAGTGCTCCGGTCCAACAGAATCCTCAAGGGGCTGTGGATGGAGACCGGACTCCTGCCAGGCATGGAGACCGTGCTGGCTCCCACTTCAAGCCAGAGCCCAGAAGGGATTGTGAAGGAGCGCGGCATGTAAGGCTTCAGCCTTGTAAATCAACCTTAACAACACCGCCGACACAGTGGGGTGAGAAGGGACATGCCAGGAGTCCAGCCATGGACCCGTTTTTCTTCAAACTCTTTCCAAAAGTCAAACAAATCAGATGAGAATGCATGTGTGGATGTATGCCTCCTGAACACAAAGCAATAAACTGGCTAGGACTGACTACCAGGGGGTGTATAAGCTCAGAGGGAGGAGCTACACTTTTAAGTGTAGTACTTTGTGTGTCCTCCGGAGGCAGAAGCTAAACACCCATGGTCTGGGTCTCCCAAAGGAACGATAAAGAAAAAAAAAAAAAAACCTACAACGCTGTCAAGCCAGAGGTTAGTCATGGTCTAGGAGACTACCATTACCAGTCATGTTAGGAGGAGTGAGGGGGAAAGAAAAAAAAAAAAAAGCACACCCCTGCAGATCTGACATAATCCACACATGATGAACCCGGCTCTGCTACATCCTGAGGTTACAGTGGGCTATCACATTAGAAAACGTGACAGATCACTGCGGCATCAGGGACACCAACGGAGATGCAGCAGTGGAGCATTGATGCTAGTAAGTTCACAGCTGAATTTTTTTTAGGTACCCCAAATGTGACCTCAGGTGACCTCCCCCTCAGGTGAAGTCATTTAACTCAATGCTGGACTAGGTGATGTGCACGCGTTGCGTATTTGGTTGCAAACATTTCTGCATCTTCTGGCAGAACAACGCACAGCAACAGTATACGTTTTTGATGCAGTCAGACGTAGCGGGGGCCTGACAGTAGTGGGACGTCATGTTTGTGGATTGCATCAGACCTGCAGATGAGTCTTGGGGGTTAATAAATTGAAAAGAAAAAAAAAAATGGATAATAGTTATGGTTATTTTTTTTACATACACAATTAGTAATGGCAGTAGGGGTAGTTTGGATCTCAGTCCCCTACCCATTACTAACCTCAGGCTTGACAGCTGTGATATATTGACACATCCCAGCTGTCATTAATCCCTTCTATTACTATTACCCAGATTGCCAAGATGCCAGGGAAAATCGGGATGAGGAGATTCTGGGGCAGCTGCTATTTTTTAGGCTGGTGAGGGCCCAAGAACTTGGCACTCACCAGCTGGGCCCTCATCTTGGCTGGGTATCAAAATGATGGGGGTGGGGTTCCTCTTATTTCGATAGCCAGCCAAGATACTGCACACAGCTGTGTGCAGTAGCCAACAACTGTCTGCTTTATTTGCGCTGGTTATCAATATATGGGTGACCATAGGCTATTTTTCCTCAGTTATTTTTATACTCCACTTACGGGACACAGACACCTACGGTGCGGGTGACCAGTCACAGACGGCATTTTTTTGGACAAAGAAAAAATGGACCAAAGACCTAAAATACCGAGGCAGCAGAAGAAAAGAGAATTTTGTTTACTTACCGTAAATTCTTTTTCTTATAGTTCCGTATTGGGAGACCCAGACATTGGGTGTATAGCTTCTGCCTCCGGAGGACACACAAAGTACTACACTCAAAAGTGTAGCTCCTCCCTCTGAGCTTATACACCCCCTGGAGAACCAGATCTAGCCAGTTTAGTGCAAAAGCTGAAGGAGAATAGCCACCCACAAGTAAAGACAGAGCAAGAACCGGAACAACCGGAGCCTCTGTCTACGACAACAGCCGGTGATAACACGCGGAACAAGAAACTGCCAACAGGCAACAGGGAGGGTGCTGGGTCTCCCAATACGGAACTATAAGAAAAAGAATTTACGGTAAGTAAACAAAATTCTCTTTCTTTATCGTTCCTATGGGAGACCCAGACATTGGGACGTCTCAATGCAGTCCATGGGAGGGAATAAACAGAAAACTGAGAAGTAGGCGGAGCCTAACTTCACAAATTGGCGACAGCCGCCTGAAGGATGCGTCTGCCCAAGCTCGCATCTGCCGAAGCATGAGCATGCACTTGGTAGTGCTTTGAAAAGGTATGCAGACTAGTCCAAGTGGCAGCCTGACAGACCTGCTGAGCCGTAGCCTGGTGCCTGAAAGCCCAAGAGGCACCGACAGCTCTGGTCGAGTGTGCCTTGATCCCCGGCGGGGGAGGCACCTGAGTACACTGGTAGGCATCGGAAATGGCCGACCTAATCCAACGAGCTAAGGTCGGCTTAGAAGCCGAGAGGCCCTTACGCTGACCTGTGGTTAGCACAAAAAGAGAGGTGCACCGCCTAAGAACAGCGGTGCGAGACACATAGATCCGGAGCGCCCGCACCAGATCCAGAGTATGCAACGCTTTTTCAAAGCGATGAACAGGAGCCGGACAAAAGGAAGGCAGGGAAATGTCCTGGTTAAGGTGGAAAGGAGAAACCACCTTAGGGAGAAAGTCCGG
The DNA here is from genome assembly GCF_048569485.1 of Anomaloglossus baeobatrachus. Lineage (NCBI taxonomy): Eukaryota > Metazoa > Chordata > Amphibia > Anura > Aromobatidae > Anomaloglossus > Anomaloglossus baeobatrachus. Next base: position 232,263,584 of record NC_134354.1, read on the forward strand.
AGTCGGACGGAGAACCACCTTGTCTTGATGAAAAACCAAAAAAGGTGACTCCGAAGAGAGCGCAGCCAAATCAGAGACTCTCCTGAGAGAAGTTATGGCCACTAGAAAGACCACTTTCTGTGAAAGACGAGACAAAGAAACCTCCCTAAGAGGCTCAAAGGGGGGTTTCTGCAAGGCCGTGAGGACCAGATTGAGGTCCCAGGGATCCAAGGGCCGCCGGTAAGGCGGAATGATGTGAGACGCGCCCTGCATGAAGGTGCGCACCTGAGCCAGCCGGGCGATACGCCGCTGGAACAACACTGACAGAGCCGAGACTTGTCCCTTGAGGGAATTGAGGGATAGTCCTAGCTGCAGACCGGACTGTAGAAAGGACAGAAGGGTCGGCAAGGAAAAAGGCCAAGGAGCATGGCCGGAAGAGCGACACCAGGACAGGAAAATTCTCCAGGTCCTGTGATAGATTTTGGCCGAGGAAGACGTCAGAGCCCGAGTCATAGTGGAGATGACTTCAGGAGGGATACCAGAAGTCGTCAAGATCCAGGACTCAAGAGCCACGCCGTCAATCTGAGAACCGCAGAATTCTGGCGTAAAAACGGACCTTGTGAGAGAAGGTCTGGACGGTCCGGAAGATGCCACGGCACCTCTACGGACAGATGGAGCAGGTCTGGGTACCAAGCTCGCCTGGGCTAGTCCGGAGCAATGAGGATGACCCGACGGCCCGCCATTCTGATCTTACGCAGAACTCTGGGCAAGAGAGCTAGAGGGGGAAACACGTAGGACAGACGAAACTGGGACCAATCTTGAACCAGAGCGTCCGCTGTAAAAAGCCTGAGGATCGTGGGAGCGAGCCACGTAAACCGAAACCTTGTTGTTGTGCCGGGATGCCATTAGATCCACTTCCGGAGTGCCCCACTTGCGGCAGATTGACCTGAACACTGCCGGATGCAGGGACCACTCGCCACTGTCCACGGTTTGACGGCTGAGATAATCTGCTTCCCAGTTTTCCACGCCTGGGACGTGGACTGCGGATATGGTGGACTTGGAGTCCTCCGTCCATTGAAGGATGCGTTGAACCTCCAACATTGCCAGGCGGCTGCGTGTCCCGCCTTGGTGATTGATGTAGGCAACCGCTGTCGCGTTGTCTGACTGGACTCGGATGTGCTTGCCCGCCAAAAGGTGGTGAAAGGCTAGGAGAGCTAGAAGCACAGCTCTGGTTTCCAGCACATTGATCGAGAGGGCTGATTCGGACGGAGTCCAAGTGCCCTGTGCTCGGTGGTGGAGACATACCGCTCCCCAGCCGGATAGACTGGCATCCGTGGTGAGGATCACCCAGGACGGGGCCAGGAAGGAGCGTCCCTGAGAGAGAGGGGCCGAAGCCACCACTGAAGGGAGCTCTGGTCTGTGGCGACAGAGCCACTAGCCTGTGCAAGGAGGAAGTCCGCTTGTCCCAACAGCGGAGAATGTCCAGCTGCAGAGGACGCAGATGGAACTGGGCAAAGGGAACAGCCTCCATTGACGCCACCATCTAACCCAGCACCTGCATTAGGTGCCTGATGGAATGACGGCGGGGCCTCAGCAGAGAGCGCACCGCCAGATGGAGGGACTGCTGTTTGACTAAGGGCAGCTTCACAAGTGCCGGCAGAGTCTCGAACTGCATCCCTAGGTACGTGAGCCTCTGGGTCGGAGTCAGTTGATTTGGGCAGATTGACAAGCCACCCGAATTGGGCTAGAGTGAGCGAGACACTCCGCTGACAGTCTGCGCTGGATGAAGCCTTGACTAGAAGGTCGTCCAGGTAAGGAATCACTGCCAACCCCTGGAGGTGCAGAACCGCAACCACTGCTGCCATGACCTTGGTGAATACTCGAGGGACCGTGGCTAACCCGAAGGGGAGAGCCACGAATTGGAAATGTTCCTCTCCGATTGCAAAACGTAGCCAACGCTGGTGTGAAACTGCAATTGGCACATGCAGATAGGCATCTCTGATGTCGATGGATGCCAGGAAATCTCCTTGGGTCATTGAGGCAATGACTGATCGCAGAGACTCCATGCGAAAATGCCGCACCTGAACATGCTTGTTGAGAAGCTTGAGATCCAGGATGGGCCGGAAGGAACCATCCTTTTTGGGGACTAGGAAGAGATTTGAGTAGAAACCTCTGAACCGTTCCCGGGCGGGAACCGGTACAATTACTCCGTTGGCCTGCAAGGATGCCACGGCCTGAGAGAAGGCGGCGGCCTTGGAGCAGGGGGGAGTTGACAGAAAAAATCTGTTTGGCGGGCTGGAAGAGAATTCTATCCTGTAGCCGTGGGGAGATGATATCCCGCACCCACTGATCGGAGACGTGTTGAAACCACACGTCGCCAAAGTGGGAGAGCCTGCCACTGACTAAGGACGTTGCTGGCGCGGCCAGATAGTCAAGAGGAGGCTGCCTTAGCGGCAGCAGCTCCTGCGGTCTTTTGTGGACGCGCCTTTGTGCGCCAGTTGGGTTTTTGGTCCTTGGCTGAGTTAGTGGACGAGGCCGAGGGCTTAGAGGATGACCAGTTGGAGGAACGAAAGGAACGAAACCTCGACTGGTTCCTACCCTGGGCAGGTTTCCTGGTTTTAGTTTGTGGCATGGAAGTACTCTTCCCGCCAGTAGCTTCCTTAATAATTTCATCCAGTTGTTCACCGAATAGCCTGGATCTAGCAAAAGGGAGCCCAGCAAGGTGGTACTTTGAAGAAGCATCTGCCTTCCACTCTCGAAGCCACAAGATCCTGCGGATAGCGAGGGAATTAGCCGAAGCCACCGCAGTGCGGTGAGAAGCCTCCAGCATGGCAGACATGGCATAGGATGAAAAAGCTGAAGCTTGGGAAGTTAAGGCAACCATTTCGGGCATAGATTCCCTGGTGAGGGAATGCATCTCCTCTAGAGATGGCTTTGAGAGCCCAAACTGCTGCAAAAGATGGGGAGAACGAGGCCCCTGCTGCCTCATATACAGATTTGGCCAGAAGGTCAACCTGGCGGTCAGTGGAATCCTTGAGAGGTGCCATCAGCCACTGATACAACGGTCCGGGATGAGAGTCTAGACACCGGAGGGTCTACCCTTGGTGAATGAGCCCACACCTTGACCACCTCAGGTGGAAAGGGAAAACGGTCATCAGAACCACGCTTTGGGAAGCGTTTGTCAGGACAGGCCCTAGGCTTGGTCACAGTGGCCTGAAAACTGGAGTGGTTAAAAGAACACACTCCTTGTCCTCTTAGGCAAGGTAAACTGGTGCTTTTCTGCCAGAGAGGGTTGCTCCTCTGATACTGGCGGATTGAGGTCCAGTACAGAATTAATGGACGCAATCAAATCACTAACATCTGAGTCACTTTCGGACAGATCAATCGGGCACATGGAGGTAGCCTCCGAGCCCCCAGTAAAGGCATCCTCCTCGTCCTGCGAGTCAGCTCTTGAATCAGAGCCGCGGGACGAGGAAGGAGGGGAAACTGCGTCTCCTTTTAGGAGGACGGGGTCTGGGACCAGATGAAGAATCCTCTGTGAGCTCCGCTGAGAGAGCCCTAGCAGCAGAGGCGCCCTGAGAAGGGGGCTGATGCATGTTCAGCAAAGTCCGGGACAGCTGTCCCATGGAGTCGGCAAAAGACTGGGCGATTGACCTAGAGAAGGATTCTACCCAAGCCGGGGGTGCAGCCGGAGGGACCACTATGAGTGCGATTCCAGGCTGAGGCATTGTCAGGTTAGAGCAGGCATCACAATGTGGATATGTGCTCGGTTCAGGCAGCACGAGCTTACATGCAGTGCATATTGAGTACAACCTTGCAGCCTTGCTCCTCGTGTGAGACATGCTGCTGAAGTGGGGGCTCTGAGCCAGAATGACCCCCAGAGAGTATATAAGAAGATCCACAACCGGAGGTTGTGGCTTACCAGACCGTTTGTGTGCCCTCCAGATCCCACAGCCCGGACCTCCAAGCAGCTTAGCAGGGATGCTGCAGCCAGCGCTGATCCAGAGAAAAACGCTGAGAAAATGGCGCCGGAGCGAGGAGAGGGGGCGGGACCTGCTCTGAGAGCGGGATCTGGAGGGCCAAGGAGACTTACAGGGGAGGGGACATGTACTCAGAGAGGAGTGTCCCTCCCCTGTGCCGAACGGCCGCTGGGCGGAGCCGCACTGTCCCTCTGCATGATTGACATGCGAGGGCAGTGAAATCGAAAGTAGGCCTCCGGCGAAGCCGGGGCCTAAATTTAAGCGATGCGGCCGGCGCGCAGGCACCATCGGCGCAGTTCTCAGGCGACAACCAGAGAACCGGCCGGAAATGTCAGAAAAGTTACACAGCACACTCTCACACCATAATAAAGTACCGGGACCCCCCGAATATAAACGTCTCAGGTACTTAGCTTACTGAGCCGCAGGGTTCCAAGTCCCTGGGGATGAGTGCTCCGTCCAGCAGGATCCTGAAGGGCTGCGGATGGAGACCGGTCTCCTGCAAAGCAAGGAGAACCGTGCTGGCTCCCAGTTCAAGCCAGAGCCCGAGGGATGGTGAAGGAGCGCGGCATGTAAGGCTCCAGCCTTGGAATCAACCTTAACAACACCGCCGACACAGTGGGGTGAGAAGGGACATGCCGGGAGTACAGGCTTGGACCCGCTTTTCTTCAAAAACTTTCCAAAAATGAAAAATCAGATGAGAATGCATGTGTGGATGTATGCCTCCTGAACACAAAGCAATGAACTGGCTAGATCTGGTTATCCAGGGGGTGTATATGCTCATAGGGAGGAGCTACACTTTTTAGTGTAGTACTTTGTGTGTCCTCCGGAGGCAATAGCTATACACCCAATGTCTGGGTCTCCCATAGGAACGATAAAGAAAGATAACTGGTGTAAATGTAACCATTATTCAGAAGTTAGGGTCAGTTCACAGGCGGACATCTAGAATATTAGAAGAAATGGAAGGCCTCCCATATGAGAGATTGAAAAAGTTTGATTTGTTTAGAATAAAAGACCTCTCAGAGGAAATCACATGTACATGTATAAATATAGGGGTGGTCAACACAAAGAAAAAAAAAAAAAAAAAAAAAAAAAGACTGGCACATAGTATTGCTTTTGGAAGGAATGTCAAGGACCAGGGGGCCCTCACTGCGAGTGGAAGAAAGGAGACTGGCAGCTAAATAGGAAAGAGTTCTTTACAATTAGAGAAGTCAGATTGTAGAATGCCGTACCACAAGAGGTAGTAATGGCTGACAAAAAAAAAAAAAAGAAGAAGAAGGCTGGATGATTTCTTAAGTACACAAAACATTGATATAAATGATTTAGTGGCAAATATAGGTGGAGAAAGGTTGAACTAGATGGGCCTATATTTTTTAATGTAACTATGTAAATGTTATACATATGTATAGTTATATTTAATGTGAGGATGAATAGTTTCTTTAGAGAAGATTAGGGAATCAGAAAAGAAGGTAAAGCAACATGGCTGACCCCATAATCATATACAGAACGTTTAAGCAGCACACCGGCGGCTTTTTCTTTTACCACTGGAGTGGTATCACTAATGTATCTTCCCAGTGTGATGTAGAATACTTAAGAGCTGCCATCTTCTCAGCATTGCTACGGTCGTCTTCTGCTAGTTCTGACCTGCCAGATTGCTCTAGTGTTTGCTAGGCAGACCAGAAGTCACTTCTCAATGCAAGTCTATGAACCAGAACGAGGCTCATTCTTAACCGAGAGCTTGCGACCGTTAGCTGTGACTTAGACTATGTGCGCACGTTGCGTAATTACATGCAGTTACGCTGCGCTTTGTAGCGCAGCGTAACTGCATGCGTCCTGCGTCCCATGCATAATCTATGAAGATTATGCAGGAGCAGTGCGCACGTTGCGTCAGAGTGCAGCGCTTCGGCTGCTTCCCGAAGCGCACGTTCTAAGAAGTGACATGTCACTTCTTCCGTGCGCTTTGCCTGCAGCACCTGCTCTGTCTATGGCAGGAGCTGCAGTTAGAGCGCACGGAATCGGCTTTTTTTTTCACTACGGACATTTTCTGCAGTGATTTGAAGCGCACGTGTGCTCTTCAGATCGCTGCAGAAATTTCTGCAGTGACAGTACGCAACGTGCACATAGCCTTACAGTTAATCAGCAGCTGTGGTCAGAAGATTGTAGAATGGGACCAGAGTAGCAGCAGGAAGATCAAGATAGCGGCTTGTAAGTATAGTACTATTAATTGAAGAACCTCTTTAATTCTGAATATTGTAGATGAGATCAGAATACATACCATCAGAATCTTGAAACTGGGAATAATCAACCACTTTTCTGTTCCTGAAAAAGAAGGATTTGCAATTAAAACATGAAGTGGGAGTGTCTCTTCCAACACCAATTCTTGAATGTATGTAAAATAAAAAAAAACCAAAAAAAAAAACCCCATTTATGGATGGAGATTTTACTTTGTCTCTTCGTGATCTCAGCATAATCCCTAGTGGATGTTTGTACAAACACAATACTATCCAATTTGGCTTGAAGTCCTCAGTGGGGCCATATAAAGGCTTTCCAACAGAGTTCGATTAGATGTGAACATTATAACATGTCAAACCTATACATGTATAGTTTCAAATTCAGGAGAAAGCTGAGCAATTATCCAGATAACTTAAAAAGTGTACCTATAGGTTCACAAAGTGATTATTGTGCAGGACTCTGCATACTTTTTTTTCTATAACCACACTTAAGGGTGCTTTACACGCTGCGACATCGCTAGCGGTCTGCAGAGATCATACATCGGTCGATTTTATAGCGCCGGTCACATGTGCGATCTCGGCAGATCGCATCTGCGATCTGGTGTGTCCCATCGCTAACGAGATCGCTAGCGATGTCGCAGCGTGTAAAGCACCCTTTAGAGTAAGGCTATGTGCGTGTTTTTTGGGTGCAGTTTTGGTCTCAAAACTGCATGCATTTCCTTTCTTAGCAACGTCTATGAGATTTTATTTTGGCTGCGTTTTTGTGGTGACCACAAAGATGTACCATGTCAATTCTTTTTGCGTTTTTCACCCATTGAATGCATTGGACAAAAAAGCTGCAAAAAACGCATGAAAACACGCAAAAATGCATGCTTTTTTTAATGTGTTTTTCCTGTGGGTGCATTTTTTTGGGGCAAAAAAAAAAAAAAAAACGCAGCGTGCGCATATAGCATTTTTTTTAAACTGCAGCATGCATTGCTTAAAGGAACCAATCACCAGGATTTTCGTATATAAGCTACAGCAAATGCTATACTGGCGTTATCAGGCTGATTATCTACATACCTTTAGTGGTCAGCTCGGATGTTTAGGTTTTGAAATCCAAAAAAGTAAAGTTTTTAAAATTAGCTGCTTGTTGAGTGACAGCAGCTGAGAATCAGATAATACAGTACTATAAATTCATATTGATCCCCTCCCCGTTAGAATTAGCATAAGTATTATAGAAACGATTCACTTTGTCTCTTGAAGGACCTGTGTGAGGTCATACCCATGTGACTTGGTATCCTGCCTTGATGGCTGAGGCCCCGTCCCTTCTGGTCACATGGGTATGACATCACAAGTCCTGCAAGAGACAAAGTGAATCGTTTCTATAATACTTATGTTAATTCTAACGGGGAGGGGATAACTTTGAATTCCCACTAGATATCTGCTCCTTTGCTGCTGTCACTCAACAAGCAGCTAATTTGATAAACTTTACTTTTTTGGATTTCAAAACCTATAAAAAGCATTTTTACATTATAGAGCAGCCTGTGCACAATATACAATATTCTAGAATACTGTATATAAGCGCTAACTGGTGGTGGCAGTAGCCTATAAGGGACAAATCGGGTGACAGGTTCCTTTTAAAGGGAATTTGTCAACCCATTTGACATATCTAACCTATTAATACGAGCATATGGATCATAGAGTGTCGAAAACAATTATACCTTTATGCCTCATGTCAGATGACTTTATGGGGGGAAATCTACTTTTAGCGTTTTATGTAATTGAGGTATTTAAAGGGAACAAAACATCAGGATTTTCATGTATAAGGTGCAGCCAGTGCAGTACTGGCACAGGCAGTACATACCATTAGGGTGCAGCTCGGGTGTTTATAAAATTGGATTTCAATGACTAAAGTTTGAAAATTCGTGCACTTTTTGATTGACGTGTGCACCTTTCTCCTAATGTCCGGGCGTGTTATGGACGTTTATCCCCGCCCCCTGTTCCTCCCTCTCACTTGCCATATGTAAATTCCTCTCTTCAGAAAAATGGCGCCGGAGTTGGCGCCTGCGCACAGCGCTCATCTCTGGCGCCATGTTTCTGAAGCCCACTGTACTTAGTATTTTGCAGGAGAGGGCGGCACATGCACACTCACTTCAGATCCCGTTGTGACTGCGGGAGCGCATGTGGTCACAACAGGACTGCAGAACAGCTGATGAGAGGACGCGATTAGCTGCGTCCTCTCATCAGCTGTTCTGCAGTCCTGTTGTGACCACGCGCGCTCCCAACGGGATCTGAAGAAGCGAGGGCGCATGCGCCGCCCTCTCCTGCAAAATACTAAGTACAGTGGGCTTCAGAAACATGGCGCCGGAGATAAGCGCTATGCGCAGGCGCCAACTCCGGCGGCATGTTTCTTGAGAGGAATTTACATACGGCCAGTGAGAGGCAGGAACAGGGGGCGGGGATAAACGTCCATAACACGCCCGGACACTAGGAGAGAGGTGCACACGTCAATCAAAAAGTGCACGAATTTTCAAACTTTATAAAGTTGGATTTCAATGACTAAACACCAGAGCTGCACCCTAATGGTATGTACAGCCTGTGCCAGTACTGCACTGGCTGCACCTTATACATGAAAATCCTGATGTTTGGTTCCCTTTAAGGCCATGGGATGGATGGTGCTCAATATTACACTGCCTCCTTACTTCATTAGCATAGCAGGTACTATATCACTGGAGCGGACGTAGCAGTGACTCTCCAGCTCCCGTGCAGAAGAAACATGAAGCCAGTGCCCATAGAAGAACGGAACACTCCAGTGGAAGGTCGGCAATTTGCAGTGCGCAGGATTTCAAGACCACAACTAGATGTCACAGAAGCTGATGGGAGGTGACAGCTTAGCTAATGAAGCAAGGTGTCAGTGCCATCTTCCAGGCAGCATCTGCATCATAGCCTGGAATAACTCATTTACTTACATAGAGGGATAAAAGAATTTATCCACAAGGCTGCTGAAATGAAGCATACAGGTATGATTACTTTCAGCATTCTATAACCTATATTAATTTTAGATCTGTCACCCCATTTGACCTATTCTCTTTAAAAGGAAAACCAGGCAGGATCAACATATTCTTAACCAACCTATATGAGCATGCAAATCATACAAAAGTGAATAAAATGATAACATGATATGTGCAATTCAATGTCTTATTCAAGAGAAATCCAGACTTTTCTTAATATGTAAATGAGCTGTTAAAATCCATAGGCCAGACACTGATCTCCATGAGAATCACCCTTCAGACCTTTTAAAAGGCAAGGGCATTACACTAGTGAGACATGTAGTAACTGACAGCCCACTCTCCTGATCTCACTGCAGAGCTGTGTGATGACAACAGAGCAGAACTTTGTCTTGTTAAACACACTTGCAGCTGTCCCCAGTGCTTCAGCCTCCCTCACACATGGAGAACATGGTGGTGGTGGGGGTAGGGAGCACAGCAAAACTGACAGCACTGAGACGAGAGCTGCAGCTGGAAATTTGTAATAGGACATTCAAAAAAAATGTGGATTTTTCTACAATAGGCCACTGGACCATAAGCAAGGTATTTTATGCAACTTTCTATGACATGTGTCATACATGGCTTAGGAGTGCTGATCCTTGTGACAGGTTCCCTTTAAAAAGGTTATTCCAAGTTACTACAGAGTAGGTGATTACTAAATTAATGTGACCCTCATCAAATTTTAGAACAAGAGAATAGAATTGTGTAGGGTTGCGCATGTGAGCAGCAATTTGGGAGTGCAGTAGATATCGGAGTTGTAGTGCACCTGTTGGGGTAGCAATGGGTTAGGCTATGTTGACACTGCATCTTTTCTTAACCAAAGATGTAAGTTTTTTGCCACAAAAAAATACACACGGCAAAAAAAACATCAGTTTTTACCGCGTTTTGCCCAACGCGTTTTTTTTTTTTTTAAGTCAAATCTACTGACTAGAAGTGCTCAAAAACGCCAGCCAAAATTCAAAAAGAATTGACTCCTGTGCATCTTCAAAAATGCAGCCAAAAAAGATGCAGTGTGGACAGCAAAATAGAAATCTCAGACTTTGCTAAGGGAAGGAAATGCATGCATTTAAGTGCATCTTTGTGACCTCAAAAATTCATGCAAAAAACAGTAAAAGATGCAGTGTGTGAACAGCCTGATGGCTTTGTATCCCTACAGTTTCCCGCTTGTGGTGCCGATATAGCACTAGTCCCCCCGCGATTCCCCAGTGCTATATACGTAATCTCTTTTCTACTGTGCATGCCTAGTCCCTTTAAATACTAACATATAAAGTAATTATAAGCTTGCACATGCACAGAAGCAAAAGATGAGCAAAGAAAAAAAATAAAATAAGTCTCTGATTCTCAAGTGATCATTTCTGCTCACACATTAGTTTGCCCTTGATTGTCATCTAGCTTTTACAGAAGCCTGACAACTCAGACCAATATATTTCCCTCCATGCAGGTGTGAAAATGCATACAGAACCTATATACCAACTGCTCTTATATTCATTATAAGGCAAATAATATCCTAAAACGTCAACACTGAAAGACATGTGGTGTTAGAAGGGAATCCCTGATTATGTTTGCACCTCACTTTCTCAACAACACAGATCAGCATCTTATCGCCTTACTGGATAAACAAGGCAAGACGACCACTATAGGCTCAGAAATTACAAAACTAAAGCTGCGATATTTAGGCCATGTTCACATTGTGAACAAATCTGTAGCAGAAATTTATCACAAATCCCCATGTGGATTTCAATTACAAATTAGTGAATTGTAGATTGTAAGCCAATGAAGGGCAGCGTATTTATGTAACCTCTTTCACATTTACAGGTGCTTTAAAAAGATAAGTAAAATAGCGGGAAATCTGCATTGAAAAGCCACACAAGAACGAGTATGGGACAGATTTGAGATAGGCAAGTTGCTTCATTTTTACAAAGATTTTATTCGGCAGTGAGTGAATGAAAATGCCATTTCCTTCTATTGTAGTGGCTAACATTTTATTTCTATTATAGTGTAATTTTTGCAGTGAAGAAATCACAACGTGTGAACTTGGCCTTAGGAATTTTATTGTCCAAAACTGGAAAGAATAGAAAGCAGAAAAAAAAATTCTAAGAAATTAAACTTTGTAAAGAGCAAGTAAGGAGCTCATCAGGTGTATGGGAGATGTGCTTGGTGGGCAGATCGCGGCTTGAGGGTCTTGGATCCCCACAGTCTTTGTTCAGGCACAGCAATATGTACACTTTTTGCCCTTCCCCCCAAAACAGCTGCTAGCCCAGCCCTCTGCAAGCTACTCTGCCATTCTCCATGTATAGAGACTTGTACAGACTACAATGTAGAAATATACATGTGATCTCAGGTTTACTAAGCTCCCCATATATCACAAGTGTCCTCAGTAAAGTGGAAGACGTCCATCCACATTGCCCGCTCTCCCCAGCCCCGCCACATCCAGCCCCTCCGCGTGCAGTAAGGGCTCCCTGGCGCCCACCGCATCCCACCCCTCCGCGTGCAGTAAGGCGAGGGCCACCAGAAGCCACATTATGCTCCCCGGCGCCCACCACATGCAGCCCTCCGCGCGCAGTAAAACTAGGGCCACCAGAAGCCATATTCTGCTCCCCGGCGCCCACCATGGAGCAAGCACACCTGTGCGCGCATCACATAGAGCGGGCTCTGCAGGCGCCATGGCTGCCTCCGCTCCACACGACCCCCACACATACGACACAATGAGACTCCCAGCCGAATATTCCCCACACGTGTGCACGCGCGGCCTGCTCTCCCGGGCCTTGTACTCACCTCACCGGCCTGGACATGGCTCCTGCGGACACTAACCAGCGACAACAGTCGAAAGAGGTGGGAGATGAGGGGGGCGAGAGGCTTCCTTTGTATGAGACCCCCGGGAGGCCGCTTTATGGAGGGTGGGGGTTGCTAAAAGGAGGAGGGTTGGGAGAAAGGAGGCCTAAGCCTATGTGTTCTCCTACTATAGACGGGGGGAGAAAAATCCCAGCTATCCCTTCTTCCCCGGGAAAACCTCACATTAATGGCCGTCTAAGCAAGGAGTGAAAAGAGGCGGGAAAACCGGTGGAGGCGGGGCTGATCAGCTACTCAACCACCAGGCGACGTAGACTGCGCACACTACACTGCGAGTAACGCGCGCCAGTCACGCCCACCCCCTATAGAGACAACTACACAATCCTTAATCCGAATTAAAATGCAAAATTTATCGCTGCCTCAGTCTGCGAATCCCCCCTCCCCAACCGCCGCCTCGAGCCCCTGAGCCAAGGGAGCAGCCTAACCCGCTGGGTGCACGCCTCGTCTTACTATTGGCTCGTTTACGACACACAGACAGCTGATTGGATTATTCAAAACATCACTCTTGCAAATTATTTGCTACGAGGAGGTCTGTGGAGGTGGTGCGGCGGCCTAGGTATAAGCGGGTGTGGTTGAGAGCACACTCCTCACACGAAAATGGAAGATGGTTTCTACCTCAGACGATAAAGACGGCAGATTCGCGACAATGTCGCGTCTGCTGTTACACGGCGCTATCATGGCAGCAACGTGATTATAGTCACAGCATTGAGCCCCGAGGGGATAAAGCGCAGAGTTTATTCAGTTTATCTGTTGAGGTAGAAATAATTAATCTATGCAGATTCGTCAGTAAACGAGTTGCATACATGTGAGGTAAAGCAGGACTCGTGGGGGAAGACATGTTTCTGAACTTCCTGTCAGGAATCACACAGCCCTGTATTCAATCCCAGTACACAGCAAATGGAGGAGATCATAAAGGGATGTTCTGTTACACGGCAGATAATGAGCTCCCTTCTACTATACAGCACAATATTGGAAGCCTTTTCAAAGGTCACAATTCTGAAAGGATATTTCTTTATAATCCTTAGGAAAAATTCACAAAACCATATATATATAAAAAAAAACACAATCTTCATCCAGAAAAACCCCAAATGATTTTATTTTTTTTTGGTCACTCGTATGACATCTATTTTTATACATCAACAGTTAATAGCATAAAAAAAACAGTTTCCTGGGTTTAATAATGGCAATGTTTTCATTTAGTTTATATATAGAAAAGCATTTTTAATTGTAAAAACATGTCCATGATTTATTTAGAAACTTTTTTTGCTTTTTTTTTTTTTTACATTTTATCCCCTTTTGTAAGTAATATTGTTTTACAATTAGCACCATATATTAATGTTGTCCAACATCTTGTGGCAATTTTCCATGGGGTCCTCATCTTGTAGTAATGTCCCCATCCTGCTCCTCATCTTGTAGTAATATCCCTATTCTGGTCCTCATCCTGTAATAATGTGCCCCATCTTTTTCCCCATCCTGTAAGAATGTTCCCATCCTTGTCCCCATCCTGTAGTAATGTTCCCATCCTTGTCCCATTGTAGTAATGTTGCCATGCAGGTCCCCATCCTCTAGTAATGTTCACATTTTTGACCACATCCTGTAGTAATGTGCCCATCCTTGTATCCTTGTACCCTTGTAGTAATGTGCCCCATCCTTGTCCTCATCCTGTAGTAATGTGCCCATCCTGGTTCTCATCTTGTAGTAATGTGCCCATCCTGGTTCCCGTCCTGTAGTAATGTGCCCATCCTGGTCTCCTTGTAGTAATGTGCCCATCCTTGTACACTTCTTGTAGTAATGTGCTCCATCCTTGTCCTCATCCTGTTGTAATGTGCCATCCTGATCCCCATCCAGTAGTAATGTGCCCATCCTGGTCTCCATCTTGTATAATGTTCCCATTCTGGTCCCCATCATGTAGCAATGTGCCCATCCTTGTCCCCATCCTGAAGTAATGTGCCCATCCTTGTCCCCTTCTTGTAGTAATGGTAGTAATGTGCCCCATCCTGTCCCATTCTGTAGTAATTTCCCTTTCATGCCGTTCTTCATATACAGTTAGGTCCAGAAATATTTGGACAGTGACACAAGTTTTGTTATTTTAGCTGTTTACAAAAACATGTTCAGAAATACAATTATATATATAATATGGGCTGAAAGTGCACACTCCCAGCTGCAATATGAGAGTTTTCACATCCAAATCGGAGAAAGGGTTTAGGAATCATAGCTCTGTAATGCATAGCCTCCTCTTTTTCAAGGGACCAAAAGTAATTGGACAAGGGACTCTAAGGGCTGCAATTAACTCTGAAGGCGTCTCCCTCGTTAACCTGTAATCAATGAAGTAGTTAAAAGGTCTGGGGTTGATTACAGGTGTGTGGTTTTGCATTTGGAAGCTGTTGCTGTAACCAGACAACATGCGGTCTAAGGAACTCTCAACTGAGGTGAAGCAGAACATCCTGAGGCTGAAAAAAAAGAAAAAATCCATCAGAGAGATAGCAGACATGCTTGGAGTAGCAAAATCAACAGTCGGGTACATTCTGAGAAAAAAGGAATTGACTGGTGAGCTTGGGAACTCAAAAAGGCCTGGGTGTCCACGGATGACAACAGTGGTGGATGATCGCTGCATACTTTCTTTGGTGAAGAAGAACCCGTTCACAACATCAACTGAAGTCCAGAACACTCTCAGTGAAGTAGGTGTATCTGTCTCTAAGTCAACAGTAAAGAGAAGACTCCATGAAAGTAAATACAAAGGGTTCACATCTAGATGCAAACCATTCATCAATTCCAAAAATAGACAGGCCAGAGTTAAATTTGCTGAAAAACACCTCATGAAGCCAGCTCAGTTCTGGAAAAGTATTCTATGGACAGATGAGACAAAGATCAACCTGTACCAGAATGATGGGAAGAAAAAAGTTTGGAGAAGAAAGGGAATGGCACATGATCTAAGGCACACCACATCCTCTGTAAAACATGGTGGAGGCAACGTGATGGCATGGGCATGCATGGCTTTCAATGGCACTGGGTCACTTGTGTTTATTGATGACATAGCAGACAAGAGTAGCCGGATGAATTCTGAAGTGTACCGGGATATACTTTCAGCCCAGATTCAGCCAAATGCCGCAAAGTTGATCGGACGGCGCTTCATAGTACAGATGGACAATGACCCCAAGCATGCAGCCAAAGCTACCCAGGAGTTCATGAGTGCAAAAAAGTGGAACATTCTGCAATGGCCAAGTCAATCACCAGATCTTAACCCAATTGAGCATGCATTTCACTTGCTCAAATCCAGACTTAAGACGGAAAGACCCACAAACAAGCAAGACCTGAAGGCTGCGGCTGTAAAGGCCTGGCAAAGCATTAAGAAGGAGGAAACCCAGCGTTTGGTGATGTCCATGGGTTCCAGACTTAAGGCAGTGATTGCCTCCAAAGGATTCGCAACAAAATATTGAAAATAAAAATATTTTGTTTGGGTTTGGTTTATTTGTCCAATTACTTTTGACCTCCTAAAATGTGGAGTGTTTGTAAAGAAATGTGTACAATTCCTACAATTTCTATCAGATATTTTTGTTCAAACCTTCAAATTAAACGTTACAATCTGCACTTGAATTCTGTTGTAGAGGTTTCATTTCAAATCCAATGTGGTGGCATGCAGAGCCCAACTCGCGAAAATTGTGTCACTGTCCAAATATTTCTGGACCTAACTGTACACATAAAACAAATTTTCTTATCTGTCCTCCATTGCCTCGGTGTCCTCTTTTCTGCTTCTTGCGACCCGCAGGCACATGGGCCCCGTGACGATCAAGGCCACTGCCCTCAGTAGTCAGCTCTTTATTTCATTTTTGAACTAACTGCTGGCGCTGTGCAGAGTTCTCTGCTGCTCTAAACCAATTGCAGCTGCTGGGCAATCAGAGTCCAGTGCTTGACGTCATATCACTATGTCAGCTGCTGGCCTCTGATTGGCCGACGGCTGCCTTAGGTATAGTTTTGCACTGCAAAGAGCTTCTGTATGTGGCACCAGCAGTTCATTCACATGACAAAAAGCGCTGACTACTGCAGCCCCCAGTATCGGCCGCGATCACCACGGGGTCCATGGGCCTGCGGGTCGCAAGAAGAAGACTGTGGGGCTGCA
Organism: Anomaloglossus baeobatrachus; assembly: GCF_048569485.1. Lineage (NCBI taxonomy): Eukaryota > Metazoa > Chordata > Amphibia > Anura > Aromobatidae > Anomaloglossus > Anomaloglossus baeobatrachus. The sequence goes on from NC_134354.1 coordinate 232,279,767, forward strand.
TGTGGCCTGCATGGTTGAGACCCCTGGTCTACATGGAAGGTAAATTGAGCAGAAAAAAATCTCCAGCAGATTACATGCCGAGTCATATCCTTCCCATATATCTTTAGAACATGGTCACCCATGGTTGATTTTATCATCAGGATTTGTATGGGAAAATCCACAGCATATTAATAGCAGTAAAATAGATTAGATTTTACCAAACCTCATCCACATGCTTCAGAAAAACTCTGCTGAAAAAATAACCTTCACACTGGTTTTAAATCGACAGCAAGTGAAAGTATTAGGGAAGTGAGTATTTTGACCATAGCATCATTTTTATGCATATTTACCAAGTGCAGGCAGTATAAACTTGAATGCTTATTGGATGAAGCATATCAGTTGATGTGTATTGAGCGCCGGCGTCAGCACCCGGCAAACTCGGTCAAATGCCGGGGCCCTGTACTGCCGAGGGGCCCACTCGCAGTGGCAGGACAAGTCACCGCTACTCAGGAGGGCCTGGTGCCCGCGCTGTTACCGGCCTCCCCCCACCGAGGATCGCACTTTCAATTGTATCGGCCATCGCAGTTGTCGATAGAATTGAAAGCAATGAATCATGAGATGGAGCGGCGCGCTCCCTCTCTTATCATTTTCCCGCTGTGTCTATCGGCTCTTTGACAGCTCAGCAGCAGAGCTCGGTGACGTCAACACTGCACACCTGCAGTGAGGTCAGAGCGAGCGACCGCAATAGATGCGCTGAGGAGACCAATCAGTGGAGAAACGAGGAAAAGTGAGTATATATTCAATCACTGTGGCCAGACAACTATGAGGGCTGTATACTACATGAAGGTGCCTAATGCTGTCTGGGTCTGCATTGTGAGATTTTCGGGCTGTATACTACAGTGCCTTATGAAAGTATTCGGCCCCCTTGAATTTTTAAACCTTTTCCCACATTTCAGGCTTCAAACATAAAGATAAAAAAATTAAATTTTATGGTGAAGAATCAACAACAAGTGGGATACAATTGTGAAGTTGAACAAAATTTATTGCTTATTTTAAACTTTTGTAAAAAATAATAAACTGAAAATTGGGGCGAGCAATATTATTCATCCACTTTACTTTCAGTGCAGCAAACTCACTCCAGAAGTTTATTGAGGATCTCTGAATGATCCAATGTTGTCCTAAATGACTGATGATCATAAATATAAGCCACCTGTGTGTAATCTAGTCTCCGTATAAATGCACCCGCTCTGTGATAGTCTCTGTTCTGTTTAAAGTGTAGCGAGCATCATGAAGACCAAGGAACATAACAGGCAGGTCCGTAATACTGTTGTGGAGAAGTTTAAAGCCGGATTTGGCTACAAAAAGATTTCCAATACTTTAAACATCCTGTAATACTATTGTATGTACTGAGGATTTCGATTGCGTTAGGGCAATGACAACCAGAGACGAGTTCTTGGTGCAAAAGACGTTTTATAATATGTAACTGTAATATGTGCACAGAACAGAATATACACAATAATAAGTAACCGCAATACGTAAACAGAACAAAATATACACAGTAATATGTAACCGCAATATGCACACAGAACAGTATATACACAGTGGAACATAAACACAGTAAATACCTGCTGGGTTCAGAGCAAAGGGGAATTCCCGGGGCCACACACCGGACTCCCCCAGGGAGACCACCAGGAGCGAACCCCTATACAGGGGCTGTCCGGCAATCACCCCAGAAGGCCTAAATGCGCAGCAGCCGGGACACAAAAAGGGCAACAGATATAGTCCAAAAAATGTCCGTACGTGATGTGAGTCCTAGGGTGGATATGAACGGAAGGGACCGGGCAGAAGTGCCGACCAGAGACGACAGACAGAGTCCGAGCACAGTTGGATGAGAGGTGAAGTCCAGAGCTGGTGTCAGGTGTTTCCACTGGATCCAAACAGCAATCAGGAGATGAGAGCAGCAGGGCAGGAGTACACAGGAAGCAGTATACTCAGGCAACTAGACTAAGCTTAGGGGCGGCTTTTAAACAGATGGACAGGAAGTAGGGCAACAGAACAGAAAACTCCATGTTAACAAAGGGCAAGATCCTTCAAAAGAAAACTGGAAATCCCGGAACTCTGACACATCCCAAGACACACTGTGCAAGCGATTATATTGAAATGGAAGGACTATCATACCACTGCAAATCTACCAAGACCAGGCTGTCCCTCAATAATTTCATCTCAAACAAGGAGAAGACTGATCAGAGATGCAGCCAAGAGTCCCATGATCACTCTGGATGAACTGCAGAGATCTACAGCTGAGGTGGAAGAGTCTGTCCATAGGACAACAATCAGTCGTACACTATACAAATCTGGCCTTTATGGAAGAGTGGCAAGAAGAAAGCCATTTCTCAAAGATATCCATAAAAAGTGTCATTTAAAGTTTGCCACAAGCCACCTGGGAGACACACCAAACATGTGGAAGAAGGTGCTCTGGTCAGATGAAACCAAAATCGAACTATTTTGGCACAATGCCAAACGATATGTTTGGTGTAAAAGCAACACAGCTCATCACCCTGAAAATGCCATCCCCACTGCCAAACATGGTGGTGGCAGCATCATAGTTTGTGGCTGCTTTTCTTCAGCAGGGACAGGGAAGATGGTTAAAATTGATGGGAATATGGATGGAGCCAAATACAGGACCGTTCTTGAAGAAAACCTGTTAGAGTCTGCAAAAGACCTGAGACTGGGATGGAGATTTGTCTTTCAACAAGACAATGATCCCAAACATAAAACAAAATCTACAATGGAATGGTTCACAAATAAACATATCCAGGTGTTAGAATGGCCAAGTCAAAGACCTGAATCCAATTGAGAATCTGTGGAAAGAGCTGAAAACTGCTGTTCACAAACGCTCTACATCCAACCTCACTAAGCTCCAGCTGTTTGCAAAGGAAGAATGGGCAAGAACTTCAGTCTCTTGATGTGCAAAACTGATAGAGACATACCCCAAGCGACTTGCCGCTGTAACCGCAGCAAAAGGTGGCATTACAAAGTATTAATTTAAAGGGGACGAATAATATTGCACGCCACAATTTTCAGTTTATTATTTTTTATAAAAGTTTAAAATAAGCAATAAATTGCGTTCAACTTCACAATTGTGTCTCACTTGTTGATTTCGCAAGGCACTGTACATGAAGTTGCCTAATGCTATCTGGGTCTGTACTGTGCTATATACAGGCTTTATACTACATGAAGGATGCCTAATGCTATCTGAGTCTGCACTGTGCTATATATGGGCTGTATACTACATAAGGGTACCTAATGCTATATGGGTCTGTATTGTGCTATATGGGGGCTGTATACTACATGAGGGTGTCTTATGCTATCCGGGTCTGCATTGTGCTATATGGGGGTTGCTTAATGTTATATGGGGGTTGCATAGTGCTGTATAGGGGTTGTATAGTGCCATATGGGGGTTGCATAGTGCCATATGGGGGTTGCATAGTGTTATATGGGGGCTGCTCAGTGCCATATGGGGGCTGCATAGTGCAATATGGGGGCTGCATAATACTACATGGGGGCAACATAATACTATATGGAGGACTATGGGGGCTTCATAACACTATATGGAGGAATATGGGGGCTGCATACTACTATACCCCCAGAGTTGTATGTACCCTCTACCCCGGTGCTGTATACCCCCTCAGAGCTGTATGTCCCCCCACCCCAGTGCTCTATACTCCCCCACAGTTGTATGTCACCCCCCACCCCAGAGCTGTATACCCTCAGAGCTGCATGTCACCCCCCACCTCAGAGCTGTTTGTCCCCCCCACCCCAGAGCCACTGCCCCCTCCAGAGCTGTATGCCCCACTCTGGAGCTGTATGCCCCCCCCATTGCTATATACCCCTTTCCTCAGTAATATATATGCCCCCCAGTAATGTGTATGTCCCCAGCCTCTCTTACGATGTACAGTATATACAGCAGTGTCAGTGTGCTCTATGTGCGGCCATGTCTGTTAGTGACGGCCACCAATCAGCGTGGCACAGACACATGCCCAGGAGGAGCTGGGTGGAGACAAGTGGGGGATGTGAATGAGGCTGTTGCCGGCTTCCCAATATTAGAAATATCTCTAATGTGTCTGTGTGTGTGTGTATGATGTGTATCTATGTATGTCAGTGTATATGACTGTGTCTAGATTTATGTCTATTTATATGTGAATTTCTCTTTAAATATATGCCTGTATGTGAATGTACCTGTGCATGTCTATGTGTGGATGGGGCCCACTGAGACTCTTTCGTCCAGGGCCCACAAAAAACTGGAGCCGGCCCTGTCTCAGATACATATATTTTAGATGTGCACTAAATAGGAGGAGAAATAGGCAAGGAACTGAGTGTGACCCCAGCCAAAGGATACATACCACACAAAACACTCCTAATTTGTTTGTGGAGGTCTCCTCTACAAACCATGAATTGTGGGGTGCCTGCCACCTTTGCTGCCGGCTCGGTACATCCCAAAAATGTCCCTAAATCCTTATGATTGTGTATGGCAATTAATGGTTGAGACACATTCACATCAAAGGCGGGATAGGGTATTTTTGCATCGGTATATGTGGTAATTTTGTGTCAGTACATACTGTTTCTACTGTGCCCACGCTGCGTATTTTGCCGTGGATTTTGACGCAGATGTCCATTGTGAAGCCAGCAAAGTCTATGAGAATTCAGAAGTGCTGTGCCCACGTTGAGTATTTTTCCCTTGCGTATTTGGTGCAGATTTCTTTTTTTCTGCCCCAAATACGCAAGGGAAAAATAAGCACCGTGGGCACAGCACTTCTCAATTCTCATAGACTTTGCTGGCTTTACAATGGACATGCAGATTTTGCTGCAGATTTCTGAAAATACGTGTCAAAACACTCCTAATCTTGGGGTGCCCCTGGGTATGTAGGGCACATCTATAGCTATCCGGAGTACTTTTACCACGACTTTCTGGAGCGAAGTTCTTGTGCTGACATTTTTGGGGGCTGGGCATTGGCTATTTGGCCTCAAATATTCATTACAAAATTATCTCAGATACCTATAGTAGTTTTTTCAATGGGAAGGGGGTCATGTGACACATCAAACATATTGAGAATTTCACAAGAAAAACAATGGTGTGCTTGGTTTTAACATAACTTTATTCTTTGAGGGTTTGGTTTTTTTTTTGTTTTTTTTTCCAATTTCTGACTTCTTTTTGCAAGCAACACAACTCTATTTTTGTCTTTGTCGGATTTCAAATTTGTTTTCACAGTTATTGTTTCTCTTTTTTTACAGATATGAGAAGACAAAGATTTCTCAATATGCAATAGAAGCCTTTAATGAGTGCTCATATAGAAATAGGGCTTCAGCGATTGCATTAAAAAATATATATCCCAAAAATATCCTACTTTAAAAATAGAAAAAAAGGCACTTCATTAATTGTGCCATTAAAAAAAGCAGTAACTGAATAGGATAACTGAAGTGAGCACTAATATATATATTATGAGTGCAAGCCAAAAATTACATACTATATACGGATAAGGCTGCACATCAAACTTAGATAATGGTATAATGCCTCAAGCATATGGACAAATATTGGAATATACAATGAAAAATGCTACTTGCTAATTTGAACATGTGAATAATGAATTGCATACCTGCCATGAATATTAGGAAAAAGGAGATATTTAGCAATCGCATTGATTAATGTAACTGAGCCCCAAGGCCTCGTCAAGGCATATCTCTATATTGGGGTCCCTAGCTCTGTGACCCTACATTAGTGCTCACTTCAGTTATCCTATTCAGTTATATGTAGTTATTTTCTGAATGTGAACACAGCTCCGCCCCTTTCGGCCATGTTTTTTCCATCTCCTATATAAGAAAGTCCTTAGTTACCCCTCTCCACCCATAGCAGTTTTTAATTGCAATGAGATGACACACAGTTAGGGTCACAGAGCTAGGGACCCCAATATAGAGATATGCCTTGACGAGGCCTTGGGGCTCAGTTACATTGATCAATGCGATTGCTAAATATCTCCTTTTTCCTAATATTCATGGCAGGTATGCAATTCATTATTCACATGTTCAAATTAGCAAGTAGCATTTTTCATTGTATATTCCAATATTTGTCCATATGCTTGAGGCATTATACCATTATCTAAGTTTGATGTGCAGCCTTATCCGTTTATAGTATGTAATTTTTGGCTTGCACTCATAATATATATATTAGTGCTCACTTCAGTTATCCTATTCAGTTATATGTAGTTTTTTTCTGAATGTGAACACAGCTCCGCCCCTTTCGGCCATGTTTTTTCCATCTCCTATATAAGAAAGTCCTTAGTTACCCCTCTCCACCCATAGCAGTTTTTAATTGCAATGAGATGACACACAGTTAGGGTCACAGAGCTAGGGACCCCAATATAGAGATATGCCTTGACGAGGCCTTGGGGCTCAGTTACATTGATCAATGCGATTGCTAAATATCTCCTTTTTCCTAATATTCATGGCAGGTATGCAATTCATTATTCACATGTTCAAATTAGCAAGTAGCATTTTTCATTGTATATTCCAATATTTGTCCATATGCTTGAGGCATTATACCATTATCTAAGTTTGATGTGCAGCCTTATCCGTATATAGTATGTAATTTTTGGCTTGCACTCATAATATATATATTAGTGCTCACTTCAGTTATCCTATTCAGTTATATGTAGTTTTTTTCTGAATGTGAACACAGCTCCGCCCCTTTCGGCCATGTTTTTTCCATCTCCTATATAAGAAAGTCCTTAGTTACCCCTCTCCACCCATAGCAGTTTTTAATTGCAATGAGATGACACACAGTTAGGGTCACAGAGTTAGGGACCCCAATATAGAGATATGCCTTGACGAGGCCTTGGGGCTCAGTTACATTGATCAATGCGATTGCTAAATATCTCCTTTTTCCTAATATTCATGGCAGGTATGCAATTCATTATTCACATGTTCAAATTAGCAAGTAGCATTTTTCATTGTATATTCCAATATTTGTCCATATGCTTGAGGCATTATACCATTATCTAAGTTTGATGTGCAGCCTTATCCGTATATAGTATGTAATTTTTGGCTTGCACTCATAATATATATATTAGTGCTCACTTCAGTTATCCTATTCAGTTATATGTAGTTTTTTTCTGAATGTGAACACAGCTCCGCCCCTTTCGGCCATGTTTTTTCCATCTCCTATATAAGAAAGTCCTTAGTTACCCCTCTCCACCCATAGCAGTTTTTAATTGCAATGAGATGACACACAGTTAGGGTCACAGAGCTAGGGACCCCAATATAGAGATATGCCTTGACGAGGCCTTGGGGCTCAGTTACATTGATCAATGCGATTGCTAAATATCTCCTTTTTCCTAATATTCATGGCAGGTATGCAATTCATTATTCACATGTTCAAATTAGCAAGTAGCATTTTTCATTGTATATTCCAATATTTGTCCATATGCTTGAGGCATTATACCATTATCTAAGTTTGATGTGCAGCCTTATCCGTATATAGTATGTAATTTTTGGCTTGCACTCATAATATATATATTAGTGCTCACTTCAGTTATCCTATTCAGTTATATGTAGTTTTTTTCTGAATGTGAACACAGCTCCGCCCCTTTCGGCCATGTTTTTTCCATCTCCTATATAAGAAAGTCCTTAGTTACCCCTCTCCACCCATAGCAGTTTTTAATTGCAATGAGATGACACACAGTTAGGGTCACAGAGCTAGGGACCCCAATATAGAGATATGCCTTGACGAGGCCTTGGGGCTCAGTTACATTGATCAATGCGATTGCTAAATATCTCCTTTTTCCTAATATTCATGGCAGGTATGCAATTCATTATTCACATGTTCAAATTAGCAAGTAGCATTTTTCATTGTATATTCCAATATTTGTCCATATGCTTGAGGCATTATACCATTATCTAAGTTTGATGTGCAGCCTTATCCGTATATAGTATGTAATTTGTGGCTTGCACTCATAATATATATATTAGTGCTCACTTCAGTTATCCTATTCAGTTATATGTAGTTTTTTTCTGAATGTGAACACAGCTCCGCCCCTTTCGGCCATGTTTTTTCCATCTCCTATATAAGAAAGTCCTTAGTTACCCCTCTCCACCCATAGCAGTTTTTAATTGCAATGAGATGACACACAGTTAGGGTCACAGAGCTAGGGACCCCAATATAGAGATATGCCTTGACGAGGCCTTGGGGCTCAGTTACATTGATCAATGCGATTGCTAAATATCTCCTTTTTCCTAATATTCATGGCAGGTATGCAATTCATTATTCACATGTTCAAATTAGCAAGTAGCATTTTTCATTGTATATTCCAATATTTGTCCATATGCTTGAGGCATTATACCATTATCTAAGTTTGATGTGCAGCCTTATCCGTATATAGTATGTAATTTTTGGCTTGCACTCATAATATATATATTAGTGCTCACTTCAGTTATCCTATTCAGTTATATGTAGTTTTTTTCTGAATGTGAACACAGCTCCGCCCCTTTCGGCCATGTTTTTTCCATCTCCTATATAAGAAAGTCCTTAGTTACCCCTCTCCACCCATAGCAGTTTTTAATTGCAATGAGATGACACACAGTTAGGGTCACAGAGCTAGGGACCCCAATATAGAGATATGCCTTGACGAGGCCTTGGGGCTCAGTTACATTGATCAATGCGATTGCTAAATATCTCCTTTTTCCTAATATTCATGGCAGGTATGCAATTCATTATTCACATGTTCAAATTAGCAAGTAGCATTTTTCATTGTATATTCCAATATTTGTCCATATGCTTGAGGCATTATACCATTATCTAAGTTTGATGTGCAGCCTTATCCGTATATAGTATGTAATTTTTGGCTTGCACTCATAATATATATATTAGTGCTCACTTCAGTTATCCTATTCAGTTATATGTAGTTTTTTTCTGAATGTGAACACAGCTCCGCCCCTTTCGGCCATGTTTTTTCCATCTCCTATATAAGAAAGTCCTTAGTTACCCCTCTCCACCCATAGCAGTTTTTAATTGCAATGAGATGACACACAGTTAGGGTCACAGAGCTAGGGACCCCAATATAGAGATATGCCTTGACGAGGCCTTGGGGCTCAGTTACATTGATCAATGCGATTGCTAAATATCTCCTTTTTCCTAATATTCATGGCAGGTATGCAATTCATTATTCACATGTTCAAATTAGCAAGTAGCATTTTTCATTGTATATTCCAATATTTGTCCATATGCTTGAGGCATTATACCATTATCTAAGTTTGATGTGCAGCCTTATCCGTATATAGTATGTAATTTTTGGCTTGCACTCATAATATATATATTAGTGCTCACTTCAGTTATCCTATTCAGTTATATGTAGTTTTTTTCTGAATGTGAACACAGCTCCGCCCCTTTCGGCCATGTTTTTTCCATCTCCTATATAAGAAAGTCCTTAGTTACCCCTCTCCACCCATAGCAGTTTTTAATTGCAATGAGATGACACACAGTTAGGGTCACAGAGCTAGGGACCCCAATATAGAGATATGCCTTGACGAGGCCTTGGGGCTCAGTTACATTGATCAATGCGATTGCTAAATATCTCCTTTTTCCTAATATTCATGGCAGGTATGCAATTCATTATTCACATGTTCAAATTAGCAAGTAGCATTTTTCATTGTATATTCCAATATTTGTCCATATGCTTGAGGCATTATACCATTATCTAAGTTTGATGTGCAGCCTTATCCGTATATAGTATGTAATTTGTGGCTTGCACTCATAATATATATATTAGTGCTCACTTCAGTTATCCTATTCAGTTATATGTAGTTTTTTTCTGAATGTGAACACAGCTCCGCCCCTTTCGGCCATGTTTTTTCCATCTCCTATATAAGAAAGTCCTTAGTTACCCCTCTCCACCCATAGCAGTTTTTAATTGCAATGAGATGACACACAGTTAGGGTCACAGAGCTAGGGACCCCAATATAGAGATATGCCTTGACGAGGCCTTGGGGCTCAGTTACATTGATCAATGCGATTGCTAAATATCTCCTTTTTCCTAATATTCATGGCAGGTATGCAATTCATTATTCACATGTTCAAATTAGCAAGTAGCATTTTTCATTGTATATTCCAATATTTGTCCATATGCTTGAGGCATTATACCATTATCTAAGTTTGATGTGCAGCCTTATCCGTATATAGTATGTAATTTTTGGCTTGCACTCATAATATATATATTAGTGCTCACTTCAGTTATCCTATTCAGTTATATGTAGTTTTTTTCTGAATGTGAACACAGCTCCGCCCCTTTCGGCCATGTTTTTTCCATCTCCTATATAAGAAAGTCCTTAGTTACCCCTCTCCACCCATAGCAGTTTTTAATTGCAATGAGATGACACACAGTTAGGGTCACAGAGCTAGGGACCCCAATATAGAGATATGCCTTGACGAGGCCTTGGGGCTCAGTTACATTGATCAATGCGATTGCTAAATATCTCCTTTTTCCTAATATTCATGGCAGGTATGCAATTCATTATTCACATGTTCAAATTAGCAAGTAGCATTTTTCATTGTATATTCCAATATTTGTCCATATGCTTGAGGCATTATACCATTATCTAAGTTTGATGTGCAGCCTTATCCGTATATAATATTAAAAAAAGCAGTGTCTCTAAATATTTTTACACAAATTACAGGTAAAGGTGCTAAAGGGATGTATGCATTAACATCCAGGCATTGCGGGTCTTCTTCACCTTTTTTGTCACCGCCTCGAATTTTTGTCACCCCCAGGTCCATCGTCGCCCCCAGGTCCATCCTTGTCGCTACATTTATCAACGTCCCCATCTTCTTTGTCATTGCCACCTCCATCGCTGTCAACATTTGCTTCGCTGTCCCCACCTTCTTCCTTGCTACTACCTTTTGTGTCACCGCCATCAGAGCAGGCTCGACCATCATCATCCCCTGTGAGTGAAAGCCACCATAGTGTTAGATACAATTTGAGAAAAAAAATTACTGAAACTGCTGTCTGCACTACGGTGAATCCACACCAGAGAGGCAAACAAAGACGGGCTACTCATGGCAAGAACTAGTGATGAGCAAGTAGTAAAATACTCGTTATTTGTCTGAGTCTTGCAGAAAGTCAACCACAATTGTAACAGTTATGACAGATTATTGACTTGTGTGTATGTACACCCCCAGTGCACAGATGCACAGAAACCGCTGTGTGTCCCATTGAATCATCCCGGTTACCAAGGCCACTCCTTCAGTGTCTGGTTTACTTGATAACGTTGCCCTATGCAACGGCAGCGGAGCTCCTTCAGCCAATAGCTTCCTTGGTAACCAACCAACACTAATACACAAGGTGGAACGCAAGCATTCTAGCTTCGGCATTTGCACTTCCTTGTTTACCAAGGTAGCCATTGGCTGAAGGTGTGAAGGTGCTCCATAGTTATTTCATTGAGTGTTGGCAGTACTCATTACCTGTCTGCAGCCTTTCCTGAATTTCTGATCCGAAGTTTAGATCTCATTCATGTTAATGAATTGGCAAAACTAATTTGGATGCATTGCATAATACATCCGAATTTCCTTCTGAAAATGGTGTAAACTTTTTTTATATTTTGCACTTGTATAGAACAAAACTTTTACAATACTCCATTCTCTGTACAAGAACATAACTACTATACTTTTTTCACCTAGATATTAGTACAGAGGTGGCCCAGGGATCACTGTCCTTCCAGAAAGCAAAAAAAGCTAAAGCACCTGCCACAAGAAAAAAAACAAAACAAAAAAAAAGGTAAGAACTGGTGATGAGCTAGTAGTATTCACGGTTATTGCGTGCGGACACTTCCCTGGGGAGTTATAGGGATTCAAAGCCAGCTACTCCACTCTGGGCATTATGTGTTATGGCAATTTTTACCACATAATGCCCAGAGGAGAGTATAGCTGGCTTTGAACCCCTATAACTACCCAGGGAAGCATCCACACCGAATAACCACGAATTCCTCCTCTAATTTGAGTACGCCGAATCTGATGCAACCATCCGCGACCTCCTATCTTGTAACCTTACAGACTTATGGGAGTTCAAAATGGGTCAACTGCTACCACCTACACTCTATAACCATTTTTGGGGGGTTACAGCTGCGGCAAGAAACGTCAGAGGCACCCCAAATTGCTAGGGTGTCTAGGGGAGACCCTTCTGAACACCCCCTAAACAGATAGAGTGCCTCTGACGTTTCTAGCCGCAGCTGTAACACCCCCCATGACTTTTATAATACTGCATTCTCTGTACAAGAATATAACTACTATACTTTTCCACCTAGATATTAGTACAGAGGTGGCCCAGGGATCACTGTCCTTCCAGAAAGCAAAAAAAGCTAAAGCACCTGCCACAAGAACAAAAAACAAGGTAAGAATTAGTGATGAGCTAGTAGTATTCACGGTTATTGCGTGCGGACGCTTCCCTGGGGAGTTATAGGGATTCAAAGCCAGCTACTCCACTCTGGGCATTATGTGGTTTGGCAATTTTTACCGCATAATGCCCAGAGGAGAGTAGAGCTGGCTTTGAACCCCTATAACTATAATGCCCCACCCCCCAAAACTTTCATATACTTAATGACTTCTCTTTTTATGTTTAAGGTGGATCAAGTTGGAAATCTCAAGACCCCCCCCCCCCCCACCTGTGGCACACAATGTTGTATGGAAGAACCAAGGCCAAAGATTGGAGCGGCGATTTTCCTCAAAGCCCAATGCTTTTTTGTTTTTTTCTTACTTAATAAATGATAATTTCATAGACTGCATTGTTGACCCTAACTTGAGTATGCTTAATCTGATGCATCCATCCGCGGCCTCCTATCTTGTAACCCCCACAGTGTTATCTGGAGGTGGGGTGGGTGGTTGAAACTGTGGCAACCACTACTACCACCCACAATCTGTCACCATGTTGGAGGGTTACAACTCTGGCTAGAAAAGTCAGAGGCAGGTTCGGCGTCAGCACCCATCAAACCCGGTCAAATACCGGGGCCCTGGGCTGCCTTGGGGGGGAAGCCACTCGCAGTGGCAGGACAAGTCACCGCTACTCAGGGGGGCCTGGTGCCCGCGCTATCACCGGCCTTCCCCCTGCCGAGGATCGCACTTTCAATGGTATCGGCATCGCAGTTGCCGATACAATTGAAAGCAATGAATGATGAGATGGAGCGGCGCGCTCTCTCTCTTATCATTCTCCCAGTGTCTGTTAGCTCTTTGACAGCTCAACAGCAGAGCTCCGTGACGTTAACACCGCGCGCCTGCAGTGAGGTCAGAGCGAGCGACAGCAATGGACGCGCTGAGGAGACCGATCAGCGGGGAAACGAGGAAAAGTGAGTATGTATTCAATCACTGTGGCCAGACAACTATTGGGGCTGTATTCTACATGAAGGTGCCTAATGCTATCTGGGTCTGCATTGTGCGATATAAGAGCTGTATACTACATGAAGGTGCCTAATGCTATCTGGGTCTACACTGTGCTATATACGGGCTGCATACTACATGAAGGTGCCTAATACTATATGGGTCTGCACTGTGCTATATACTGGCTGTATACTACATGAAGGTGCCTAATGCTATATGGGTCTGCATTGTGCTATATGGGGGCTGCTTAATGTTATATGGGGGTTGCATATTGCCATATGGGGGTTACATAGTGCCATATGGGGGTTTGCATAATGCCATATGGGGGGTTGCATAGTGCCATATGGGGTTGCATAGTGCCATATAGGGGCTGTATAGTGCCATATGGGGGCTGCATAGTGCCATATGGGGGCTGCATAATACTACATGGGGGCCACATAATACTATATGGAGGACTATGGGGGGTTCATAAGACTATATGGAGGAATATGGGGGCTGCATTACTACTATACCCCCAGAGTTGTATGTCCCCTCCACCCCAGTGCTGTATACCCCCTCAGAGCTATATGTCCCCCCACCCCAGTGCTGTATACCCCCCCACATTTGTATGTCACCCCCCACCCCAGAGCTGTATACCCCCAGAGCTGCATGTCACCCCCCCCATCTCAGAGCTGTTTGTCCCCCCCACCCCAGGGCCACTGCCCCCCTCTAGATCTGTATGTCCCACTCTGGAGCTGTATGCCCCCCCCCCATTGCTGTATACCCTTTTTCTCAGTAATATCTATGCCCCCCAGTAATGTGTGTGTCCCCAGCCTCTCTTGTGATGTACTGTATATACAGCAGTGTCAGTGTGTTCTATGTGCGTCCATGTCTGTTAGTGACGGCCACCAATCAGCGTGGCACAGACACATGCCCAGGAGGAGTTGGATGGAGACAAGTGGGTGATGTGAATGAGGCTGTTGCCAGCTTTCCAATATTAGAAATATCTCTAATGTGTCTGTGTGTGCATGTATGATGTGTATCTATGTTAGTCAGTGTATAGGACTGTGTCTAGATTTATGTCTATTTATATGTGTTTTTGTGAATTACTCTTTAAATATGTATGTGTATGCCTGTATGTGTAGATGGGGCCCACTGAGACTCTTTTGCCCAGGGCCTACAAAAACCTGGAGCCGGCCAGGGCCTACAAAAACCTGGAGCCGGCCCTGTGTGTATTTATTTGTGTAATGAAGAAAATTGTAGCCTAAGGATATCAACATTCTTTATCATGGTGTGCAGAATTATTAGGCAGCTTGTTTTCCTCAAGTAAAATGGGCCAAATAAGAGCTTTATTAAGGCCCTGTCACACACAGAGATAAATCTGCAGCAGATCTGTGGTTGCAGTGAAATTGTGGACAATCAGTGCCAGGTTTGTGGCTGTGTACAAATGGAACAATATGTCCATAATTTTACTGCAACCACAGATCTGCCAAAGCTTTATCTCTGTGTGTGACAGGGCCTTTAGAGTCAGACATGTCAAAAAGTGTTACAAGTCTTTCACAGGAATGCAGCACTCTTGAAATTGTTATTGTTAAGATGTTGGGGTTTGATAATAGCACCATTAAAAGATTTGTTGCAAATAGTCAACAGGGTTGCAAAAAACATTGAGAAAAAAAGGCACTTATTAACTCATACAGATTTGAGAATAATTAAACATGAAGCAACTAGGAGCTCATTATCCTTCAGAGTCGTCATATTCCAGAACCGCAACCTCTGGCCAGAAGTAGGTGTTCAGTGCTTACAGACATGGCCAAGGTAAGGAAGGCTGAAACATGACCACCATTGAAGGTCAATACAGGTTTTTCAAAGGTTTTATGGACTGATGAGATGAGAGTGACTCTTGAAAGAGCAGATGGATGGCCAGTGATGAGCGAGTGTGATCGCCACTGGTCAATACTCGATCGACTATCGGAGTGCTTGTTCTGTCCCCACTTAAAGGCGATGGAAGGTGCGTAGTTGTGAGAGGTTGTGAGAATCTTACCTTCGTTTTCTTTGTCGCTCCATTGGGAGACCCAGACAATTGGGTGTATAGCTATGCCTCCGGAGGCCACACAAAGTATTACACTAAAAGTGTAAAGCCCCTCCCCTTCTGCCTATACAGCCCCCGTGCTCACGGGCTCCTCAGTTTTTATGCTTTGTGCGAAGGAGGCAGACATCCACGCATAGCTCCACAGCTTGGTCAGCAGCAGCTGCTGACTAGGTCGGATGGAAGAAAAGAGGGCCCATAACAGGGCCCCCAGCATGCTCCCTTCTCACCCCACTTTGTCGGCGGTGTTGTTAAGGTTGAGGTACCCATTGCGGGTACACAGGCAGGAGCCACATGCTGTTTTCCTTCCCCATCCCTTAATGGGCTCTGGGTGAAGTGGGATCCGGATCGGTCTCCAGGCACTGGGACCGTGCTCCCTCCGCAGCCCCTGGGAATCTGCTGGATAGGAGCTGGGTATCGTCAGGGACAAGGCCCTGCTACTATGAGGTACTCTGTGTCCCCGTGGGGACCGCGCATGGAGCGCTGGTGCCATACACATTACAGCACTGCTGGGTGTGTTAGTGCGCCGGGCATGGAGCACTTGTGCCAGACACTTTCCAGCTCTGCTGGGTGTGTTAGTGCGCCGGACATGGAGCGCTTGTGCCAGACACTTTCCAGCTCTGCTGGGTGTGTTAGTGCGCCGGACATGGAGCGCTTGTGCCAGACACTTTCCAGCTCGGCTGGGTGTGTTAGTGCGCCGGACATGGGGCGTTTGTGCCAGTCACTTTCCAGCACTGCTGGGTGTGTTAGTGCGCCGGACATGGAGCGCTTGGGCCAGACACTTTCCAGCTCGGCTGGGTGTGTTAGTGCGCCGGACATGGGGCGCTTGTGCCAGACACTTTCCAGCACTGCTGGAGGTGTTAGTGCGCCGGGGGACTACGCGCGGCCGCGCTTATTGCCGGCCGCGCTTATAACTTTAGTCCCCGGCTTCTGCGGCCTAGTGTCGTTTATTCCCGCCCACAGGCCTGCCAGTCAGGGGAGGGGCGGGACGCTGCACGGATCGTCAGCGGAGGGCTGGAGCATACATTAGTATCCTCCTCCCTCCTCACTCAGTACAGTGGGGCACTGGGTTCCCGCACTTTTCTTGGGCACGCCCACGGTCTCCTCCTCCTCACAGAACGCCGGCAGCCATTCCTGTCAGCGATTCAGACGCTGGAGAGGAGAGACAACAGGGAGACCCAGGCAGGGAATTTGGTGACCACACAACCGCTCTGAGCGGTCGGTAAGCAGCACCTGTGGTGCTGGCCCCACTGAGTACCGAAGTGTATATATATATATAGGCTTATAAGCTATACATTGCACTGTACGGTCGCTCTGTTGATTCTTGGCTATATACCCTCCTGGTTGTTCTCAGAGGAGACAACATGTCATCTGCAAAAAGCAAGGGTGCCACAGCACAGGCGTATTTTGCAACCTGTACCTCATGTACAGCTGTACTACCGGCAGGTTCCACTGACCCTCATTGTGTGCAATGCTCGGCCCCTGTAGCACTTACACAGCCGGAGCCTCTGCTACAGGTGGCCCAGGTGGATCCACCTGCTACCACTGTCCAGGTGACAGGGACGGAGTTTGCAGCCTTTGCTGACAAACTGTCTGAGACTATGGATAAATGGTCTGCTAAAATACTGGAAGCTTTGCAGTCCAGACCGGTGATTCAGGCCCCGGGCTCTATCCAATCCTTGACCCCTGGTCCCCCTCAATTGGAACGGCAAAGTGCCCCGGGGGTAAACCATAGGTCCCAGGGTGAGGTCTCTGACACGGACTGCAGTCCCAGGCCGCCCAAGCGGGGTCGCTGGGAAATTCCCTCCACTTTATCACACTGTTCAGGGTCCCAGCAGGGGGACTCTCTGGAGGATGAAGCGGAGGTATCAGATCAGGATTCTGATCCTGAAGCCGCTCTCAACCTAGATACACCTGAAGGTGACGCAGTAGTGAATGACCTTATAGCGACCATCAATCAGGTGTTGGATATTTCTCCCCCAGCTCCTCCAATTGAGGAGTCTGCTTCTCAGGAGAAATTCCGTTTCAGGTTTCCAAAGCGTACATTAAATATGTTTCTGGATCACTCTGACTTCAGAGACGCAATCCAGAAAAACCGAGACTGTCCAGACAAGCGTTTTTCCAAGCGCCTTAAGGACACACGTTATCCCTTCCCCCCCGAGGTTGTCAAGGGCTGGACTCAGTGTCCTAAGGTGGATCCTCCAATCTCCAGACTGGCGGCTAGATCCATAGTTGCAGTGGAAGATGGGGCTTCACTCAAAGATGCCACTGACAGACAGATGGAACTATGGTTGAAATCCATCTATGAAGCTATAGGCGCGTCTTTTGCTCCAGCATTCGCTGCCGTATGGGCACTCCAAGCTATTTCAGCTTGTCAGGCGCAGATTCATGCAGTAACACGTACATCTGTCCCGCAAGTGGTGTCCTTAACCAATCAGGCGTCGGCGTTTGCGTCCTACGCCATTAATGCTATCCTGGACTCTGCGAGCCGTACGGCGGTGGCATCCGCCAACTCGGTGGTACTCCGCAGGGCCATGTGGCTACGTGAATGGAAGGCAGACTCTGCTTCCAAAAAGTTCTTAACCTGTTTGCCATTGGCTGGCGACCGCTTGTTTGGTGAGCGATTGGATGAAATCATTAAACAATCCAAGGGAAAGGATTCATCCTTACCCCAGTCCAAACCAAACAGACCTCAACCACGGAAAGTACAATCGAGGTTTCGGTCCTTTCGGACCGCGGGCAGATCTCAATTTTCCTCGTCCAAAAGGCCTCAGAAAGATCAGAGGAACTCCGATGCATGGCGGTCTAAGTCACGTCCTAAAAAGACCGCCGGAGGCACCGCTCCCAAAGCGGCCTCCTCATGACTTTCGGCCTCCTCAAACCGCATCCTCGGTCGGTGGCAGGCTCTCCCGCTTTTGCGACGCCTGGCTGCCACAAGTAAAAGACCGATGGGTGAGAGACATTCTATCTCACGGTTACAGGATAGAGTTCAACTCTCGTCCTCCGACTCGTTTCTTCAGAACATCTCCACCCCCCGACAGAGCCGAGGCTCTTACGCAGGCGGTGGGCACCCTGAAGGCGGAAGGAGTGGTGATCCCGGTTCCTCTTCAGCAACGGGGTCACGGTTTTTACTCCAACTTGTTCGTGGTGCCAAAAAAGGACGGATCCTTCCGTCCCGTTCTGGACCTAAAGCTGCTCAACAAGCATGTGAAAACCAGGCGGTTCCGGATGGAATCGCTCCGCTCTGTCATCGCCTCAATGTCCCAAGGAGATTTCCTGGCATCAATAGACATCAAAGATGCTTATCTCCACGTACCGATTGCGCCAGAGCATCAGCGCTTCCTGCGCTTCGCCATAGGGGACGAACACCTTCAGTTCGTAGCACTACCTTTTGGCCTGGCGACAGCCCCACGGGTCTTCACGAAGGTCATGGCAACAGTGGTGGCAATCCTACACTCTCAGGGACACTCGGTGATCCCTTACTTAGACGATCTCCTTGTCAAGGCACCCTCTCAAGGGGCATGCCAACACAGCCTGAACATTGCTCTGGAAACTCTCCAGAGTTTCGGGTGGATCATCAATTTTCCAAAGTCAAATCTGACACCGGCCCAATCACTGACATATCTTGGCATGGAGTTTCATACTCTCTCAGCGATAGTGAAGCTTCCGCTGAACAAACAGCGTTCACTACAGACAGGGGTGTAGTCTCTCCTTCATGGTCAGTCACACCCCCTGAGGCGCCTCATGCACTTCCTAGGGAAGATGGTGGCAGCAATGGAGGCAGTTCCTTTTGCGCAGTTTCATCTGCGCCCACTTCAATGGGACATTCTCCGCAAATGGGACAGGAAGTCGACGTCCCTCGACAGGAACGTCTCCCTTTCTCGGGCAGCCAAAGCTTCCCTTCAGTGGTGGCTTCTTCCCACTTCTCTGTCGAAGGGGAAATCCTTCCTGCCCCCATCCTGGGCTGTGGTCACGACGGACGCGAGCCTGTCAGGGTGGGGAGCGGTCTTTCTCCACCACAGGGCTCAGGGGACTTGGACTCAGACAGAGTCTTCCCTTCAGATCAATGTTCTGGAGATAAGGGCAGTGTATCTTGCCCTAAAGGCGTTCCAGCCGTGGCTGGAAGGCAAACAGATCCGAATTCAGTCGGACAACTCCACAGCGGTGGCATACATCAACCACCAAGGCGGGACACGCAGTCGGCAAGCCTTCCAGGAAGTTCGGCGGATTCTGCTGTGGGTGGAAGCCACAGCCTCCACCATATCCGCAGTTCACATCCCGGGCGTAGAAAACTGGGAAGCAGACTTTCTCAGTCGCCAGGGCATGGACGCAGGGGAATGGTCCCTTCACCCGGACGTGTTTCAGGAGATCTGTCGCCGCTGGGGCATGCCGGACGTCGACCTAATGGCGTCCCGGCACAACAACAAGGTCCCGACGTTCATGGCACGGTCTCAAGATCACAGAGCTCTGGCGGCAGACGCCTTAGTTCAGGATTGGTCGCAGTTTCAACTCCCTTATGTGTTCCCTCCTCTGGCACTGTTGCCCAGAGTGTTACGCAAGATCAGGGCCGACTGCCGCCGCGCCATCCTCGTCGCTCCAGACTGGCCGAGGAGGTCGTGGTACCCGGATCTGTGGCATCTCACGGTCGGCCAACCGTGGGCACTACCAGACTTGCTGTCTCAAGGGCCGTTTTTCCATCTGAATTCTGCGGCCCTGAACCTGACTGTGTGGCCATTGAGTCCTGGATCCTAGCGTCTTCAGGATTATCTCAAGAGGTCATTGCCACCATGAGACAGGCTAGGAAACCAACGTCCGCCAAGATCTACCACAGGACGTGAAAAATATTCCTGTCGTGGTGCTCTGCTCAGGGTGTTTCTCCCTGGCCGTTTACCTTGCCCACTTTTCTGTCCTTCCTTCAATCCGGATTAGAAAAGGGTTTGTCACTAGGCTCCCTTAAGGGACAAGTCTCTGCGCTCTCTGTCTTTTTTCAGAAGCGCCTAGCCAGACTTCCACAGGTACGCACGTTCCTGCAGGGGGTTTGTCACTTCGTACCTCCTTACAAGCGTCCGTTAGAACCCTGGGATCTGAACAGGGTACTGATGGTTCTTCAGAAACCACCGTTCGAGCCAATGAGGGATATTTCTCTCTCACGCCTTTCGCAGAAGGTGGTTTTCCTAGTAGCAGTCACTTCGCTTCGGAGAGTGTCTGAGCTAGCAGCGCTGTCATGCAAAGCCCCCTTCCTGGTGTTTCACCAGGACAAGGTGGTTCTGCGTCCGGTTCCGGACTTTCTCCCTAAGGTGGTATCCCCCTTTCATCTCAATCAGGATATCTCCTTACCCTCTTTTTGTCCTCATCCAGTTCACCAATGTGAAAAGGATTTGCACTTGTTAGATCTGGTGAGAGCACTCAGATTCTACATTTCTCGTACGGCGCCCCTGCGCCGCTCGGATGCACTCTTTGTCCTTGTCGCTGGCCAGCGTAAAGGGACACAAGCTTCCAAATCAACCCTGGCTCGGTGGATCAAGGAACCAATTCTCGAGGCTTATCGTTCCTCCGGGCTTCCGGTTCCCTCAGGGCTGAAGGCCCATTCTACCAGGGCCGTGGGAGCGTCCTGGGCTTTGCGGCACCAGGCTACGGCTCAGCAGGTGTGTCAGGCGGCTACCTGGTCGAGCCTGCACACTTTCACGAAACACTATCAGGTGCATACCTATGCTTCGGCAGATGCCAGCCTAGGTAGGCGAGTCCTTCAGGCGGCGGTTGCCCACCTGTAGGACGGAGCCGGTTGCGGCTCTATTATGAGGTATTATTTACCCACCCAGGGACTGCTTTTGGACGTCCCAATTGTCTGGGTCTCCCAATGGAGCGACAAAGAAGAAGGGAATTTTGTTTACTTACCGTAAATTCCTTTTCTTCTAGCTCCAATTGGGAGACCCAGCACCCGCCCCTGTTTTTTGTGTACACATGTTGTTCATGTTGAATGGTTTCAGTTCTCCGATATTCCTTCGGATTGAATTTACTTTAAACCAATTATAATTTTTTCCTCCTTCTTGGTTTTGCACCAAAACTGAGGAGCCCGTGAGCACGGGGGGTGTATAGGCAGAAGGGGAGGGGCTTTACACTTTTAGTGTAATACTTTGTGTGGCCTCCGGAGGCATAGCTATACACCCAATTGTCTGGGTCTCCCAATTGGAGCTAGAAGAAAAGGAATTTACGGTAAGTAAACAAAATTCCCTTCTTTTCTATAGGCGGGGCAGACAGGACCAGAGCGCTCCAGAGTGAAACATGCACATGCTGAAATGAAACAATGGTTGTTTATTTTCTCCAAAGGTTAGGACATGCAGAGTGCAGTAATCCAAGTACTTGGCATTGTAATTCTCCAGTGATGCTTGCCTCTGAAGCTATTACGTGGTCAGAAGACTTTGCTCCTAGTAGCTCCAATCCAATAAGGGATGTTGTTCTCACAAACTCTGGTTTGGAATGAACATACCAGGATGTGATGCAAGAGGGTCATCAGACACTCCCATGGGCTGGACAAAAGAAACAGAGGAGCCGAAAGGTCTGACCAGTAGATGGCAGCAGAGACAAGCATGAAAAACATTAAATAACAGTTTTAACTAAGACAAATAGAAACAGCACAATGCTCAAGACCCTCATTACTCGATCAAGTATCACGGGTCTTCAAGCAACATGTTTGAGTCCCCACCCTGCATGATTTGCAGCTGTTAGCCAATAAACATGCTGTGAATGCCTGCCATACATGGTAATGCCGTAGCCATGTTGGCTACTGGCATTACTGTGATTGGCAGGTGACATCGTTTTTTATATGAGACTCAAGGACGCGATGCTTGGTACACTGTCTTCTGGAAGGAGTTCAGGGAGAGTTGTTTTAGGAGGTAGAGCTTAGATTAGAAGAGGGTTTCTACACTTGCATCTTTTAGTGCCTTTCATATGGGTGTTTTTAGCCTTTGTGAACCTGTTTGACCCTGATAAGTTACAAAAAACAAAAATAGGGGCCCCCTATTTTTGATAACCATCCAAGTTAAAGCAGACAGCTGCTGGCTGGCATTATCGGGCTGGGAAGGTCCTTGGTTATCTGGCCCTTCGCAGCCTAAAAGTATCATCCCACAACCGCCCCAGATTTGTCAAATCAGATTAGATGTATTAATTCTGGTGCTTCACTCTGGCTCTTCATGATTGCCTGTCAATCAGGGTAATATTTTTTGGGGTTGACGTCAGCTGTGTAATGTCAGCTGGCATCAAGCCCACGGGTTAATAATGGAAAGGTGTTCATCAGACACCCCCATTACTAACCCAGTAAGTAAAAAAAGCAAAGAACACAAAAAATATTTTATTTAAAAATAAACACTCCCCAACTCTTACCTACATTCACCAATTTATTTAAAAAAAAAAAACAAAAAAACTATTAAGATCCAAAGTAAAAAAACAACAAAAAAACTGAGCTGTAACAAAAAATCAGTATCCATGCAACATTACAAGCATGTAAAGGGCAGCTTCTAAACAAGAAAAAAACAAAGAGAAAAATTGTATGAAAAATACCCTGAATATCAATAAAAAAATGCAAGTGCTTAATAACAGGGTACTTAGTGTATACATTTTTGCAAAAAGGTAAGAAGCCATCCCACCTCGTCAAGGTGTACCCATCTAGGACAGTCCCTAACCAACTAAAAGTTAAAAATATTTTATATACCTGAGTTGTGTCATGTCAAAACTCCAATGTAAATGGTAACAAGTGGGTCCCTGTTATGAAGCACTTGCATTTTATTTATTGATATTTGTTAAATAACCGGTTTAAGGCGACAACTGCAAAGCCAGTATATAATGATTGGAGCGAGAATTGGTGCAAAAACATATTATGGATTTATTCAGATTAAGAGTTTGAGGTTACAGTCATTAGAGAAAAATAACTGTCTTGGCTTGAGTTAATAGATGGATAGACAGATAAGCAGAGAGAAAAAATAACAGTTCATTTATCTTACATCGTTGTAGTGTGTGTAAGCCGTCTCTCTGTCTGTAGATGGTCTGGTCGGGTTGGTGAGTCCGTCTTTCTCCTGTCACCTTCTGCCTCTCCATCCTTCTTCTTCCTTCTTCTAACCCTTTGAAGTGTAGGCTGCTTTTATAACCCAAACCCCTCCTCCTGATTGTCCTTATCTCTTTACATGGTATTACAAAAAGTAACTATCCTTATTTTA
Organism: Anomaloglossus baeobatrachus; assembly: GCF_048569485.1. Classification (NCBI taxonomy): domain Eukaryota; kingdom Metazoa; phylum Chordata; class Amphibia; order Anura; family Aromobatidae; genus Anomaloglossus; species Anomaloglossus baeobatrachus. The sequence continues at coordinate 232,303,432 of NC_134354.1, forward strand.
GTTCAGCATTATGTCATGTCACGTGGTACGTTTTACCCGCGAAATAAGTGTACTTGCGCAGTAGAGACTTGTAACAAAACCTACTTCAACTTATTTATAATTCCTTTGAGGCTCGCTGAACTTTGACCTTAGAGTAACAGAAAGAAGTTTCTCATAGCTATTTCAGTTCTTAGCCCAACATTCCAAACAGAATATAGCTCTTCTTTGACAACTTTGATGAACAACTAGCAGATGACTTTGGTTCTACCATTTCAAACTCTTGGTCAGTATTTCCAGCTCACAAACTCACTCTTAAAGGGGATGGCGAAATACACATATTTTATGAATACATGTATATTCAAGTTTATGAATCAAATCTCCATAAACTCACTATTTTACAGTCCCCCCTTTTATGGCGATTTTGATGAACCCCGGGAAACCCTAACTCAATCGTGTCATCATTCGTATCACATACATTCTTGTTGGAAATTCTAGACCAATATTTGACTTGATAAACCAATCCGCAACTTTCTGTCAAAAAGTCATCTTGCGATTTAACATTCCTCTAAGAATGTTATCTTCCTTTTTCATTTCTATTTTTATGTTCCTATATATCTTCTGAATTCTACACATCACAAAAACTTGATATATAATACACATCAAAACTAATAAAAATATGATTATGATGGGATTAAATAAAACATTACCAACCGCTGACTGAAAAGATGACTGAGACCAGGAATGTACAGATTTGCTAAAACTCTTCCACCAAGTTCTACCTGACATTCCATTCCATTCGTGTTCAATATCACTTAATTCACCTTGTTCATGCCTGAATATAATTTCTGCTTCCTTTAACTGTTTCGTTAATAAATCTAACAAACCCTTATCTTTCTTTATTTCACTTGTCCACATATCCCAAGGAAAATCATTTATCTGTGATAAATTGAATTGTATGGGAAATGCCGTTAAGTTTCTCTTTCCTATAGAAGTGATATTAAAACTTCCTTCCTTCTTTGAAAGAGACCTCACATTTCCTTCTATACAATACAAACCCATAGGTAGGTTTTCCTTATGTACACAAGCAGAATAGAAAACAGAAACCTTCTCTGTCTCAGACATGACCTGAAAACAAATCTTATTTGGACTTACTGGAGTCACCAGATCATGTAATGTCTGTACAGTCTCTATTCTCGCATGACAAGAAGAATGATTATGAAAACATGAATGATAAATCACCTTATCCTGTCCAGGTAAACACATCACCTTAGAAACAAAATGCAAACATGAAGAAATGTCTACTTGTTCAGTGTTCACTCCATCAAATGCAAAATCTGTGTACTGCAGTTGATAGAACACTTGTTGTGTGTTAGGGTACCTTCACACTTAGCGATGCAGCAGCGATCCGACCAGCGATCTGACCTGGTCAGGATCGCTGCTGCATCGCTACATGGTCGCTGGTGAGCTGTCAAACAGGCAGATCTCACCAGCGACCAGTGAACAGCCCCCAGCCAGCAGCGACGTGCAAGCGACGCTGCGCTTGCACGGAGCTGCCGTCTGGAAGCTGCGGAGACTGGTAACTAAGGTAAACATCGGGTATGGTTACCCGATGTTTACATTAGTTACCAGCGCACAGCTGTGTGTGCAGGGAGCAGGGAGCCACGCACACTGAGCGCTGGCTCCTTGCTCTCCTACCATAGCTACAGTACACATCGGGTTAATTAACCCGATGTGTAATGCAGCTACATGTTCAGAGAGCAGGGAGCCGCGCACACTGCTTAGCGCTGGCTCCTTGCTCTCCTAGCTGCTGTACACATCGGGTTAATTAACCCGATGTGTACAGCAGCTACATGTGCAGAGAGCCGGAGCCGGCAGCACAGGCAGCGTGAGAGCTGCAGAGGCTCGTAACTAAGGTAAATATCGGGGAACCACCTTGGTTACCCGATGTTTATCTTGGATACAGCTTACCTCAGCTGTCAGATGCCGGCTCCTGCTCGCTTCATTTGTCGCTCTCTCGCTGTCACACACAGCGATCTGTGTGTCACAGCGGGAGAGCGGCTTTGAAGAAAACGAACAAGGGCTGTGTGTAACGAGCAGCGATCTCACAGCAGGGGCCAGATCGCTGCTCATTGTCACACACAGCGAGATCGCTAATGAGGTCACTGCTGCGTCACAAAAAGCGTGACTCAGCAGCGATCTCGGCAGCGAGCTCGCTGTGTGTGAAGCACCCCTTACTCACAGGTATACCCAAAACTGTCACAGGAACAATAGTTCCTTCTCTTCCGATCACTGGGATTAGCGATGTGCCAACACAAATGTTTCGTTCACATCCTAACCACTTATTTACCCACAAATCCGTATGATTCAATGCAAAATCATACTCTACAGGTAAATTTCGCAGTATTCCCAGTGGAGTAATTCCACTCTGTAAAGCTTGTGCAATCAACTTCAGATTAGAAGAATACTCTATCTGTATCTCCAGGCACGCTTTAGCTACTTGTGTTTCGTGTGTGCTTCCCACGAGAGCTAATGTAGCATCCTGTAGATGTGACACGGAAGACCCTAGTACAGCAGCTGTATTCATTACCATCTGTGAGGCAAATCCCGGGATATGAAGATGAATTATGACTCCAGTCATAATCTCTCATCACTCCCTGGCAGTGCCCCCTCCCTTCTTGTTTTCAATGTCCAGCATCTGTGAAGGTGTTACACCTCCATGGCCATGTCCTGTGATATGGAAATGAGGTGGTGTGGGAACAATGGACACAGGATGACTCCCTGCCGTCACCCTGTAACAAGAGTTGTATCTAATTAGCAAGGCTCTGGAAGTAGCCAGACAGAACGACTCCAGTAAAAAATGGTTCATATCTCGCAAGCCATATTTCCGATAAATATGGCAACCATAAAAATGGTGTCTCCGCATGCAGACGATGCCGGCACACCCTTTTTATGGGAGCAGGACATTGGGAAATGCCCCAGGCGTGATATCAGCCAATGGGGAACTGGCAGACAGGTCATGAGTCCCCTCGTTCTGTAGCTAAATTCATAACTGTCACAATGAGAGCATTGGCGTCCGCCTACGACGCTCCCAGGCCAAGTTATGGCCATATTCCATGTTGTGGATTTTGTCCATAACTCCAGCCAGGGGTGGAGCAGTGCTCCCTGTGAGGTCACTAAGGTAGGAGGGGACCTGGATTGCCCAGGTTGATAACCCTACTTCGGCCATTTTCCAGTGTTCTTCTGCTCGGGGGCCTGGTTGGGAAAGACCTGTGAGGGAGTTCCTGGAAACCTGGTCTACAGCGCCCCCCTGTGGCCAGACGCAACAAGGTAACTGCTGGAACTGTGTATGCCTGTTTGTAACCCATGCTTTGATTGTAACTGTACTCTGACATATGTATATTCTGTAGATTCCCTATTGTATATATTGTAGTTCTAGTGTGCTTTAGGCTGATTAAATTATATAATTAATCTTGGGCTGTTCTGTTATCTCGATCTTGAATCCCACGTCTGTGTGTTCGGCTAATAGTTACCGTAAATCGGTTGGTGGCAGCGAATTGTGCCAAGGATTATTGTGGGGAGGCCAGTGAGATTCGGGGAGATTTTATATATTCCGCCCGCGGAGGTCGGGGGAATATATACCTTACTCTCACCGGGGACCCTTCAATAATCGGCATAAGTAGTATAGCGGCCTCCTTGCTTATGGTCGGGCAATTCCATAATTGGCCTGACTATAAGAGGGGCGCTAGAGAGCGCGTCACGTGCTCTGTCTGTCGGTCGGGAGGTATAAAGGAGGGGTGACCCCCACTTGTTACCCCCCGATTGTGACGTACTGGTAGCCAGCGCGGGGGGATTTCTGAGTGACCCCCCCGGTGGTTTGTGACATATTGGTGGCATAGCGGTGGGATCGAGATAATAGTGTGTGTGAGTGTGAGACCCATACTCCCAGACACTAAAGACTGCCTGCAGCAGCTGTGGCTGCTGGGGTCTTCAGACTAGCTCAACACTAGAGTGTCAGAGTGCAGATACTGTAAGGTGTGTGGAGGCATCAGGTGTCAGTTCTGTGTCAGTGACCAAAAGTCTGCAAGAATGGCTGATGGCACCAGGAGCAGAGCTATGCAACTGGCCAATGCTAAAGCAGGAGCCGAAGAGAGGGAGGACGGTGCTGTGGGCAGTAATGAGGAGGTTGCCCACGAGTCCTCCAGGAGCTCGACGCCAGAAAACCGTTCTGCAGAGGACAGCGCACAAGCTGGCAATTATGGACAAGATGAGGAGCAGCTCACCCAAGGGTCCTCAACGAGCCAGATGCCAGCCCTCCGCTCTGCAAGGGACAGTGAATCACCAGGCTCCGCAGCGGGCCGCAGATCACCACGTGCCATTCCACCGAGCCTGGGAGGCTCGGATAGCCTTCTTCAAATGGCTATGGCCCTTCTCCAGGCTGGAGACCAGGAGGGCTACAAGGAACTCCTGGCAGAGCGCAGGGCAGAGCGGCAGGCAGCGCGTGATGCTGAGGCTGCGGAGCGGCAAGCAGCGCGTGAAGAGCGCCAGGCAGAGCGTGAGGCTGCGGAGCGACAGGCAGACCGTGACTACCAGCTGCATCTAGCCAAGCTCCAGCCCTCATCAGCCACACGTGACCTTCAAGACACCAAACTTCCAAAGGTCCGTGTTGAGGACTTCCCAGTGCTGGAGAAGGATGGAGACTTGGACTCTTTCTTGACTGCTTTTGAACGGACTTGCTTGCAGCACCATCTGGACAAGGACCAGTGGGCCAAATACCTGACCCCCCGTTTAAGGGGTAAGGCCCTGGAAATCCTTGGGGACTTGCCTGCTGAGGCAGATCAGGGCTACGACACCATCAAGCGGGCCCTGATCCAACAGTTCAACCTCACTCCGGAGTCCTACCGCAAGAAGTTCCGGACCCTGCAGAAGGGACCAAAGGACTCCTGGGCTGACCACCGGCGGGCACTTGCCCGAGCTGCCGACCACTGGACCCAAGGCCTGCAGCTTTCCACCGGACCAGAGATCCTGGACTTGGTCATCACGGAGCAACTCTTGTGGAACTGCCCTGAGGATCTCCGCCAGTTCATCCGAGACCAGAAGCCAAAGGGGTCCACGGCTACAGCTGCCCTGGCCGATGACTACACCAACAATCGGGCTCCTGAAGCCAGGAGAGCAGCCACCAGCAGCACCTGGAGAGGGGGTAAGATGAATTCTGCGACTGCCCCACCTGCCCCTAGACTGCAGGGGGTGTCCCCCTCAACTCCCCTCTCCAGGCCCGTGGCGGAACCAAGACGGTGCCACCAGTGCAACCTACCTGGACACTTCAAGGCCATGTGCCCTCAGCGTCCCAAGGCCCCGGCTCCGTCCCCGTCCCAAGGGCCGCCCAAGGTGTATTGTGTGGGTGGGGGTGGTGGTAGGTCCCTGGACAGCTTCCAACCTGTCACCGTCGGCCGGTCTGTGACCATAGGACTGCGAGACAGCGCCTCGGAGGTGACTCTGGTGCGGCCTGAGATGGTGTCCCCCCAAGACTTGATCCCTGGAAAAACCCTCGCTGTCTCCGGGATTGGAGGCATTGACCCGGCGCTGCCTGTTGCTGACATTTATGTGGACTGGGGCGCAGGGCGAGGGGTGAGGGAGGTGGGGGTAACTGATCGGATCCCCGCAAACGTGCTACTTGGGACAGATTTGGGGCAGATAACCTCCCAGTTTGGGCCCCAACCAAGGGCTGAACCTTCAGCCAGTACTGACATGCCTCCGGACAATGTTAATGTGTTATCTATGAATGATGTAAGGGAGGAGGGAGTGAACTCTGATATTTCTGCTTGCACAGACACCATAGACACACACTCAGCTGCAGCTGTGACAGGGGAGGGGGTCAGAGAAAGGTGTGACAATGCCTCTACAAGTAACCAGCCAGTGAGCTGGGATCTGCTGCCCTCTGCAGGGATAAGCAGAGAGCAGGGTGCTGCAGGGGGATAGGGGGAGGACCAGTGTGTGGGGTGGGGGCTACCACAGCAAATGTGGGGTCCCCAGAGATTTCACAGCGGGGTTCTGTTGCTGCAGGAGGGGAACAGGCAGGTGAGATTGGGGCCGGTCCAGGAGCGGAAGTGCTCCCAGGTAAGATCTCGGTGCATGGTTCCCCCACAACCGGGGTGTCAGGAAGCCAGGTAGGTCTGCCTGAACCGGCGACTTGGTCAGGAACGGAGGAGGAGCAGGCACGACCCACGGTCGCAGCGGCTGTGGCCGCTGTCACCCGCAGTGGGAGTGCTGGAAGCCAAGGGGCCTCCCGGAGGTCCGATAGCTCTTCCCCTTCTGACCAAGTGGCAGCCGAGTCAGGTGGAGGCCAGGACACAGGTCCCGGGGTACTGACTGAAGATGTGACAGTCTCGTCGATTCTGGCCACATCTAGTCAGGGGTTTCAGGCAGCGTTAGAAGCTGACGACAGCCTGAAAGCTCTTAAGGAGCAGGCGGCACAGCCTCCCTCGGACTCGGACCCGGAGCGAGTGGTCTGGGACCAAGGACGGCTGTACCGGGCCACGGTCCAGCAGGGTTCACCGGAGGCGTGGCCCAGGGACCGACAGTTGGTGGTACCCTATCCGTTCCGGACGGAGTTGTTGCGGATCGCACATGAGATTCCGATGGCCGGACACCTAGGGATCGCTAAGACCAAGGCCAGGTTAAACCAGCATTTCTACTGGCCAAAAATGGGGGCCGATGTGGCTGCCTACTGCCGTTCGTGTGAAACCTGTCAGAGAGTGGGGAAGGCGGGGCCACGCCCCAAAGCCCCACTAGTATCTCTGCCAATCATCGATGAGCCTTTCAGGAGGGTGGCTGTGGATCTGGTCGGCCCGCTGGCCATCCCCAGCAGCTCCGGGAAACGCTTCCTACTGACGGTAGTGGACTATGCCACCCGGTACCCAGAAGCAGTGGCCTTGTCGTCCATTCGGGCTGACAAGGTGGCCACCGCATTGCTGGAGATTTTCTCCCGAGTGGGTTTTCCCCAGGAAATGCTCACTGACCGGGGGACCCAATTCATGTCCCAGCTGATGGAGGCCCTCTGTAAGCAAGTCCAGGTGCGACATCTGGTGGCCAGCCCGTACCATCCACAGACTAATGGCCTGTGCGAGCGGTTCAATGGCACCTTAAAGCAGATGCTTAAGATGTTGGTCGACTCCCATGGGCGTGACTGGGAGCGGTATCTCCCACACCTGTTATTTGCTTACCGGGAGGTTCCACAGGCCTCAACAGGATTCTCACCGTTTGAGCTCCTGTACGGGCGACGTGTGCGGGGCCCCCTGGCTCTGGTGAAAGAGGCTTGGGAAGGGGATTTGGCCACCCCTGGAGTGTCGGTTATCGAGTATGTCATGCGCTTCCGGGACAAAATGCAGGCCTTGACGCAACTGGTACACGACAATATGGCTCAAGCCCAGGCCGATCAGAAGCGTTGGTACGACCAGAACGCTTGTGAGAGGACCTACCAAGTGGGTCAAAAGGTGTGGGTACTGGTCCCCGTACCACAGGACAAGCTTCAGGCAGCCTGGGAAGGCCCATACCTCGTGTACCAGCAGCTCAACCCTGTAACGTACCTGGTCACCCTGGACCCTGCCCGTGGAAGGCGGAAGCCCTTCCATGTGAACATGATGAAGGCACATCATGAGCGGGAGGCATGTGCGCTCCCCGTGTGCAACCTGCCCGAGGAGGGAGAAGCGGAAACCCTCTTGGATATGCTAGCCCAGGTTAGGGCAGGCGGATCCATTGAGGATGTGGAGGTTGGCCACCAGCTCTTGGAGGACCAACGGTCCCAGCTGTGGGCCACCCTACACCCCTTCCGGGGGTTGTTTACCAACCAGCCCGGAAGGACTGACTTGGCTGTCCATCACGTGGACACTGGGGATCATCCCCCGATCCGGCGTTCAGCATATCGGGTTTCCCTGGAGGTGCAGCAACACATGCGCCAGGAGATTGACGAGATGCTGAAGCTGGGGGTGATCCAGGCATCCAACAGCGCTTGGGCCTCGCCTGTAGTCCTCGTCCCTAAGAAGGACCGAACCACGCGGTTCTGCGTGGACTACAGGGGGCTCAATGCGGTCACGGTCGCCGATGCGTACCCAATGCCACGCATCGATGACCTGCTCGATCAGTTGGCCGGGGCTCAGTACCTGACCATCATGGATCTGAGCCGGGGATATTGGCAGATCCCCCTGACTCGCAAGGCCAGGGAACGCTCTGCCTTTATTACCCCATTTGGACTGTACGAGTCCACGGTGATGCCATTCGGGATGAGGAATGCCCCTGCCACTTTCCAGCGGATGGTCAACACCCTGCTCAAGGGACTTGAAGGGTACGCGGCCGCGTACCTGGATGACATTGCCGTCTTCAGTCCCACCTGGGAGGACCACCTAGAGCATCTAGCACAGGTGCTCAGGCGGATCCACCGGGCAGGTTTGACCATCAAGCCGGGAAAGTGTCAGCTGGCCATGAGCGAGGTCCAGTACCTCGGTCACCGGGTAGGTGGGAGAACACTGAAGCCCGAGCCTGAGAAAGTGGAAGCCATCGCATCCTGGCCCACCCCCAGGACCAAGAAGCAGGTGATGTCCTTCTTGGGGACCGCTGGGTACTATAGGAGGTTTGTTCCATGCTATAGTAGCCTGGCAAAGCCCTTGACGGACCTCACCAAGAAGAAGCTGCCCTCTGCAGTCGATTGGACAATGGACTGCGAGACAGCCTTCCGGGCCCTAAAGGACGCCCTGTCCAGCCCGCCCGTGCTACAGGCAGCCGACTTCACGCGGCCGTTTGTAGTACAGACCGACGCCAGTGACTTCGGCCTCGGTGCGGTGCTCAGCCAGGTGGACTCTGCGAGCCAAGAGCACCCAGTCTTGTACCTGAGCAGGAAGCTGTTACCAAGGGAAGTTGCCTATTCCACGATGGAGAAGGAGTGCCTGGCCATAGTGTGGGCCCTGCAGCGTCTGCAACCCTATCTATACGGGCGCCACTTCATCGTGGAGACGGACCACAATCCCCTCAGCTGGTTGCACACCGTCTCTGGGACGAATGGGCGATTGTTGCGATGGAGCCTTGCGCTCCAGCAATACAACTTCACCATTCGCCACAAAAGGGGCCGTGACCACGGTAACGCAGACGGGCTGTCCCGACAAGGAGAGGTCGCGGACGGGCGCACGGGGGAACACCGGAGTGTGCTGCCCCCTAGCGCCCTCAAAAGGGGGGAGGTGTGAGGCAAATCCCGGGATATGAAGATGAATTATGACTCCAGTCATAATCTCTCATCACTCCCTGGCAGTGCCCCCTCCCTTCTTGTTCTCAATGTCCAGCATCTGTGAAGGTGTTACACCTACATGGCCATGTCCTGTGATATGGAAATGAGGTGGTGTGGGAACAATGGACACAGGATGACTCCCTGCCGTCACCCTGTAACAAGAGTTGTATCTAATTAGCAAGGCTCTGGAAGTAGCCAGACAGAACGACTCCAGTAAAAAATGGTTCATATCTCGCAAGCCATATTTCCGATAAATATGGCAACCATAAAAATGGTGTCTCCGCATGCAGACGATGCCGGCACACCCTTTTTATGGGAGCAGGACATTGGGAAATGCCCCAGGCGTGATATCAGCCAATGGGGAACTGGCAGACAGGTCATGAGTCCCCTCGTTCTGTAGCTAAATTCATAACTGTCACAATGAGAGCATTGGCGTCCGCCTACGACGCTCCCAGGCCAAGTTATGGCCATATTCCATGTTGTGGATTTTGTCCATAACTCCAGCCAGGGGTGGAGCAGTGCTCCCTGTGAGGTCACTAAGGTAGGAGGGGACCTGGATTGCCCAGGTTGATAACCCTACTTCGGCCATTTTCCAGTGTTCTTCTGCTCGGGGGCCTGGTTGGGAAAGACCTGTGAGGGAGTTCCTGGAAACCTGGTCTACAGCGCCCCCCTGTGGCCAGACGCAACAAGGTAACTGCTGGAACTGTGTATGCCTGTTTGTAACCCATGCTTTGATTGTAACTGTACTCTGACATATGTATATTCTGTAGATTCCCTATTGTATATATTGTAGTTCTAGTGTGCTTTAGGCTGATTAAATTATATAATTAATCTTGGGCTGTTCTGTTATCTCGATCTTGAATCCCACGTCTGTGTGTTCGGCTAATAGTTACCGTAAATCGGTTGGTGGCAGCGAATTGTGCCAAGGATTATTGTGGGGAGGCCAGTGAGATTCGGGGAGATTTTATATATTCCGCCCGCGGAGGTCGGGGGAATATATACCTTACTCTCACCGGGGACCCTTCAATAATCGGCATAAGTAGTATAGCGGCCTCCTTGCTTATGGTCGGGCAATTCCATAATTGGCCTGACTATAAGAGGGGCGCTAGAGAGCGCGTCACGTGCTCTGTCTGTCGGTCGGGAGGTATAAAGGAGGGGTGACCCCCACTTGTTACCCCCCGATTGTGACGTACTGGTAGCCAGCGCGGGGGGATTTCTGAGTGACCCCCCCGGTGGTTTGTGACACCATCTTTTCAAGAAGTTGATTCAGACTCTTCTGAACCTTTACACCTTTTCCTCCAATAAAACCAATATTATCCAAATCTGACTTAAGTGTCTGTATATTCATGGCATTAGTCAGACTTCCCACTGTCCCAATTCCTCCCAGAATTCCTTCTAACACTCCTCTCTTACTCCTAGTCTGAGCTGTTCTTTTCCCAAACCATTGTTCTATCCCCATCTCCATGTTTATGAGATGTGATTGACACTGAGGAAACCTGGTAGAGATCTTCCAATGAGACATATTGAAAGTCCACACCATTGTCATAAATTCTCCATCCCTTAATAAGGACTTGGACTGAAATTGATTAATTTGGAAAGGAGTAGACGGCATGAACCTCGTGTCTGTGCATGCACTATCTGCTGCTGACCAAATATTCACACTAACGTTTTTACAATGTCTGTAATGTGTCTTTGTTTCAACGCAACACTGGTAAATTCCAGAGTCCCTGGAAGATGGATTCTCTATGGAAAAAAATGAAATTATCATCCATCCATCTGATATTACCAATCTGACCTCTGTGAATGACATTAGTTGGACTGTTTAAAAAACTTCCCAAAAATGATGAATTTTTGGTCCATGTCAACAAAGACTCAGAAGGCAATTTCAACCTTGTGTTACATTTTAACATTATGGGTAATGTATTTTCTTTGTTATGTACTGTCTGTGGTGAAACCCTTATTTCCGGAACTATAGTGTTAGTAACGGTAAACACTACAGATACCTGAACTTGCACAGGTTCCCGTGTTATCTGGAAATTCCATGTTTTGACCCAATCTTTATCTCCTTCTGTAATGGAGAGTAAAGAAGGATCCAGAATTTTCCCAAAAACCTGAGTTTTTAACAAAATTTCTGTTTTGGATCTTCCAAACTTTCCCCTTGCAATCATGTCATTTGTAATATCACCGGACCATACAGCAGGTTCATCACCTCTGATCTCTATGTTCCAGTATAGTACATCTGTAGGAGAACATTCCCATGTACCCGTTTTATTATTGTGTACATATTCTCCTTGTAATTGTGTGAATCTAGTTTTAGGTCCTGCAATCGCATGTAATATTATGTCTGTGTCGTGTATGAAATGTAATTCAATGCAACATTTTGTTCCATATCCCATGCAGATATTTCCTGTTATCTCCACAGAATCATCCGTGATGTTCTCTGTCAGTAAGTTCCGTGTATCTGATCCTCTTGGTCTTCGTGAATGTTGAATCTCTCTAGTCCGTTCATTCACATCATTGGCGATTGTTCCTTGATGTAACATGTAAACAATGACGAAAATAAAGCAAAGCAGCAGGAAAGTAGATCCCATCACGTAGAAGCTTGTCTTGAGCTTGGGAAGATGTTTTTTCTCCAGAAGGCTTGATGTCATCTTTCCTTCAAAGTCTTTAGGTTCCTTATTCCAGTTCTTATCGGAATCCATTTCTTCCTGGAAAGAAATGCAGTATCATTATTTTGTCACAAATATTTTGCACTGGTCAACGTGAACCCACACTTTTTGTGTTTTCCGGGTCTTTTTTACCACATTTGACACTCGGTGCACAAGAATCATGACTTGTCCCATAGTCTCAAGGACTTCAAAAGGACCTTCCCAATTACACTCCCATGGACCACTCTTGCGAAAGGTTTTGATCATCACTAGAGCACCTTTCTTGAATTTGGACTCATAGGGTGGCTCCATTTTATGCATTCTCGATGCCGCATATGGCAGAATCGCTTTCAGGTTCTCCTGCAGCGATCTCAACCATTGGGACCTTGAGATAGCATCTTTTTGTGGTGTGGATAAAAATGGCTCATGTGGGAACCACAATGGCATTTTTCTTCCCGTCATCAACTCAAACGGAGTGAATTGAGTTGTAGAAGAGATTGAACCTCTTATACTCATGAGTATGAAAGGTACCTTGTCAACCCAAGTGTTACCTTTGTCCAAAAGCATCTTTGCAATTCTGGACTTGATTGTCCTATTCATTCTTTCCACAATTCCCGCAGATTGTGGATGATAGGGGACATGAAATTGCTGTCGCGCCCCTAGAATAGCACAAGCAGTTTGCATGATTTTACCTGTGAAGTGGCTACCTCGATCGGAGGTAATCATCCTTGGGATCCCCCAAGTACAAAAGACATGTTGTACCAATTCCCTTGCTGTGGACAAAGCATCATCTTTCCTAACAGGTAATATTTCTACCCATTTTGAGAACACATCTACCACAATCAATGCATACCTGAGACCATGTTTACCTGAGGGTAAAGGACCAATATAGTCTATCTGCAGTGTAGACCATGGACCATCTGCAGGTGCGATTCGTAGAAGTGGTGGCTTCTGTCCTTTAGGTCTTGGATTTATTTGGGCACAAATGAGACATGATAGTACAACACTTTGAACTGTTTCGTCCATTTTTTCCCAATAAAATTTCTCCTTGAGAATGACTAACAATTTCTGTTGTCCCAAGTGACCTAAACTCTCATGGTTGTATCGAGTGAATTCTACCTGTAGATGTTTTGGTACAACTGGACGCAATTCTTCATTTGAACTGTGACACAAAACCCCATTTTCACAGATGAAAGGAGGCTTTGGATCCTCCAGAGAAGTAACAAGAGAAGGATCTTTTCTCTGTTCTTCTGCAAATGAAGGTATGTATGTGTCTGCTCTCTGAACCGCTGAATTCTCAGAAGGTTCAGAGTCAAACACTTCCTCTCCTGTCAGGGCAGCTTCTTTGGCTAGAGCATCTGCGGTTGCATTTCCTACAGATAACTCATCATCAGATCTTTGATGTGCAGCGACTTTCACTATAGCAAATCTATTTGGGGCCCTAGATGCCATCTCAAAAATTGATTCTAGAGTTTCGCGGTGCAGCAAGGCTTTGTTGGATGAGTCCACGTAGCCTCTCCTTTCCCAAACAGGCAGGTAATCGGTTAGGGATCTGACAACATAGGAGCTATCACTGTAGATTACCATTGGCGTTTGATCATCAGCTTCATTCAGCTGTAGGACCATTCTTACCGCTTCTATCTCTGCCCTTTGAGCTGAGAAATGACTCGGTAACTTGTGTTTTACCACTTGTCCTCGCTTGGAATAGAAAATTCCATATCCTGTGTGATAGTGTCCTTCCAGAAAAAATCTAGAACCGTCTACAAACACAGGTTCATCTGCGTCTTCCGACTGTCGTCTGAAGAGAGATGGACTTGGTTCATGGAACGTTTCTATGCAATCATGGGTTTGTCCTTCATACTGCATCAATTGAGGAAGAACATACTTGGCCTTATAATCTACCTCAATTTGATTTGGAGACAATGAGAGCAACCAATGGGCAAATCTCTGATTTGACACACCTGGGATGTTTTTCTCAAAGAGAAGTTTCAGTGTGGAATGTGGCGTTTGGAGAATAACCTTTTGGAACCCGATGATGTGTTGAGTGATTTTTATCGCAAAATACACTCCCACCAGGTGTCTTGCGCACACCTCAAACCCCCTCTCAACAGGTGAGAGAAGCTTAGAGAAGTACCCCAAGATTCTCCATTCCCCCCCTTGCAGCTGCAGCAAAACCACAGAGATACTTGTCTCTGAAGTGTGTGCTTGAAGCGCAAAAGGTGCGTTCCTTTCCACCATACTTAACGCAGGTGCGTGTTGTAGATCATGTTTCAATTGTGTGAAGGGTTTTTCCTGTTCGACACACCAGGGACCAAAATAATCATCATTGTCACCTTTTAAAAGATCATACAAAGGTCTGGCTTTGTCAGCAAAATTTTCAATGAAATCCCTTGAGTAATTTACAAGTCCTAAAAAATGTCTTAGTGCCTTGTGTGATGTTGGAATTGGAAGAGATGCAATTGCCTCTATTCTGTCCTGTAGGGGTCGCCGTGTACCTGGACTTAGCAGAACTCCTAAAAACCTGACCTCAGTCTGCATCAGCTTGACCTTTTTGGTATTCAGTTTTAAACCTGCATCATGCAGCAGCTCAAACAATTCTGCAAGCAAAATCACGTGCGACTCCTCATCCTCCGTGCTCAACAAGATATCGTCCACATATTGCAATAAACATTCCGGACGAGAAAATTTCGACAAAACGTTCGCTAGCGCCTGAAGAAAAATGCTTGGCGACATACTTGCCCCCTGAGGAAGACGACAGCATACATATTGCTGATCCAGGTGGTTGAATGCAAATCTATATTGGCAACTTTGCTCAATCGGTATACTGAAAAAACCATTACTGATATCCAATACTGAGAAATACCTTGCCTTAGCATCCAATCTCGACATCATGTCGTGTGTATCAGCTACAATCGGTGCAACATTGGGAGTATACTTATTGAACTTCAAAAAGGCAGATATCCAGCATCAAGGAGAGTAGTAGATTAAAACTTGCTTTTATTTGGACAAGTAAAAACAAAATGTGGTCCAGTAAGCACAGAGGCACAAGTATTAGGCGTGTAGACTACACGCCTAATACTTGTGCCTCTGTGCTTACTGGACCACATTTTGTTTTTACTTGTCCAAATAAAAGCAAGTTTTAATCTACTACTCTCCTTGATGCTGGATATCTGCCTTTTTGAAGTTGTCTTCCCGCCCGGGCCTGGGCGTTCCCTGCATCGGTTGGAGTCTGAGAGTGAAGAGGGGTGAGCTGACTATAGTTTTTTGTTTATACTTATTGAACATCCTCAAGTCCAACAACATCCGATAGCTACCATCGCTTTTCAGAACACACCACAATGGATTGTTACAGACAGAATTTGCCTTACGTATCACACCTTGAGCCAACAATTCCTGTATAATCTTAGACATCGGAGCAACTGACTCCGGAGGCAACTTATACTGACGCTGTGGAGGTGGGTCTCGGCCTTCAATTTTGACAACAACATTCTTCATTGTTCCAACCTCATTCCTGTACTGAGCCCATAAAGAAGGAAACCACTGTACTAACTCAGTCAATACTTCATCATCACCAGTTTCAGGCCACAAATGATCTGCTGACACTACATCGGTCAAACAAATGGTCCCGACATGACTATATTCATTTGGATCAATAACTACCGCCTTACAACCGTTAGAGTCTTTCCAAACTGTTTTGTTACCCAAATCAATAATCCAGCCATGCTTTTCCATAAAATCAGTGCCAATTATATTCTCAGTATCCTGACAACACCAAATATCCATTTTCGTTTTAAAAAAACCAGGTATTTCCAAAGAAACATCCTGCGCTAAAGTCACCTTTGTTCCATTTTTACCACTGAAACCAACAATTGTACATACAGGGGAATCTGGCTTTAAATGTAAATCAACATTTGTGACACTCAATTGCGCACCTGTATCAAGGAGAAATGTTACTTCCTGACCTTCAAGATTTACCTTTAAAAATGGTCGACCACAGCTATCCATTGAAACTCGAGTGACAAATTCCAGTGGATGCAGCCTGGGGACCGGCTTTGCTAGTCAGGAGGATGGAGAAGGGAGAAGAGCAGCAGGTGCCTTGCCCCTTCCATCCAATCCCTGTATGGTCATTTCCCTTATCTGTCTAGTCAGAGGTGCATATGGTGATTGGTTATTTCTGTTGTCAGTATGAGTGGGCGTGTATGGTGATTGGTTATTTCTGTTGTCAGTATGAGTGGGCGTATATGAAGGTGGAGGTGCTGAAGATGGGGGAGGTGCACTGGATGTGTTTGGCATCAGTCCATTTTCCTTACCCAGCCTTTCCTCAACTCCCGCCCTCAGGAATTTCTTGCATTCCCACTTCAGGTGTCCGGGTTGGCCGCAGAAAAAGCAATGAATTGTGCTTTTCCTGTTACCCCCCCCTGAATTCTTGTTTTTAGAATTCAACACCGGTCTTTTGTTGTTTTTGATCTGTTTTTCCTGGGATACTAATGTGTCAGTGTTCCCTTCTATCATGGCTATTTTTGATTTTACCTGATTTTGCTTCATTCGTCTACGTATTCTATCAATAAATGACGTGGCCTCTTGTAGACTTTCCATTCTAGAAGCTATTTCGAATGAAGCAGGGTCCAAATATTTAAACTTTTTAACAAAGGCCTTGATCATGGAAGGCGGTTCTTGATCAGATCCGATTTCCAGTATCAAACGATATCCTTGTTCGAATTTGACTAAGAAGACAAATGGATCCTCCTGTATGTGTGTCTTAAGGTTTTCTAACAATTCGACTGTTGGGGTAGACTCTCCTGTGGTAAAGAGAATTAACTGTCTCAGCCTATCTTCCTTTGTGTCATGGATCAGGTCATTGTGTTCGTCAGTCCTAGGTGTTGCTTGTAACCTTTTTGCCATGTGGGAGGGAAGCCATACCCTATAAATCTTGTTTCTCTGTTCATTTGTTAGATTATATTTATCAGAATGTGACTCAAAAATGTCCGCATTATGGAAGGCGTCCATTTTATCATCATATTTGGGTATGTCTTTAATGATTTTCATTAATTGGTCATGGATTTTAATGTTAAGACGGGCGGCCTTATCATGTAACTTCTTTTTCCGAAGTTCCTCCTCATTCAGAGTCTCGTCCCTGGCCGTATTCAGCCCGTCCGGTACGTCTGAACCTGAACCTGATGCAGGTGACTGGGAAGCATCTGTCTTGTTCTGTCTCGTATTAACAGATACATATTTAATATCTTTCCGTAGTTTTGATATTAAATCTGCTCTTGTTTCCAACTGATCCTCCAGATGTTCGATATGTTCTGCTAATATCGAACAATTTGGACAATCTGTTGTTTCTGCATCTGTGACGTGTGTGTCTGTTGTATTGGATGTGTCTGTTGTAATGGGTGTGTCAGTCACCATGCAGATAGTGTGTGCATATGGCTGTGCCCCACCCACCGTGGAGTTGTAAGTGTATACCATACCCAATACATTCTGTATCTTTTTCTGTAACCGATTCACAGTAAAAAACTTCTTATCTAACTTAGTATTCTCAAGTTCACATTGCCGGTACAGATTTGACCATAACTGTGCGTCACTATGTGTATGGTCAAAAGAATACTCTACATGACAGTTACTAGAATAACCATGAATAAAATCCATTTCTCACCAATATGTGATGCTTGTCCTCGAATGGCTCCAACCATCTTTGGATGGATGGTCCTCGAATGGCTCCAACCGTTTTATGGATGGATGGTCCTGGAATGGCTCCAACTGTCTTATGGATGGATGGTCCTCGAATGGCTTTGACACATACGACCTCCGTGCAGCTTTGTCACGTTAAACCTCTCTTAGGTTCTGATGTGGACACAGTGTATCGTCTTTGCCTGCAGCACTTGGACAGAAAGTTTTACTGCACTGACCCCCCCTTCTCGGACAAAGGGCAGGGAATGACGTGAGAGAAAAAAAAAAAGTCCTAATCGCTGTGAATAGGCAGCGTGAAAAAAATCACCTCGCACAGAAAACAGCTGTGCCTATCAATCATTCAGGCTGATGCTCGCCAATGTTAAATAACCGGTTTAAGGCGACAACTGCAAAGCCAGTATATAATGATTGGAGCGAGAATTGGTGCAAAAACATATTATGGATTTATTCAGATTAAGAGTTTGAGGTTACAGTCATTAGAGAAAAATAACTGTCTTGGCTTGAGTTAATAGATGGATAGACAGATAAGCAGAGAGAAAAAATAACAGTTCATTTATCTTACATCGCTGTAGTGTGTGTAAGCCGTCTCTCTGTCTGTAGATGGTCTGGTCGGGTTGGTGAGTCCGTCTTTCTCCTGTCACCTTCTGCCTCTCCCTCCTTCTTCTTCCTTCTTCTAACCCTTTGAAGTGTAGGCTGCTTTTATAACCCAAACCCCTCCTCCTGATTGTCCTTATCTCTTTACATGGTATTACAAAAAGTAACTATCCTTATTTTAGTTCAGCATTATGTCATGTCACGTGGTACGTTTTACCCGCGAAATAAGTGTACTTGCGCAGTAGAGACTTGTAACAAAACCTACTTCAACTTATTTATAATTCCTTTGAGGCTCGCTGAACTTTGACCTTAGAGTAACAGAAAGAAGTTTCTCATAGCTATTTCAGTTCTTAGCCCAACATTCCAAACAGAATATAGCTCTTCTTTGACAACTTTGATGAACAACTAGCAGATGACTTTGGTTCTACCATTTCAAACTCTTGGTCAGTATTTCCAGCTCACAAACTCACTCTTAAAGGGGATGGCGAAATACACATATTTTATGAATACATGTATATTCAAGTTTATGAATCAAATCTCCATAAACTCACTATTTTACAATATTCAGGGTATTTTTCATACAATGTTTCTTGTCTAGAGGCTGCCCTTTACATGCTTGTAATGTTGCATGTTTACTGATTTTTTGTTACAGCTCAGTTTTTTGTTGTTTTTTGTCTGCTCTCTTGCTTTTGTGCAAGTTGGGGGTGCAGCCCTCCCTTTACTGAGGCTGAACAATTAATTTGCTTCACACTGCGCTGTGTATTTAATCTGTGACCCAGTTGACCACTTGTTACCATTCACATTGGAGTTTTGACATGACACAAGTCAGGTATATAAAAAGTGGGATGGCTTCTTACCTTTTTGCAAAAATGTATACAATAAGTACCCTGTTATTAAGCACTTGCATTTTATTTATTGATATTCAAGGTATTTTTCATACAATTTTTCTCTTTTTTTTTTTTTACGATCCAAAGTAGTCCACAAATGGGAACCTGAAAAACATAAAAAGAGAGAAAGACAAGAGACAGTCCCTCATTCACCAATTTATTAAAAAAAAATTCAAAATTCCCACAGTTCCAACATAGTCCATGGCGTTCCCATGAAGTCCACTGATTCTGTAATATGGCCTTTGGAGCCTCGTCCTGAGAATGACACTTCATAGGTCACCCCCTGTCATTCTGCACTCTGCGATACCTGGAGACTGTGCAGAGCGCAGCCTGACAAGGAGAGTTCTCAGAACGAGGCTCCTTAGGTTGTACTACAGAATCGGTGGACGCCGTGGGAACACCATGGACTATGTTGGAGCTGCAAGATTTCTTTGTGATAATAAATTGGTGAATAAGAGACAGTCTCTTGTTTTTATTTCTTTACCTCTCTCTGTTTATGTCCTTCAGGTTCCCATTTGTGGAGTACATCGGGTTCTGTGGACTATTTCGGAGCTGCATAGCTTTTTTTTTTCTTAATAAATTGGTGATTAGGGCAAGAGTTGGGGAGTGGTTTTTTTTTTTAATAAAATATTTTTGTGTATGTTTCATTACCTTTATACTTACTGAGTTGGTAATGGGGGTGTCTGATAGACGCCTCTCTATTACTAAACTTTGGTCTTGATGCTAGCTGACATTACACAGCTGACATCATCCCCCAAAAATATTACGCCAATTGCTACCACGCCAGGGTAATCGGAAAAGTCTAATGTGATGTGCCACTTCTGGGGTGGCAGCAGGCTGGTATATTTAGGCTGGGAAGGGCCAAATAACCAAGGACCTTCCCAGTCTGATATCAGCCTGCAGCTGTCTGTTATTGGGCCCTTCCCAGTCTAAAAATACCAGTCCGCTGCTGCCCCAAAAGTGGCACATCACATTAGACTCTTCCCGATTACCCTGGTGCGGAAGCAATTGATGTAATATTTTTGGGGGTTGATGTCAGCTGTTTAATGTCAGCTGGCATCGAGACCAGGGTTATCAGGCAAGGAAGGTCCATGGTTATTGTACCCTTCTCAGTCTAAAGATACCAGCCTACAGCTGCCACAAAATTGGCACTTTTATTTGCCAATTCTGGGGCAGTTGCGGGTTGGTATTTTTTGGCTGGGAAAGGGTCAATATCCATGGACCTTCCCAGCCTGATAATATCAGCCCTTAGCTGTCTGCTTTACCTTGGCTGGTTATCAAAAATAGAGGGAACCCCACTTAATTTTTTTTATTAATTAATTATTCATTTATTTATTTATGTATTTAGTTAGTTCAGAGGAGCAACCTGAGAGTCAGAGATGCGTCCAGGCTTCTTCCACATGGTGTTCCTATTCCATTTGAGTACTATTTCCAACTATTTTAGCAATTTTCCTGCCCCCTAGTCCTCCTGGTAGGGTCCTCTGGGAAAAAAGTTTGAGTTGCCCATTTACTTTCATTAGACATGTTACTCAAATCAAGCCCATCCGAGCATCCGTCCTGCTCGGTTCGAGTATTTTAGTGCTCGCTCATCACTAATGGGCTCTTTTCTGGATCAGTAACGGGCACGTACTATACTTCAATTCGGACACCAGTAAGATCTTTTGAATATAAGAGGGAATATGGGAAAAAAGGGAAACTGGAACAGGAAAGTAAAAAGAAAGGTAATAATTATAATAATTTTAAATAATAATAACAATTTTTCTATAGTGTCAACATATTCCGCAGCACTTTGCAATTTAGAGGGGACATATACAGACAATATTAGACATTAAAGGTAATCTGTCACCAGTTTTTTTCCACCTAATATGAGAGCAGCATAATGTAGGGGCAGAGATTATGATTCCTGCAGAGTTTCATTTACTGGGCTGCTAGGAGTATTTTTGATAAAACTACTGTTTATTTTGCAGTAGATTATCATTAGAGGACTACTTGACGTGCTGTCAGGTGGTTCAGCATAGTCATGAGCTCTGTATAACTGCTAAATCTGCAGCAGAGAAGACATTGATTTTATCAAAATGACAGCAAACAGCTCAGGAAGTTACACATTGCTGGAATCAGGGTCTCTCTCTACATTATGCTGCTCTCAGATGAGATAGCAAAAACATAGTGACAGATTCCCTTTAAAGAGTAAAAATTCAACAGATACCAAGAAAAGTGAGGGTCCTGCTCACAAACTTACAATCTATGGGGAAATAAAAGCAAAAGGTACATGGTAAAAAGTACTTGTACAAACGTGTCACCCACCATATTGCACAACGTGCAGCAAGATACAGTATGCTGTCCAGAGTCCAGATGTGCATTGCAGCTGACGTTGGCCACTTTGAGCATCAAAGCTAAATGAGCGCCATATGCATGACCAGCATTCAATGTTTTTGAGGGGGGGGGGGGGTCATGGGTTTCATATCATAGCATCTCTGTATGCAAGGTGTCGATTCGTATTGAATTGATGATGCCCTGCAACTTTGTAATTCACTTTTTTTCCTCTATCTCGTTTCATTTTTGAGATAAAAATGCTAACGCCATTGTTTTCCACCAGGTGGCGCCATAGGTGGTTTCATTGCATAGTGCATGGCTACTTTACTATACCTAGACACCACTTCTATGCCTCTAGCTGCCGACGTTCTCAAGTTAAAAGCGGTGGACAGGATATGGGTGGACACACTGTATATGTCAGTGCAAGTTCACTCGAAGAGTTTACAGTTTTCCTACAGCAAACTGTACATAAATTTTTTTGTATTTTTGGGTGAATTCTATATCCAGCTACAAGGCTGTGCAATGGGTGCTCGTTTTTCTCCATCACTTGCAAATATTTTTCTTTCCTGGTGGGAAGAAGAATATATTTTTTCTGTCAATAATCCCTTTATTAAAAACATCATTATTTTTTTGAGATACATAGATGATGTCATCATCATCTGGGATGGAGACACTCCTTGCTTGGACAATTTCATGTTCTATATCAGAAATAACCCTTATAATCTCAGGTTTACGTATGCACATGACTCAAATAAAATTTCTTTTTTGGATGTGTTTTTCTCATCTAATACTGCTACTCAAAAAATCGATTGTACGGTTTACAGAAAATTGTCTGCTGGCAATTCACTCCTTCATGCCCGGAGCTGCCACCCCAAACACGTTGTCAATAATATACCCACTGGGGAATTTATTAGAGCTAAACGTTGTTGTACATCTGAGGCTGCTTTTGGGGCTGAATGTGATCGAATTGCCAGCAGATTCAAAAATAGAGGTTACTCTAGTTCAATTATAAAAAAAGCCATGGACAAAACCAATGAAAAAAACAGAGATCAGTATTTGATGAGAAAAACCTTTTCTGAAAAAACATCCTCCAATTCGGTAGTCTTTTCTACTAAATTTAGCAAAGATTATTTTTCTATAGTTAATATTGTAAAAAAATTCTTGCCCATTTTGACTATCGATAATACCTTAAAAAACATTCTAGGGGATGGTGTAAAGTTTGTTTCCAAAAGAAACCGCACCATAGGTTCGATTTTGTCTCCCAGTGACCACCTGAACAAAATTTCCCAGAATAAAAACAATGCAAGAACGTGGCTTTCCACTACTGGGTCCTACAAGTGTGGACACAAATTATGCGGTTTGTGCAAACATATGTACAATACAAAAATTTTTTTTTCTTGTACATCAAAAAAGGAATTTAATATTAAAACTTTTATCAATTGTGGATCCAGTGGGGTAATTTATTTGATTACCTGCACCTCCTGTGATGTACAATATGTAGGTAGTACAAATCGCACATTAAGACGCAGGATTTCTGAACATCTCTATGATATAAAAAACATTAGTAGCAGAAGCCCATCAGGTGCCTCTCAGCACTTTATCAATGTGCACAGTGGCAATGTGGACTCCTTCAGAGTCAATGCTATTGAACAGATTTTTTTACCTAAGAGAGGAGGAAATCCTGTGTCTATATTGCATTTAAAAGAGGCAAAATGGATCTTTGACTTAGACACTAGGATGCCCTTTGGTTTAAATTTGAGAAACGAACTGAATAACATTTATCAAAATTGATCATTTGTGGTTCGCTATAGTTTTTTTTTTTTTTTCCCCAGACCTTCCAGTTTTCTGTTTATATTGCATAGTGATCAATCAGTCTTTATTCCACATATGTGTTGTGCTTGGTGCATGTTCAGCCAATGTAATCAGCTGTCCAGGTGATTGGTTGTCACATGTTTCTTTTTGGCTATAAAACATTTGTGTGTTCACTCATGATGTTAGATGACTAAGGACATACACTGTCCGAAACGCGTCTTCCTTTCCATTCATGTGAATTGGTTTTATCGCTTTTAACCTTGTTGAAATAAAAGTCGAAGTTTTTTATTTTACTGGACGCCGTTGCTGGATTTTCATTACTTACCTACATGCTGTGGATTTGCCTTCCATCCGTGCACCGTCTCAGGATCACATCATTTATATTGGGGTGAGCTGGACTTTTTTGTTTCTGTACATAAATATACCAGTCTTGGTGTCCCCTTCAGCCTGAGCTCCTGTAGCTTCCAGCACCAAAGAGTTGTATTCAACTCTTTGCACAGATCACACTAAACAGCCTGATCTCTCAGCAGTTTCCACACACTGCACACTGCACAATTAGCCTAGCAGAGTGAGAGACTGAGGTGAACACATGAACTGGTACGTTTGTGCTTTTTTTTCTACGTACCAGAATCACTGACATACGCAGACCCATTATAATTAATGGGTCTGCTCACACATCAGTGATTTTTCACTGACCTTGTCTCCGTGCGGCGTACCCGTGTGTCCGTGATTGCCGCACCGAGACATGTCCATTTTTTTCTGGCATCACTGATGTCCCACGGACCACGCAGTGGTGTGATCCGTGAAACACGTGCCAGAAAAAAACGTGCATATAAAATAAAAATCATTTTTACTCACCCGGCTTCAGCGGCGCTCTGTGCAGCCTGTTCTGCCTGCTGCTTCTGAGCCGGCTCATTACTGTCGTGCATATTCATGCTGCGGGGGTCAGCGCCGGCCGGATGCTGCACCGCAAGAGCGTTCAGCACCATGGAGAGCAGGAGCGGGCACAGGTGAGTTAATCTCTATGTGCAATCACGGACCACGGAGAACGGAGCCCGGATTGCACTTAGACAACCCACGTGTGCCGTGAATCACGGCACACGGAGGGACATGTGCGTGTTTTACACATCTGTGAAGAACGTCTGTGTTTTTCACTGTGAAACGGGCCTTAGTCAAAGCTAGCCAGGGTACACTTAATTAAGACCTGCAGAGCTGGGATTTAACTGAGTACTTGCTTTGATACAATAGTTACATAGATTGTAAAAGACGTCAGGCTATCAAGTTCAACTTTCCTCCACCAATATATGTTCAGATTATTGAGGATGTTAGTTTTAGGTCATTACTGGAATGGAGAGAACAAGTAAGGTGGCAACAGAAGTAGGGGGACAGACAAAGATGAGAGATGAGATGTAAAGTGGTGCAGAACTGTGAAGCGATTTGTGGGTGAGAGTGATAAGTTTATATTGGACTCTGTAGTGGATCGACAACCAATGCAATGAGTGGAACAGGGTAGAGGCATCGGTGTAGCGGTTGGAAAGGAATATGATCCTGGCTACTGTATTCAGGATGGAGTTGAGAGGGGAGATTTTGAGAAGAGGGAGACCAATTAATAGAGAGTTGCAATAGTCCAGATGAGAATGAATCAGAGCGACAGTAAGGGTTTTTGCAGAGTCAAAGATAAGAAAAGGTTAAATTCTGTAGATGTTTTTGAGGTGTAGGTGATATGAGCGATCGGATGTAGAGAGTGAAGGAAAGATCTGAGTCAAAGATAAGCCCGAAGACAAGGGGCGTGCTGCTAAGGTTAATGGTAGAACAACACACAGAAATGGCAATATTGGATTTCGGAAGGTTATTAGAGGGAAATATATGTGGAAAGGTATGTGGAAAACCTTCAAACTTTAGTTTTGATAAATGACAAAAGGAATATGAGTATAAAAATGACCAAATGGTGGATGCCTTAAAACAGCAATATTTTTTAAAATTATACTTTTCCCCAGAAATATAGCATTCAAGCAAAAGTTTTAGCCGGGATAGTAGAAAATCAATCTGCTAATTATTTTGCATGTGTTGTGTCTTCTTGGCTGAGTTAAGCTCCCTTCCTTTATGGCTGCTGCCCTTTGCTGTCTTTTAGGTCTTACAAGTGGTCTGGCATTTCTCTGTGACATCATCTCTCCATCCCAATTAGGTGCACATCTGTGACTGATTAATGAGACAGGTTAGGCTACTTTCACACATCCATTTTTTTGCCATCAGGCCTGATGCAACAGATCCGTCGCAGATTGTGTAAAAACTGATGAGACGGATCCAGCAAAAAATGGATCTAGTTTTTGGGGTTTTTTTTCATGAGAGAGCGAGACCCCATCATCACCGCACATATGCAGGCACTACCACACCCATCATCACCACACACACCCCGCCACTACCGCCCCCATCATCACCGCACACACCCTGGCACTACCGCTCCCATCATCACCGCACACACCCTGGCACTACCGCTCCCATCATCACCGCACACACCCCGACACTACTGCCCCCACCATCACCGCACCCACCCTGGCACTATCGCCCCCATCATCACCGCACACACCCAGGAACTACCGCCCCCATCGTCACTGCACACACTCCGGCACTACCGCCCCCATCATCACCGCACACAAGCAGGCACTACCGCCCCCATCATCACCGCACACAAGCGGGCACTACCGCCCCCATCATCACCGCACACAAGCAGGCACTACTGCACCCATCATCACCGCACACACACCGGCACTACCTGAGTGACGTCTCCGCTGACAGCGCGACTCACTTCAGTTGCTCTGTGGAGCTCACAGCGAGCGGCGGTGTTCTACGGATGCTCCTGTCAGCTTCCGATGTAGCAGAGTTAAAATCGTCGTGGGACCTCGTGTGGATTACGTCGGACCTAGAGGCGTATTTGGGGGTTATTAAAGTGGTGAAAGAGGGTGTTTTTTTGTCTTTTATTTCAAATAAAGGATTTTTTGGGTGTATGTGTTTATTTTCTTTAACTTACAGGTTAATCATGGAAGGTGTCTCATAGACGCCTGCCATGATTAACCTAGGACTTAGTGGCAGCTATAGGCTGCCATTAACTCCTTATTACCCCGATTACCACCACGCCAGGGCAATTCGGGAAGAGCCGGGAAAGTCCCGGGACTGTCGCATCTAATGGATGCGGCAATTCCGGGCGGCTGCTGGCTGATATCTTTAGACTGGGGGGGCTCCCCATAATGTGGGGCTCCCCATCCTGAGAATACCAGCCCCCAGCTGTGTGGCTTTATCTTGGCTTGTATCAAAATTGGGGGGTAACCGCACGTCGTTTTTTTTTTTTTAAATTATTTATTTTACTGCAAGATATAGACCCGCCCACCGGCGGCTGTGATTGGTTGCAGTGAGACAGCTGTCACTCAGCGTAGGGGCTCGTCTAACTGCATCCAATCATAGGTGCCGGTGGGCGGGGAAAAATACATAAATACTAGATGGAATAATGACTGGCCGGCATTTTCAAAAGCAGGAGAATCTGCCAGAGCAGTGTGAGAGCTGTGCAGCGCCGCACCCGTGATCGGTGAGTATAAAGGAGGGAGGGAGAGACCGACTGACAGAGAGAGACTGATCGACACAGAGAGAGACCGACCAACACAGACCAACGGACCGATCGACACATCGACAGAGAGAGAGACTATTTGCACAACATCTGGGCATGCCCAGAAACAAAAACCGGATTCATCATTGGTTTCCGACATATGCCTGATGACGCCGAATCCGGCGCCCATAGGCTTCCATTATACAACATGCCGTATGGCGTCGGATTCGGTGTGGTCCGTTTTTTCGCTTCAGCCAAAAAGTGCTGCATGCTCTTTCCGGCTGGCGAACGATTTTTCAACTGATCCAGCGCACGCCGGATGCAACACGAGGCCATCCGGCACAATCCAGCGCTAATACAAGTCAATGAGGAATAAAATGGGTCCGGCGCCGGATCCGTTTTATCCACATTTCGCCGGATTGTGCTTGACGGCAAAAACCGGATGTGTGAAAGTAGCCTGTCTCATTACTCAGTCTCAGGTGTGCATCTAATTGTCTTTGCTTGGCCTTTGCTACCATTCAGTTGTTGCAGTTGCTATTATCTCCTCAGGCTTCTGTGATTCTACTATTTGCACATACTCCTAAAGATCTGCTGGTTAACCCATTGTTTTCCATGGGCATTACCAACTAATATTTTGAGATTATCTTTATTATGCTACATTCATCTTTGCCCCCTGTGATTTCTAACCCAAAACCTATTGAACATGAGTTCTGGTTAACCCACTGTTTTCTACCAGCTGATTAACGTATTAACTGATGTACTGCTTTTTGGGGACTGTTCATATTATGGTACAACCATCACTGCAGACATCTCCTGTGTGGTTTTTACAGCCTGCATCTGTAACCTAGTTCAGGTACTCTATTAAAGGGGTTGTTCACTACTAGGACAACCTGTTCTAATTCCACGTTTCCCCCAGGTAAAATAATAAAGCTTATACTCACCTCCCGTATCGGCACCCTTCCAACTGTGCCATAGCTCGTGGTGTTGAGGCTTACATAACCTTGTTTCCCTGCCTTTGGACCAAATGAGCAATCAACAGAAAGTGAGCCCAGCCGCAGCGCTCACTTCCTGTTGATGAACTTGTTTGGTCCAAAGTAGGGGAGACAGAAGCCATGTTGACTGGATGCAGGGCTCGCATGATGTCAGATCACGACCCCTGGCACTGCGACCTGCGGCACAGCTAGAAGAGTGCCACTACGGTAGATCAGTATAGGCTTTATTATTTTATCTTAGGGAAATATGTGTAATCAGAAAGGGTCGTCCTAGATGCGGACAACCTGTTAATCTTGCATCTGTTCTTGATGATTGAGGATCAGTGCACACAATTAGGAGTGCCAGTGTGTCGCCCCAGGTCGTATATTTACGGGGATGCTGTGTCACGGGTGAATACTGGCCGTTGCCCGGTTCCGTGACCCTGGGGACGCTTTTTAATGGGGAGTATTTACAGGGGAGATTAAAGTCATTGGTGTGACAATACCTGCAGGTTGCAGTTAAGATGGTGGAACCGTCGCTGCTGAGTTAATTATCCTCAGGGCTGGTGGTAATGGCAGCTGTGGTGGTAGGCCCTCCGCAGGTAGGGCCGAGCCTGGGAGATGAATGGTGGAAGCTTTCGCCGAAGAAGGGAGGCTACACCGGGGTTGTAATTTAACAGTCTTTACTCACAGTTGGGCCATTGGATGGCTGGTTCAGGTCCTTGTAGTTCCAGTGCCAGTTTGATGACTCGGTTGCTCTGTCCCCGGCACCCTCAGTGTTGTTGGGTCCCCGTAGCTTGGAGCTGGTTTGGGGCCCAACTCTATTTTGGCAGTCTCCTCGTCCATATGGCGGGCAGTGTGGACCCTGTAGGGCCGGTCCGTGGTCCTGAACCCTGATCCGCTCGTTACTGCTGATGCCCCAGGATCTGTGGGTCAGTGAGGTCCGTGGAGGTCCCTCACTGTGCAGGTATTTGCCAGGCCGCGTGAGGCTGGCGCCTGATCTAGGGCCCTGTCCCTTGTCGGTGCTCTGGTCCCAGTGGTACTCAGGCAGGTGTACCTACCACTCTCCTGTGCCCCCGGGTCACCGTTACACGACCCAGCTTGAGACACATCTCTCTACACTTCCACCCTCCTAACTTCACTCTACTTGACTCTCGACTGACTGTCCCCTCCCACCAGGCTGTCAAGTCCCCTGGACTGGCTCCGTCCTCTAGGTGGCCAGCCCTTTAGTGTCTAACTAGCCAATTACCCCTGGTGTGGAGTGGAAACTGGGATTTTGGTGTGTGCAGATGTCACTGGCATTGGTGTTCCAGGTCCCTAGGGGTAGGCCCTGCATCCTGGTGAGGATGCAGCACCTAGTAGTGCTCTGAGTGGTTTAGGGGCGCTACACCAGCGTTCTAGAAGCAGAGTGTTTTATCCTCCAGAGACTAGCGTCCTGGGCGGGAGAACACACTGTCCGTATACATGATGCATATATATTTGCTGTATTCTCCCTCTCAAAACACTAGCATGTCTGAAAGAATAAATTGACATGCTATGGCTAGGAAAGTCGCACTGTATGTCAGTTTATGGAGCATCTAAAAGAAGCACAATGGGCAAGGGATTTCTATAAATCCCATTCACTGTGCTTGTATTTGAAAATATGCTGTGTCCAAAATGCTAATAACATTGGCCGTGTGCACTCACCCTTAGGCCCCTTTCACATGTCAGTGATTCTGGTACATTTGTGCTTTTTTTTAAACGTACCAGAATCACTGACATACGCAGACCCATTCTAATGAATGGGTATGCTCACACGTCAGTGATTTTTCACTGCACGTGTCTCCGTGCGGCGTACCCGCGTGTGCGTGATTGCCGCACGGAGACATGTCCATTTTTTTCTGGCATCACTGATGTTCCACGGACCACGCAGTGGTGTGGTCCGTGAAACACGTGCCAGAAAAAAACGTGCTTTTAAAATAATAAACATTTTAACTCACCCGGCGTCCAGCGATGTCCTCTGCAGCCCGTTCTCCCTGCTCCTTCTGTGCCGGCTGATTACTGTCGTGCATATTCATTATGCGCGACACAGCCGACCCGGAAGCAGATGCTGCGGGGGTCACCGCCGGCCGGATGCTGCGTCGCTGGAGGATTCAGCACCACGGACAGGGGGAGCGGGCGCAGGTGAGTGAATCTCTAAGTGCAATCACGGGCCACGGAGAACGGAGCCCGGATTGCACTTAAACAACCCACGTGTGCCGTGATTTTCGGCACACGCAGGGACATGTGCGTGTTTTACACGCCAGTGAAAAACGTCTGTGTTTTTCACTGACGTGTGAAACGGGCCTTAGGTGTACTTTGCACACTACGACATCGCAGGTGCGATGTCGGTGGGGTCAAATTGAAAGTGACGCACATCCGGCATCGCAGGCAACATCGTAGTGTGTAAAGCCTAGATGATACGATTAACGAGCGCACAAGCGTCGTAATCGTATCATCGGTGTAGCGTCGGCGTAATCCATAATTACGGTGACGCGATGGTCCGATGTTGTTCCTCGCTCCTGCGGCAGCACACATCTCTGTGTGTGAAGCCGCAGGAGCGAGGAACATCTCCTACCGGCGTCACCGCGGCTTCCGTAGGATATGCGGAAGGGAGAAGGTGGGCGGGATGTTTACATCCCGCTCATCTCCGCCCCTCCGCTCCTATTGGCCGCCTGCCGTGTGACGTCGCAGTGACGCCGTACGACCCGCCCCCTTAATAAGGAGGCGGGTCGCCGGCCAGAGCGACGTCCCAGGACAGGTGAGTCCATGTGAAGCTGCCGTAGCGATAATGTTCGCTACGGCAGCTATCACAAGGATATCGCAGCTGCGACGGGGGCGGGGACTATCGCGTGCGACATCGCAGCATCGGCTTGCGATGTCGCAGCGTGCAAAGCACGCCTTAGGCTGAGGCCACACGGGGATTACTGTGATCCCCTCGCATGACACTAGGCTCACGCTGGCAGTACAGCATAGCAGAGTGTCATGCGAGTGTCCCTGTGACTGAGGTCCGACCGTGCGAGCGGACCTCAGCTGCGGGGGGTGGGCCAGCACTGAGGAGGGGAGGGAGGGATTTATCTCCCTCTTTCCTCCGTAGCCGGCTATTGCCATTTGTCGCCCTGCACTCGCGGTGCACCGGTGTACCGCGAGTGCACTGCGATTTTTCTCTCACCCCATACACTTGAATAGGTGCGAGAGAATGAGTCTCGCATTATAATCGCAGCATGCTGCGATTGTTTTCTCGGTCCGATTAGGGCTGAGAAAATAATCGCTCATGTGCGCTGACACACAGGCTAATATTGGTCCGAGTGGAATGCGATTTTTTTTATCGCACTCCACTCGCACCGATTTTCATGCCGTGTGTCTTAGGCCTTATGCTCTGTGTCATGTTCCTCTTGCTTGCTGTCCAGCATTAACTGTTGTCCATATCTTTGCTGATGTGCTCTCACTGTGTGTGATTACCCTAAGTTACACTTTCATGAATCCACTCAACTGGTGGGTATAACGGAATCCTCAGACCATGGATTTCAAAGGTACAGCAGCAGCAACACCAATGCCATTGAATACAAAGGATTTTTCTAGTTTGGTTTGCAACTTACTGTGAGACAATGACAGGCCATTGAGACTTTGGAAAACCTCCCTGTCCATAAGAACTGATTACCTCAAATTCTTGGAACCACACCTCCTGCTTCTCAACATGTGCCACGGCCAAATTTCAACCCAGTACATTCTGCTTGGGGAGCAGCTACACATTTACCCAGTCCTGTTCATTTTGATGGAGATCCTGCTGGGGCTCTATCAATGCTTGAGCTTTCTTCCAAGCAATTTTTTTTGACTGGTCAAAAGTGGTATTCATTTTATCATTGTTATCTGGAGATGTGTGGTCTGCACCTTTATGGGAGTGGAACAAAGCTATGATCATTCTTTACCATTCTTCCTGTCTGCCTTCTGTTATAATAATAACGTTTGGAACACCATTCTAAGTCTGAACTGGGTGCAAAAACCTAAAAAAACATCACTATGGGGAGATAAGGTATGCACACCAGTGACTATGTAAGGGGAATACATGAAATAGCAGAAACTGCTGTGTGAATACTGACTTGAAAAATCCAATAGCTATATGCAAGAGTGAATATGTGAAAAATGGAATCTGCATTACTGCCATGAACATATGAATCAAGAGAAATTTAGCTACTGAATTGATCAATGCAATAGAGCCCCAACACTACGCCAAAGTATTTCTCTACGTTGGGGTCCCTAGCTTGTGTGTGTCCTCTCATGCAGTTAAAAAACTTACCGTGTATGGGAAGCTGAGACCCAGGCTATTTATGCGTATGATATGGATTGGCAAAAGGTGTGGTATACTTTGGCTTAGTGTTGGGGCTCTATTGCATTGATCAATTCAGTAGCTAAATTTCTCTTGATTCATATGTTCATGGCAGTAATGCAGATTCCATTTTTCACATTTTCACTCTTACATATAGCTATTGGATTTTTCAAGTCAGTATTCACACAGCAGTTTCTGCTATTTCATGTATTCCCCTTACATAGTCACTGGTGTGCATACCTTATCTCCCCATAGTGATGTTTTTTTAGGTTTTTGCACCCAGTTCAGACTTAGAATGGTGTTCCAAACGTTATTCCTTATTGTTAGTAGTTTTTCGTTTGTGAACCCTCCCCAACCACACCTATTGCCAATCCATATCATACGCATAAATAGCCTGGGTCTCAGCTTCCCATACACGGTAAGTTTTTTAACTGCATGAGAGGACACACACAAGCTAGGGACCCCAACGTAGAGAAATACTTTGGCGTAGTGTTGGGGCTCTATTGCATTGATCAATTCAGTAGCTAAATTTCTCTTGATTCATATGTTCATGGCAGTAATGCAGATTCCATTTTTCACATTTTCACTCTTACATATAGCTATTGGATTTTTCAAGTCAGTATTCACACAGCAGTTTCTGCTATTTCATGTATTCCCCTTACATAGTCACTGGTGTGCATACCTTATCTCCCCATAGTGCCTTCTGTTAAGTGTCTGACAAGCCAGGTTGTGCCTAGTAAGCTGCTGATTCCATAAGCTGTGGCTTAGATAAAAAACTAACTGTGGATGGCAGAATATTCTGTTTAAATATTCCCTCTGTCTGATACATTGGAAATTTTGACAATTCATTGGCTAATGTTACATGCTCTGGTCATTGATTGGTCATGCTACTAGTGGGGTTATCCTGCTTTCGTAATTGCCTCAAAGTTCTACCTCTACCACCTTCTCTGAAACTCTGCTCTGCCTCCAATGCATCCAATTTTCTTGCCCATTACCAGGATTTCACACATCTTTGCCAGGCAGAGGGCGAAGACATAACTTCATCATCGGCTGCATAACTACACCATTCCCCTTCTTCCAAGTCATGAACCACCTTGACGGAGAGTTTATTCTTTCTCTCCTAGAGACTGAAGGATTTCCCACCTATAGTAAAAAGAATCTGGAAAGGGGATACATCTAAAAATCTTCATATCTGGCCAGTGCAGACTTCTTTGTAAGACTAGAGAGTTCTGAAAAAAAGAAATCAGGCTGAAAGATCATTATCCGTTGATCCTCAATTTTGAGTTGTTTGACAGTATTAAATGTGCTACCATCTTCCTCAAATTAGAATATCATGCCTGATAAAGAGACCTGAGTAGTCTCGAAAGCTTGCTATTATCACCATCTTTTCAGTTAGCCATTAAAAGGTATCAACTACTGAAGACTCTCAGTTCTTTTAACAAACTTTTTTTTATCAAATTAGAATAGTAATCTGATGTGCATTAAATAGTGAGAAATGGAAGAGAGTGATCAATAACTCTGATGGTCACTATGCACATATGGTTATAAGTAGGGATGAGCAGACCCGTGGATGTTCTAGTTCGGCTGGACTTTAGTTAAAAGTTCAGTTTGGTCCTCGAACTTTACCACCAACCCTGAACCCCATAGAAGTAAAAGGTGAGTCGAACTTCTGTGCTGTAAAATGGTCGTAGTAATGGCTAGAGGGCTGCAAAATTGGGGTAAGAGCAGGACAATTGCCCTGCATACAAATGTGTATAGAGAAATGACTCAAAAATGGTTCTGTCACCATAGCAATCATGGTTAAATAGGAAGTAAATGAATAAAACAAAAATTTTAAGCGTGCCCCGACTGATTTCAGAGTTTCCCCACAAAGCCAAAATTGTAAGAGTGCCGCCACAAAGCCTGTTTTCACAATTCCCCCACAGAGCCAAAATTTCAGCTCCAGTATCATACACTACAGCAGCAGCAGTTAAAAAGCTCGTAGTTGGATTTGGGATTGATCTAGCAATCTGCGACGAGGCTTGCTACTATCAATCCCAAGCCTCTTTACCTTGGGATGCCTCCACGATGCTGTTGACTGAGTACCCCGGGGGCTCAAAGGGTTTACTTTGAATAAAATTATTGTTCACAGCAGGCATCCACTCCTGAATACTCCAGCATGGAATAATGGAATAAAATTATGGTTTAATTTTGTTGTTTGTAGGAACTGGGGCCATGATTAAAGAGGTTATCCGGCTTATTTTACTTATTTTTTTGTTATTTCACTATTGGGCTACTTTGGGGGAGGTAAGTAGATAGTAACTACCTACCTGCCCTGCTGTAAGCCCCTCTCACCTGGCTCAGAGCGATCATCTGACCGCTCCTGCCATGATTTTGCTGCTTCCTGTGATGATACGTCAACAGGGGCTGGACCTTGTTGACGGGCATCACAGCCGACATCATGTTGCCACCCTGCAGCCGACCAGGTACAGTGCGGCGCAGCCCGCACCCCTCTCATCCTTCCCCGCCCCCTCCCCACATTCTGTACTCTCCCCGCTCCCTGTGCGCTGCTATCTGTGCCATGTATGTGCCCGGATCCTGGACAAACAGGGTTGCCCTCTCTGTCTAGGACACCATCAGCACTGTTAGCCACAGCTCACTGTGATGTATGGTGCCCGGGTAACGGAGTCACCCCTCCCCCGTGCGCTGTCTCTCTCCTCACAATGTGATGAATGCAGCCTCCGGCACTCCTGGCTTTTGAATACAACCAGGACAGAGAGCAGGGACGTCACCTGACACCAGCGAACAACAGCACTGAGCTCTGCATCACCTAGCTGTAAGCAGGCTGCACTCATCACAGCTTGGAGAAGAAGATAAAGCATGGATGAGAGAGGGGGGGCAAAGAAGACAGTGCAGGGGAAGAGAAGACTGCACGGGTGAGAGAGAGCGAGGGGGCGGCAGAAAAGAGAGTGCAGGGGGAGAGAAGACAGTGCACGGGTGAGAGACAGAGCAAGGGGGACGGCAGAGAAAAGAGTGCAGGGGGAGAGAAGACAGAGCGGGAAGAGGAGGGCAGAGAAGAGAGTGCAGAGGGAGAGAAGACAGTGCACGTGTGAGAGACAGAGCGAGGGTAGGGGAGTGCTGCGGAGGCAGAGGAGACAGAGTCCATGAGGGGGGATTATATATATTATATAACTCTAGGTGTGTGTGGGTGGGTGTACGTGTGTGTGAGTATATGTGTCTTCTATAGACTTACATTGGGGGCTAGATATAGTCTTCATTACATATCATTCATTTATCTATCAGGTGCTCAGGCAGAATGCTGACGGAATGAGTGTGCAGAGGGCAGGGCTGGACAGTGAGGCCGGGCAGTGCCAGCTGTGACTGTAAAGTTTGGCATAGGAAGATGTCATATTTGGTTGAGCTGCATGTAAACAAAGAGCTGCAGAGAATAAAGTGATAATTCAAGAGGAACAAAAGTTAGAAAACAAATAAAAATAATGTAGGGATGTTTTATATAATAATACAGCACAGATTAGCTTAGAAATTTTTGGGAGTTTATGTCGGACAACTTCTTTAAAGGGAAGAAGTCGTCCAAAAAAAAAAAAAAATTCAATAACTGAAAAAATGTTAAGTATTCATGTTTTAATATTTTAAGTATTATTATTATTATTTGTTTTTAATTGAGCAAAATATAAAAAAAAATAAAAAGTTTTTTTGATATTTTCTACTCTGAAACACTAAGGAGAGCAGCTGCTGAAATCCTACAGAAATCCTACTTTAGAACTGGCTCACATTACAGCTGCAGTAAAAGTGGGCAGAATCTGCTCTCCTGTGTGTGATGTCACCTCCCCCTCCCAATCTGAGTGTTTCCAAAAGGATAAGGGAAGATGAAATTTAAGATCACAGTGCAGAGCCATTTTGTTGGTGACCACAAATGTCTAAAGTGTCATCAAGTACAGCTGCATAGTGCTCCCCACATAGTGCTCTGCACGCCCCGGTCCAGTAATGCTCTGGTGCATGCACGCCCGCCCACAATGTTCTGCCACATGCACGCCCGCAATGCTCTGCTACACGCACTCAATGCTCTGCCACACACACAATGCTCTGCCACAACCACGCACACCTGCCCGCAATGCTTTGCCACATGCACGCGGTAGCGGCGGTGGGGAGAGCGGGGACGTCATTGGAGACGGTAGTGGCGGCGCTTGGAGCCGGTACTCACACAAGCCGAACGGGTGACAGAGGGAAAGTGCAGCACACAGCATGCGCTGTGAGTTCCACAGAGATGGCGCCGATCTCCCCTCTCTGCCGTGATCTGGACAGCCCAGGGGGCATGTCCAAGTCACAGCAGGGAGCTCTCCTGTGTTAATTCTAGGGGTCGGAGTCCGTCTATCAGACACAATGCCCTGGGTGCTGACATAAAGGAGGTACAAGATGACAGCAGATCCAAGATAGCAGCCTCCAGTGTTTCAGTAAAACTAGAATTAAATAAGAACTAAATAAACAGTGAATTTAATTTTGTATTAAAAATACTTGATTTTGTAATCACTATTAGGCTAGGGCCCCACTTTGCGTTTTTACCTGCTTTTCAGGTGCTTTTTGGGTGCGTTTTGAGAAGCACCTTTTTTATGCCAAAATGCTTGCGTTTTCATTTTCCAGCCATTTCAATCGCATTTGTGATTTTTCCGACCCCACTTTGCGTTTGTAAACGCATCTGCGAATTTGCATATTTTGTGTCAAAAACCATGCGTTCAAAGAAGCAACATGTCAATTGCTTTTGCCATTTTGGGTGCATTTTGCTAACATTGAAGTCAATGAGAAGTTGCAATAATAAATAAAGATTCTTTCAAACTCCTGCGTTTTACCTGCTTGTTATGTGCAGAAAACAAGCGTTTTGGACTACCAAAACGCATGCTTTTTGGACATTAAAATAATGATTTCATATGTCCTTTTACACACACACATAGTCCGACAATTAAATTTAAGAAAAATAATAATTTATTGATATTTTTCCAATAAATAGTATATTACCGCTATAATTTTATTTAATATTTCTATTTCCTTAATTATTTCAATTCTGTGTTCCTTTTTTTTTCTCTTTTTTCATTGTGTTTGACTGTTTAAACTTTATTTAGCAGTGTCTTGAAGTTCAAAACGCATCTGTCAAAACGCAGGTGAAAAAGCATGCAAAAAGCGCTGAAAACGCATCTAAAACGCGGTAAATACGCATGCGTTTTCAGCGCTAAATTTCTGAAAAAGGCAACTTTGGTCAAATCAATTAAGCCCAAAACGTGCGTTTAGAACTGCAAGTAGGAGAACGCAAAGTGGGGCCCTAGTCTTATTAATACAAAAATAAAGAAACGCCCCACCCTACCTTTAAAATAATGTTACTTACATATGTAGCCTATCAAACAAAGTCAAGAATCCAAGGTTTCAAAAAAGGATGTTGTGGTCTCACTTATGCCTTCCTATACACGCCTATAGACACCGGTGTACTCTGAATGTCTCCTTAGTCTCTCTATTAGGCCTCTTTTACACATCAGTGATTTTGGTACATATGTGACAGTTTTTATACGTACCGGAATCACGTACCAGCTTTATCTCCCGAAACACTACTGCAACTATTTGTACCATTATTTCTGCCCAAGCCACTGCTGCAACTATCCATACCAAAACCAAAGAAATGGCCCAAAATATATATTATCTCAATAAATTACATGAATGCCCAAAAAGAAAACAAGAGATTATCTTAAAAAATATATTTTATTTAAATTATTAGGGGGAATTCTGTGATTTGTAGTGTCGGGTTTGCGTATTTCCCACACCGGTGTAATTTAATTTTTATATTTAAGCACCTTTGAAGCAATTTGCTTATTTATTGGCATTTAATAATATTTAATATATATATTTATATATCGGTCTGGAGATTTCTTGCACACCCGACACTTTCAGATCACAAACCCTTCTTATAGTCTGTTAGTATAACTATGCACGTGTCAATTTAGAGTAGCATTTTTGTGTACATTAATTACTATGCACAAGACACTTTGTCTTTAAATTAATTTAATCAGCAACTTTTTTTAATTATTATGCATGTGACACTTTTATTTAATGCTGCTACTTCTGTTTTTCTATTTATTGAACCAACCAAAATTTAAATATAGCTGAATTTTTGTATGATCTAAAAAGGAGATTCTCCTATATATTTATACTTTTAGCTGTTGTTTGTTTTTTCTGCATCTTGTGTCCAATATTAAGCCCTGTATCCACTGTGTTTATCCTGATCTACTACATATGTTTTTATGTATGTTTTAAGTAGTTTTTTGACTAATAATTTAAATAAAATATATATTTTTAAGATAATCTCTTGTTTTCTTTTTGGGTATCTATCCATACCAGCTGTATCTGCCAAACCGCTGCTTCAGCTATCCATACCGACGGAGCCTGCCGCATCAGCCGTCCCGGCTACTTCTGCCATGACAGAGACTGTCAGTGTCCGTACTCTTGGTTACTCCTGGTGAACCTCTAACACTGGTGCTGGCATCTCCACTCTGTCTACCTTCCTCAACCCGGCAGGGACGTCGACACATTCACCTTCTTCTCATCAGGGGCTTCTGTCCCTTTCACTGTCTGCTGCTCCTGGGCCTGCACTCACCGCACAGGTCTCTCAGGAGTGCGCTTAGGGCGCTCGTATGCGCGCTCTCCTTCCTTCTCTTAAAGGGCCAGGGTATTTAAGGCATCCTTCACCTTTGGGAGGTGCTTGAGCAATGTGGTCATTCAGTTAGCTGCACGTTTGCTAGTTGTAAGGTCCCGTACTCTGTGCCTGCCAACCTGTACCTGTGTTCCAGTACCTGTCCGGTGTTCCTATACCTGCCGTCCTGCCAATACAAGCCGCCTAGTGAGTTCCAGCAGTCCAGTCTGTACCAGCCATCCAATCTGTTCCAGCCGTCTGGCCTTCACCTGAGTCCATCCCTGCATCCCTGACCCCTGGGGTTAGCTGCTACAGTGCCGAGAGTTCCCCTGAAGTGGTACCTGGTGGCTACCTTCCAGCACAAGGCTAACCTCACCATCAGAGACTTTAGTGAAGGTGAGATAGTTGCTTAGTCACGTCCTTCCATGGTGAGCCCGGTTGTGTGGGTTCAACCTCATTCAGTTTCCGATAGTCGTTGCAGATTCTCCATTCGCCATCAGGTTTTGGTACTGAGACAATCACACTGGACCACCCACTCTTATGCGGGCGTCACACGATATGATCTATCGTGCGATCGCACAAGCGATCGTACCCGCCCCCGTCGTTTGTGCGTCATGGGCAATTAGTTGCCCGTGGCGCACAAAGTCGTTAAACCCCCGTCACACGCACTTACCTGCAGAGCGACGTCGCTGTGGGCGGCGAACATCCACTTCCTGAAGGGGGAGGGATGTTCGGCGTCACAGCGACGTCACACAGCGGCTGGCCACTAAATGCGGAGGGGCGGAGATGAGCGGGACGTAAACATCCCGCTTACCTCCTTCCTTCAGCATTGCCGGCGGCTGCAAGTAAGCTGTGTACATCGTTCCCGGGGTGTCACACGGAGCGACGTGTGCTGCCCCGGGAACGATGAACAACAGGACGTGCGATTTTTTGAAAATGAGCGACGTGTCAGCGATGCACAAGAAGGTGAGTATTTCTGCTCGTTCATAGCTGTCACACACTATGATATATCAAGCGATGCCAGATGTGCGTCACTTACGACGTGACCCTGCCGACATATCGCACGATATATTGCGTCTCATGTGACATCCGCATTAGACTCCTCAGTGACTCCTAGACTTAGCATCCACTTCACCTCCTTCGAAATCAGTTCCCAGGACCGGGGATCCGGTACGGCTTTACATTCACCTGAACATGGGATTCCATCAGAATTTCATGCCTGGTCTCGGTTTCGCTGGAATAGTTCCCGACACTGTTGTTTCTGAGCTGATGACAGTGTCTCTGCCGCCGTTTCATCTTTGATATCGGCTTCGGGTACAGCCATCAGACATGGCGTTTCAACATAATCTCCCTACCTTCCCATGGCTTGATCAATTTGATGTGGTATACTTGATAGAGCTTCCGTCTATAAGGCCGATTGATCTTATAGTTCATCTCCCAAAGTTTTCTCACCACTTCGTATGGCCCCTGCCATTTGGCCAAAAACTTGCTCTTCACTGTAGGGATCAGTACTATCACTCGGACTACAGGGTTGAATTGTCTCACCCTTGCCGAACGATTGTATAACTTCGCTTGGGCCTCTTACGCCTGGAGAAGACTTGCCTTCATAATAGGCATCACCTCTGCAATCCTCTCCTGCATTTGCACTATATGTTTGAAAATGTTCCGGTAGGGTGTAACTTCCTCTTCTCAAGTCTCCTTCGCTATGTCTAGGAGACCTCGAGGATGTCAGCTATAAAGGAGTTCGAACTGAGAAAATCCCATAGAGGCCTGGGGAATTTCTCAAATTTCTCTAATGGAGAACATCAGTTATGGAAGTAGACAATCCCAGTTCTGGCCCTCTTGTTCTACAATCTTTCACAGCATGGCCTTCAAGGTTTTGTTGAAACTCTTTATGACACAGTCTGCCTGGAGATAATATACCGATGCCTTCAGTTTGATAATCTGGAGGGATTTACACAACTCCCTCATTACTTTGGACATAAAGGGTGTTCCTTGATCGGTTACGATCTCCTTTGGCAATCCTTAGTGGTACCTCCTCTGGGTACCATGTTGCATAGTCTAAAGGCCCCGTTACACATAACGACATATCTAACGATATATCGCCGGGGTCACAGATTCTGTGACGCACATCCGGCATCGTTAGAGACGTCGTTGCGTGTGACACCAATGAGCGGCCGTTAATGATGGAAAATATTCACCAAATCGCCCATCGTTGACACGTCGTTCATTTTCAAAAAATCGTTGGTTGCTGAGGACACGTTGTTCGTCGTTCCTGCGGCAGGACACATCACTATGTGTGACACCGCAGGAACGAGGAACAACACCGTACCTGCGGCCGCCCACAATGGGGAAGGAAGGAGGTGGGCGGGATATTCTGCCCGCTCATCTCCGCCCCTCCACTTCTATTGGGCGGCCGCTTAGTGACGCCGCTGTGACGCCGAACGAACCTCCCCCTTAGAAAGGAGGCGGTTCACCGGCCACAGCGACGTCGCAAGGCAGGTAAGTCCATGTGACGGGTCCTAACGATGTTGTGCGCCACGGGCAGCGATTTGCTCGTGACGCACAACTGACGGGGGCGGGTGCGTTCACCAGCAACATCGCTAGCGATGTCGCTGCGTGTAAAGCCCCTTTAGACAAACAGTATATATTGTTGCCCCCTGGCATAATTGACCAGGGGTTCCACTAAATCCTTCTCAATTCTGTCAAAAGGAACCTCTGTGATCAGTCATGGCACTAGCCGACTATGGAAGTGGGATACCAGCGTGGTTAGCTGGTGGGACAGAACCTTCAATAGTTCAAAATCTGATAGTGACATCTGAACCAGTTGAACCTTTAAAGGATCTGTTCTTGGTTTTTGTCTACTCCCAGATGACCACCCAAGACTTGAGAATGTGTCATGTCTAACACCCTATACCTATAGTGCTCTGGTGCTAACAATTGCTCTATTACCAGACCTCTCAGCTTGATAACTCGATAGAGCAAGTCCCCATTTACCACAAAATAGAGGAACCTGGTGTCTGCCCCGACTCCTGAGCATCTGTGTTTAGAACGGTAACATTATCAAATGCCCTTTTTAGCGTAAGGTGTCTGATTTGATCAGTCCTGAAGTCCCCAACCCGGAAATCCCCAATTCAGGAATGTCAGCCTCATGGGTCACTGCCTCTTCCTCATCACCCAAGAGACACACAAGGGGAATTCCTCCTCCTCTGACTGCGATTGGGTTTCTTTAAGGGTGAATCATTTCTCATGTGAGAAACTGAGCACAGCCGCATTTTGCCACAAGTCCCAGAATAAGCATAAGTCCCACCCTATTATCACCGGGTGTAACAGGTCCTTAACCACACCAACTTCATGGGACTCAGTGCCACAGTTCATTTTTATGGTCACTGGCGTCAGGGTAGTCCTTGGCGTCCCTGTGGGTACAGCGGATGCCTACAGTCTTTCCAGGGATCAATTGGAGGGGGGGTGTGTCCCATTCCAGAGTCACCAAACTCCCCAGTTCAAGAGGGCAGCCATTTAAAGTCATTGGACATGCCTGCAGACCATCGCTGGGTTGACATCCACACTGCAGGTTGGATAGGTGCAATATGAACAGCGCTGCCCTAGGCTGCAGTCGATCTGCTCCATAGTCAAGGAACAATGAGCGGCAATATGTCCTAGGCCAAGACACCAACAGCAAATAATGACCTTGGCTGAGGCCTTCAGAAAAACCTCTGGGTGTCGGCCTCCCTTTGGAACCCCAGTACAGAGATCCTATAACTTCTGGCTTCGCTATGAACCTCTCAACTACCTGGTACCTTTCCACCAGGCTGAACAGGTCAAGTGCATTCTGGGGATCTCCATGGGCAACCCAAGTCTGCAACATTTGGGACTAATACACCCAGAGGTTGACCCGTTGTGCCCAAACAGGAATAGTCACCCTATAGTATTCTGCCTCAGGCATCACTACATTTCGCCAGTGGGCAATTTGGGAGATATAGCGTCCCTGCCCATGCTTACTGGTCCACATCGGTTGTTATGTGGATCTTGCCATTGCTGGCGTTGCGCAGTACACACCTGATACAGTGCTCAACTGTACGTACAGGGCAGGAATAGCACACCTGGAAAAGTAGTGGCAGCTGGGAACCACGTAATGTAAGACAACCACCACCATAAATTTTTAAACGATAAAAGGCTGCTTTACACGCTACGAATTCATATGCGATCTCGTATGCGATGTGATGCAACACGCCCAGGTCGTATATACGATCTGCAGAGATCATACATAGGTCGTCTCTGAGCCGTCACACGTGCATATTCTAAACAAAGCCACATCGATCAATATCTCATTAGATCTAGGAGATCGTGTTAAGGATGACACCAGCATATTACTCACCTTTTCCGGGAATGAAAGAGGCATGACCAGTTGGTACCACCAATCATAGCGGTGGGCATGAGGCATGGCATGTAGAGACACGCCCGCGTCACATATGACGTACGTAAGAACGTTGAGGCTCGTCGTTGGTAGGGTGTCACACGTATCAATATACCGGTTTCGTGCAACAAGACGGACAATATTTAGAAAATGAACGACGTGTGTACGATCAACGTTTTTGCGCACAATCTGGGTAGCACGTAGGTGTCACAGGCAACGACGTCACTAACGATGCCGGATGTGCGTCACTTACGACGTGACCCCGCTGACATCTCGTAAGATATATTGTAGCGTGTAAAGCCTGCTTAAGTCTCCACTAGCCAGAGTGGCAGCATTTCAAATTCCAGGAATTTTGAAATGCTGCCCTTCAGGAGCAGGGCTCGTGGGTGGGTAGGGAGGGTACTTCCTCTTTCTCTCCATTGTCTGGGGGATGGACAGCAGGGTGCTTCCATGGGGCAGTGTGGAGATGCTTGGTGACCCTTCTTGTGGTGGTGCGGTCACATCCTCTCTTTGTGGGGAGCCAGATTACCCTGTTGCTTTGGAAGGGGAAGAAGAGGCCAAAAATGCAGCAGAAGAGGAAGCAGGAGGAGACTGAGATCTTTCCTAGTTTTTCAGGTGTGTACTCCACTGCAGCTCATGCTTTTCATTCAGATGGCTTGTTATGTAGGTGGTGCTTAGGTTAAGAACATTTATGCCTCGCTTCAGACTCTGATGGCACAGCATGAAAACACCCTTGTCTTGTCGAAACCACATTGCCTGAAGAAATGCCACGTCATGGGGTTCCAATAAGCTGCCTTTGGTGTTCTCAGTCTGTCGGTGCGGTGGGCAGTAGCAGCCGAAGTACTGGCTAGGGGTTGGCCACTGCTTTTGCACCTTGATCCCTCTTGCTGTACAGCTGGCGCAGAGTGACAGCCACCTCTTCCTCTGAACTGGGCACGTCACACGGATTGCCTTGACTCCATGTGGGGTCTAAGACCTCATCACTCACCCACTCCTCATCCTTGGCCTCCTTGTCAGTCTCCATACTGCAGAAAGCTACAGCAGCTGGCACCTGTGTACTACTACCACCACCACCAGCACCACCACCACCACCACCACGTGGATGGCTCACAGAAACCTAGTCAGCCAAGGCATCAAAAAGCAGAAGTTACTGCTGCATCACTTGGGGCTCAGACTGCTTGCCTGATTTGCTGGGGGTGAGTTGGAAACCAGATGCCCTTGGGTCATAGGTGCAACCTCTGCGCTTTCAGCAGGTGACCGGGTGGAAGACGAAGCAAAGAAACTGGAGGCACTCTCAGCCAGCCAATCTAAAACCGCCTAAATTTGTTCTGGCCTCACCATTCATGCCTAATAAA
Organism: Anomaloglossus baeobatrachus; assembly: GCF_048569485.1. NCBI lineage: Eukaryota > Metazoa > Chordata > Amphibia > Anura > Aromobatidae > Anomaloglossus > Anomaloglossus baeobatrachus. The sequence continues at coordinate 232,347,983 of NC_134354.1, forward strand.
TTAGGCACAATGTCCAGTCACCTGTGTGTACCAAAGAAAGCTGTTTTATTTGGGCTCATAGTAGACACAGATCGACCACATCCTCTCCATGCAGCAGCTCCACCTCCAGCTACTGCACCACGGCCACGTTCCCTATTTGATGCTCTCTTCATTCTCCCCAAAACATGCAGAGTATTACCAGGCCTATATACAGAGAGAGCGAGAGAGAGTGTCCAGCAGATTATTAGGCTGTGTGCATACAATGCATTTTTAGCTTCCTTTTTTTAGTTCAGTTTTGTCACAAAACTGCAGGTAAATCCTTGTGCCAGCAAAGTCAATGAGAATTCTGAAGTGTAGTGCACACATTGAGTATTTTCTCCTTGCAGATTTGGTGTAGAGTAGAAAGTCTGCAGCATATTAATTCTTTCAGAGATTTTTCCTGCGTTTTTCACATATTGAATTAACCCCTTAACGACCCTTGACGTACTGGGTACGTCATGGTGACATGGTGCTAAACGACCCATAACGTACCCAGTACGTCATGGCGAAATCGCGGTCCCGGAGCCCCGGAAAGTCCAATTTGTTTAATTAAACAGTAGATTCGGGAAGGAGGGGACCTCTGCCTGACCTCAGGAGGGGTGGTGCCTCCTCCCCGAACCTACAGAGGCTGTGATTGGCTGACGAACGCCGCTCAGCCAATTACAGTCACTGTAATGTTCCAGCCATTGAAAATGGCTGGAACATTGAAATCCAGCCCTGATCAGTGCTGCTGTAGCACTGGCCATTGGCTGGAGCTGGGTGATCGGTGCTTCACCCGCCCCCAGCTCTGATTGGAGAGACCGGTCTTGTGACCGATCTCTCCAATCACCGTGGATCTGGTGCCGGTGACCTGTGTCCGTCCCTGAAAGCCGAGGAGAGCGGTCTCTGCGGGCGCCCATCGGTAAGTTGCCGCCCGCCCCTGTCCCCGATCGCCCTGCCAGCCCAGCCCACCAGCCCCGCCCACCAGCGCCAGCCCCGCCGCTGTCTCCAATTGCCTCGCCCGCCACCGCCAGCCCCGCCGCTGTCTCCGATCGCCCCGCCCGCCACCTCCAGCCCCGCCGCTGTCTCCGATCGCCTCGCCAGGCCCTCCACTGTCTCCGATCGCCCCGCCCACCAGCGCCAGCCCCGCCGCTGTCTCCAATCGCCTCGCCCGCCACCGCCAGCCCCGCCGCTGTCTCCGATCGCCCCGCCCGCCACCGCCAGCCCCGCTGCGGCTCCAATCGCCACCGCCAGCCCCGCCGCTGTCTCCGATCGCCCCGCCCGCCACCGCCAGCCCCGCCGCTGTCTCCGATCGCCCCGCCCGCCAGCGCCAGCCCCGATGCTGTCTCCGAACGCCCCACCCATCACCACCAGCCCCGCCACTGTCTCCGATCGCCCCGCCCGCCAGCGCCAGCCACGCCGCTGTCTGCGATCGCCTGGCACGCCAGCCTTAGCCCCGCCGCTGTCTCCGATCGCCCTGCCCGCCACCGATCGCCCCGCCGCTGATCCTGATCCACCGCTGTCCCCGATCGCCCCGCCCGCCACTGTCCCCGCCACCACGTTCGCCACTGTCCCCGCCGCCACGCTCGCCACTGTCCCCGCCACCGTCGCACCCACCTTTTTCAGCCGCTGCTGCCCCCGAATCGGCCCCCACTGTTCCCGATCGGCCGCCGCCGCCTCCTTCATCGGCTGCCCCTTCTCCATCACCACTACACCTCCTCCCCCTCCATGTGCTGCAAGCCACCCTCCCCCCACATGTGCTGCAAGTCACCCTCCCCCCACATGTGCTGCAAGCCACCCTCCCCCCACATGTGCTGCAAGCCACCCTCCCCCCTCCATGTTCTGGGGGCCTCCATGTTCTGGGGCCCCCCGTCCCCCCGGGCCCCCCCCTCCTCCATGTTCCATCTCTCTCTCCCATCAGACTCTGCCCCCCTCCCCGATCTGCTGCCTGCTCTCTCCCATCCTCTTCATCTACTGCCCCCTCTCACACTCCTCAATCTGTTGCCTCCTTCATCTGCTGCCTCTTCTGTCTGCTATGATCCTGCTGCCTAGATCCATCCTGTAAGGTAGGTATCCCCATCTCACCTCCCTCCCCCCCATCCTCCGCCGCTCCTCCATCCATTGCGCCATTTCCCATCATCCATCCGCTGCGCCCTTTCCCATCCTCTGCCGCTCCTCCATCCGCTGCGCCCTTTCCCATCTTCCATCCGCTGCGCCCTTTCTCATCTGCCGCCCCGCCCTCTCGCATCGCATTATCCAGCGCAGTTGTTCGCTTCCAGACTGGAGTGGATGATGCGATGCGAGACTCGTGCATTGCTCTCACGTTTGGCACTGGTCTTAGTGACAGGCACTCATATTTTTTTTTTTTATTCATTTTTTTTTTTTTACTGCTGTCTGTATTTTTTATTTCGCCAAACTAATTTTTTTGTATGGGGGGGGTCTAGTTTCCAAAATGGGATCACATGTGCGGGAGCTCCATTGTTTAGGCACCTCAGGGGTTCTCCAAATGCAACATGGCGTCTGCTAATAATTCCAATCAATTTCACTGTGAAATGGCGCTCCTTTTCTTCTGAGCCCCGCCGTACGCCCAAACAATTGATTTCCACCACATATGAGGTACCTGTGTACTCAGGAGAAATTGTACAATACATTTTATGGTGCATTTTTTCCTGATACCCTTGTGAAAAAAAGCTACCTGTTTGAAAAAACAATTTTGTGGTAAAAAAAAGAATAAAATATTTTCACGGCTGAACATTCCAAACGTTTGTGAAGCTTCCAGGGGTTCAAAGTGGTCACTAAACAGCTAGATAAATTCCATGAGGGGTCTAGTTTCCAAAATGGGGTCAATTGTGGGGGAGCTCCATTGTTTAGGCACTTCAAGGGGGTCTCCAAACGCAACATGGCGTCCGCTAATAATTCCAACCAATTTTGCTGTGAAATGGCGCTCCTTGCCTTCCGAGTCCTGCCGTGTGCCCAAACATTTGATTTCCACCACATATAAGGTATCTGCGTACTCAGGAGAAAATGCACAATACATTTTATGGTGCATTTTTTCCTGATACCCTTGTGATAAAAAAGCTACCTGGTTGAAGCAACAGTTTTGTGGTGAAAAAAAAAATTTTTCTTTTCACGGCTCAACATTATAAAACTTCTGTGAAGCCCCCGGGGGTTCAAAGTGCACATCAAACATATAGAAAAATTATTTGACGGCTCTAATTTCCAAAATGGGGTCACTTATGGGGGAGCTCCATTGTTTAGGCACCTCAGGGAGTCTTCAAACCCGACATGGCGTCCGCTAATGAGTGCAGCTAATTTTGCACTCAAAAATTGAAATGGCGCTCCTTGCCTTCTGAGTCCTGCCGTGTGCCCAAACATTTGATTTCCACCACATATGAGGTATCTGCGTACTCAGGAGAAAATGCACGATACATTTTATGATGCACTTTTCCTGATACCCTTGTGAAAATACTCATTTTTATGGCTAAAGTAACATTTTTGTGTTAAAAAAGTAAAATTTTCATTTTTTCTTCTACATTGCTTTGGTTGCTGTAAAGCTCCCAAAGGGTTAATAAACTTCTTTGATGTGGTTTTGAGCAGAGTGAGGGGTGCAGATTTTAGAATGGGGTCACTTTTGGGTATTTTCTGTCGCCTAGGTTTCTCAAATCACTCCAAATGTGATGTGGTACCTAAAAATTTTTTTTTTGTAAATTTTGTTGGAAAAATGAGAAATTGCTGATGAACTTTGAACCCTTCTAACTTCCTAACGGAAATTTTTTTCTTTTCAAAAATTGCGCTGGTGTAAAGCAGACAAGTGGGAAATGTTATTTAGTAACTATTTTGTGTGACATATCTCTCAGATTTATGGGCATAAAATTTCAAATTTTGAAAATTGCGAAATTTTCAAGATTTTCGCCAAATTTCCGAAATTTTCTCAAATAAACGCAAAACATATCGGCCTAAATTTACCACTGACATGAAGTACAATATGTCACGAAAAAACAATGTCAGAATCGCCAGGATCCGTTGAAGTGTTCCAGAGTTATAACCTGTCAAAGTGACACTGGTCAAAATTGCAAAAAATAGCCGGGTCTTTAAGGTGAAAACAGGCTGGGGGCTGAAGGGGTTAAATTAAAAAACACATGCAAAAACGCATTAAAAATGAATAAAAAATGTGGCAAAACCTCTTTTTGCGCTGAATTTTTCCTGCCAAAAGATGCAGAAATTTTTGCAACCAAATATTCAACGTGTGCACAAACCCTAACAGTGCCTGTATGCAGAGTGCCCCCCACAAAGCCTTTTTTAAAAGCACCCCCAGAGAGTCTGGTGCAGAGTGGCCACACAGAGCATTTTTTACAAATACCCCCATGGAACCCATTGCAGTGTCACTACACAGAGAGCCTTTTTTAAGAGGACTCACAGAGCCTGGGCAGAGTTACTACATAAAGCCTTTTTTAAAGAAAAAGCCCCACAATCTCATTTTTAAGAGGACCCCCCTAAGAGACTGGTGCAGAGTTGCTACACAGAACGTTTATTTATGAGGACCTCCACAAACCCTTTATTAACATAACATGGTGCAATGTGGCCACACAGTACCTTTTTTAAGGGAATCCCCACAAATCTTTTATTAAGAAGACCCCTATAGAGCCTTGAGATCCCTATAGAGTGGCCACACAGAAGCTTTTTTAAAAGTACCCCTCAGAGCCTGGTGCGGAGTGGCCATACAGAGCCTTTTTACAAGTAATCCTACAGAGCCTGGTGTAGAGTGGACAAGCAGATAATTCTTTAAGAGTACCCCCACTGTAACCTAACACTGTCACTTTCTCAAGCAGCATCCTGACCCTATGCTAGTCAGAGCAAAGTAGTAGTGCCACCCGTGACCCGACATTCATACAGGCCAGGTCACATGGTGCGTCGGCCAATCATAGTCATGCCAATACTCAGCATGGCGGTGATGGCTGATTTTTAAGCACTAGACACTAAGTGTCCAGTATGAACCCTGAACTTTACAATTCGGGTTCGCTCATCCCTAGTTATATCTTTCGATTATGCAACAGATCAGCTGTGTTTAAGCATTTTATGAATTACATCTTTTATGGTGTCTCCTAACTGTATCTACTTGTCTATCTGTATGGAAATCTTCTCCACAAACTTAGAATCTTACTGATTTCATGTCTGCTCTATGCTGAAGAAACTGCAACAAAACCATCATTATGCCTAGTTGAAGAAATGTCTCTTTCATCTTCATGAACTGCCATTTCTCAGGTACATCATCTCATCTAGAGGTCTACTAATAGATTTGGGAAAAGTTTCTGCTCTTTTGGATTGGCCAAAACCCACTTGTCCAAAATTCTCCAAAGATGCTTTGGTTTTGCAAATTATTACCGCCTGGATGCCTCTGCCATTGCAGTAGAAGCAGTTTCAGTTTTTTCACAAAATTCCTCTTACTCTTCAAGTCATCCCATAAGATCCTTCTCCAAAATATTTTTTCCAGCAGAACTTAAAAATTCTATTGGTGACCGTGAGCTCTTAAAATTATCTCTTCAGGAATTGCAAACTGTACTTTAAGGAGTAAGGGGTCGGATGAACATCTTCTGACCACAAAAATGTGGAATAGCTTCAGTTAGCCCATAAACTTAATCCCACCAATCCCGACAGTCTCTCTTTTTTTCCCTCATGGTTTGACCTCATTCTCATTTACCATCTTGAAAAAACACAGGACTGACGCCATACCAAACTCCTTTGACCCATCTGATATCTCTGAAGATCCACCCCCACATGTGTCACGATGTAGGATAGTGAAAGACAGGGGACTCTTATACTGTCTCCCATGCTAGGGGACCCTAGGCTATTCCTAACCTCCGGATTAGCCCTGATGGTGGAGATGCTGGAGTCCGGTGCCATAATATTCTCCTGACCAGAATCTAACTGTTTTCCCCCCGGGAAGGATGGGGCAGGTCCAAACAGAAAGAGACTAAGGAAGGAGAATAGCAAGAGGAGGAAGGCAGCAACCAAAGGACAACAAGGGTTAACATCACAACCACTCACAACAACAAAGTACTACAACCACCAGTAAGTCTGGATCACAATACTTCACCAGACCAGTATGGAGAAACTATAGCTGGCATTACAGAAAGTGTCTAGCCAGCATATATAGGAGGGGAGCGAATGTGACCGGCTCCCCCACAGCATGCATGTGATCAAAGGAGACTAACAAGCAGCCTAGCAGAGATTGACTCTTGCTAGCTTGCCTATGAACTACAAGTCTGTGGGTTTACGCCAGAGTCTGACGGCGTTGATCACATCAGAGAAGTTAGCAGGCAGAGTGCCAGAATCTGTAGTCTCCACAGATCCTGATGCTGCCATGACAGTCAGCGATTTTTGTAAAAACCTCCTTGAGACACATGTAATTAATTGAACCTTAACACATCCTTTCTACCATATTTTCTTCCAATTCTTCACATAAAGTAGAATCAAAAGCACTGTGCTGGAAAGCCTCATCTTGTACCAATTTTTCTATTTGTACAGTCACTCAGGAGTTAAATGAACTGCTGAACTTTTTCATTTCTACTGGTTGCCCAACTGGAAGCAAGATGTACATTTTTTGTACCATTTTGCTCCCAGTTTGTGTAGTTTAAAGCGAACCAGTCACTGGTACAAACACTATTATCCTGCAGATATGGGGTTAATCTGCTGATTAATAGCGTTTTAAATCTGCATGGTGCCTGCATATTGAACCCTGTTGCCAGGAGGAAATTATCTTTCCAGCAATGTTTGGGTTTCAGTAATAGGGGTTGCTTTTGTGAAATGACAGTTCAGCTTTTAACCCTTTTACTATCTACTGTCTGCATTTTCACAACACGCGGGCTGCTGCAGCTGTTATCATTCGCTCTTAGGCGATGTGTGCACGTTGCATTTTTTCTTGTGTTTTGGCTGCGTTTTAAACTGCACTGTGTCAATGACAAAATGTATGCATTTTGCTTCCCCAGCAAAGTCTATGAGAAATCAAAATTTCCATCTGTACATTGCTTTTTACTCACCGATCACCAATGCGGCTGTCACACTGCTCCCGCGGCCTCGCCTGCTTCTGGAAGTGGGAAGTGCCGGCCGCTCACTAGGCTCATCTCATATTCACTGCTTCCCTCGGCGCCTATGATTGGTTGCAGACAGAGGCGCCCCCATGCTGAGTGACAGCTGTCTCACGGCAACCAATCACAGCTGCCGGTGGGCGGGTCTATATCGTGCAGTACAATCTAATATATAAAGCTGAGTGTATGTGTGTATGTATGTATGTCCGCTAAAGGAATCCGCACCGTCGCATTTACAATCACGAAATTTTGCACATACGCCCCATGTGACTCAGGGAACGTCATAGACTATGTTTAGGCAGGAAAATTTAACCCCGTGCTTTACAGTTACTCTTAAAAAATCCTGCCTCAATTAAACTGAATGGAGGTGGGAGCTATAGGTTATTAATAGCAACTGTCAGTGGTTGCTATACGAGTATATATATAGTATAAGAAGCTTATGTGCAAGGTAATAAGATGTCGGTGGGGAGACGGATAGAGAGAGACAGAAAAGACAGACAGAGCGGAACAGACAGAGGGAGACAGGGAAAGAGACAGAGGCAGATGGGAAAACAGAGAGATAGAGACAGAGAGACAGACAGAGACAGACGTGGAAAGAGACAGAAAGAGACAGACGGGCAAAGAGACAGCCCTGGAAAAAGACAGCCCTGGAAAGAGACAGCCCTGGAAAGAGACAGCTGGGCAAAAAGACAGCCAGGCAAAGAGACAGCCCTGAAAAGAAACAGCCCTGAAAAGAGACAGCCCTGGAAAGAGACAGTCCTGGAAAGAGACAGACCTGGAAAGAGACAGGCGGGCACAGAGACAGACCGATCACAGAGACAGACCGGTCACAGAGACAGAATGGCCACAGAGACAGACAAGGCACAGAGACATACCTGGAAATAGACAGACCTGGAAATAGACAGACCTGGAAAGAGACAGACCTGGAAAGAGATACCTGGAAAGAGAGACCTGGAAAGAGACAGACCGACAAAGCGACAGACCTAGAAAGAGACAGACGGGCAAAGAGACAGAGCTAGAAAGAGACAGAGCTAGAAAGAGACAGACCTGGAAAGAGACAGACCTGGAAAGAGATACCTGGAAACAGAGACCTGGAAAGAGACAGACGGGCAAAGAGACAGACCTAGAAAAAGACAGACGGGCAAAGAGACAGAGCTAGAAAGAGACAGAGCTAGAAAGAGACAGAGCTAGAAAGAGACAGACGGGGAAAGAGACAGACGGGGAAAGAGACAGACGGGGAAGTAGACAGACGGGCAAAGAGACAGACGGGCAAAGAGACCGACCTAGAAAGAGACAGAAGGGCAAAGAGACAGACCTAGAAAGAGACAACCCTGGAAAGAGACAGCCCTGGAAAGAGACAGCCCTGGAAAGAGACAGCTGAACAAAGAGACAAACGGGCAAAGAGACAGACGAGCAAGAGACAGACCTGGAAAGAGACAGCCCTGGAAAGAGACAGCCCTGGAAAGAGACAGCCCTGGAAAGAGACAGCTGAACAAAGAGACAAACGGGCAAAGAGACAGACGAGCAAGAGACAGACCTGGAAAGAGAAACCTGGAAAGAGACAGACCGACAAAGCGACAGACCTGGAAAGAGACAGACGGGCAAAGAGACAGACCTAGAAAGAGACAGACCTGGAAAGAGACACAAGGGCAGAGAGACAGACGGGCAAAGAGACAGAGCTAGAAAGAGACAGAGCTAAAAAGAGACAGACGGGGAAAGAGACAGACGGGGAAAGAGACAGACGGGGAAAGAGACAGATGGGGAAACAGACAGACGGGGAAACAGACAGACGGGGAAAGAGACAGACGGGGAAAGAGACAGCCCTGGAAAGAGACAGAAGGGCAAAGAGACAGACCTAGAAAGAGACAGACCTGGAAAGAAACAGACGGGGAAAAAGACCGACCTAGAAAGAGACAGATTTAGAAAGAGGCAGCCCTGGAAAGAGACAGCCCTGGAAAGAGACAGCCGGGCAAATAGACAGCCGAACAAAGAGACAAACAGGCAAAGAGACAGACGGGCAAGAGACAGACCTGGAAAGAGACAGACCTGGAAAGAGATAAACAGGCAAAGAGACAGACGGGCAAGAGACAGACCTGGAAAGAGACAGACCTGGAAAGAGACAAACAGGCAAAGAGACAGACGGGCAAAGAGACAGACCTAGAAAGAGACAGCCCTGGAAAGAGACAGACGGGGAAAGGGACAGACGGTGAAAGAGACCGACCTAGAGACAGATCTAGAAAGAGACAGCCCTGGAAAGAGACAGCCCTGGAAAGAGACAGATGGGCAAAGAGACAGCCGGGCAAAGAGACAACCGAACAAAGAGACAAATGGGCAAAGAGACAGACCTGGAAAGAGACAGCCCTGGAAAGAGACAGACGGGCAAAGAGACAGCCCTGGAAAGAGAAAGATTGGCAAAGAGACAGACCTGGAAAGAGACAGACCTGGAAAGAGACAGACCGGGAAAGAGACAGACCGGGAAAGAGACAGACCGGGAAAGAGACAGACCGGGAAAGAGACAGACCGGGAAAGAGACAGACCGGGAAAGAGACAGACCGGGAAAGAGACAGAGCTAGAAAGAGACAGATGGGGAAAGAGACAGACGGGGAAAGAGACAGACGGGGAAACAGACAGATGGGGAAAGAGACAGATGGGGAAAGAGACAGACCTGGAAAGAGACAGCCCTGGAAAGAGACAGATGGGCAAAGAGACAGCCGGGCAAAGAGACAACCGAACAAAGAGACAAATGGGCAAAGAGACAGACCTGGAAAGAGACAGACCTGGAAAGAGACAGACAGGCAAAGAGACAGCCCTGGAAAGAGACAGACGGGGAAAGAGACCGACCTAGAGACAGATCTAGAAAGAGACAGCTCTGGAAAGAGACAGCCCTGGAAAGAGACAGATGGGCAAAGAGACAGCCGGGCAAAGAGACAACCGAACAAAGAGACAAATGGGCAAAGAGACAGACCTGGAAAGAGACAGCCCTGGAAAGAGACAGACGGGCAAAGAGACAGCCCTGGAAAGAGAAAGATTGGCAAAGAGACAGACCTGGAAAGAGACAGACCTGGAAAGAGACAGACCTGGAAAGAGACAGACCGGGAAAGAGACAGACCGGGAAAGAGACAGACCGGGAAAGAGACAGACCGGGAAAGAGACAGACCTGGAAAGAGACAGACCTGGAAAGAGACAGACCGGGAAAGAGACAGACCGGGAAAGAGACAGAGCTAGAAAGAGACAGACGGGGAACAAAACAGACCTGGAAAGAGACAGAAGGGCAAAGAGACAGACGGGCAAAGACACCGACCTAGAAAGAGACAGACCTAGAAAGAGACAGCCCTGGAAAGAGACAGAAGGGCAAAGAGACAGACCTAGAAAGAGACAGACCTGGAAAGAAACAGACGGGGAAAGAGATCGACCTAGAAAGAGACAGATTTAGAAAGAGGCAGCCCTGGAAAGAGACAGCCGGGCAAAGAGACAGCCGGGCAAAGAGACAGCTGAACAAAGAGACAAACAGGCAAAGAGACAGACGGGCAAGAGACAGACCTGGAAAGAGACAGACCTGGAAAGCGACAAACAGGCAAAGAGACAGACGGGCAAAGAGACAGCCCTAGAAAGAGACAGCCCTGGAAAGAGACAGACGGGGAAAGAGACAGACTGGGAAAGAGACCGACCTAGAGAAAGATCTAGAAAGAGACAGCCCTGACAAGAGACAGCCCTGGAAAGAGACAGCCCTGGAAAGAGACAGCCGGGCAGAGAGACAACCGAACAAAGAGACAAACGGGCAAAGAGACAGATCCGGAAAGAGACAAACCTGGAAAGAGACAGACGGGCAAAGAGACAGACGGGCAAAGAGACAGACCTGGAAAGAGACAGCCCTGGAAAGAGACAGCCCTGGAAAAAGACAGCCCTGGAAAGAGATAAACGGGCAAAGAGACAAACGAGCAAAGAGACAAACAGGCAAAGAGACAGCCATGGAAAGAGAAAGATTGGCAAAGAGACAGATCTGGAAATAGGCAGACCTGGAAAGAAACAGACCTGGAAAGAGACAGACCTGGAAAGAGACAGACCGGGAAAGAGACAGACCGGGAAAGAGACAGACCGGGAAAGAGACAGACCGGGAAAGAGACAGACCGGGAAAGAGACAGAGCTAGAAAGAGACAGATGGGGAAAGAGACAGATGGGGAAAGAGACAGATGGGGAAAGAGACAGACCTGGAAAGAGACAGCCCTGGAAAGAGACAGATGGGCAAAGAGACAGCCGGGCAAAGAGACAACCGAACAAAGAGACAAATGGGCAAAGAGACAGACCTGGAAAGAGACAGCCCTGGAAAGAGACAGACGGGCAAAGAGACAGCCCTGGAAAGAGAAAGATTGGCAAAGAGACAGACCTGGAAAGAGACAGACCTGGAAAGAGACAGACCGGGAAAGAGACAGACCGGGAAAGAGACAGACCTGGAAAGAGACAGACCGGGAAAGAGACAGACCGGGAGACAGACCGGGAAAGAGACAGACCGGGAAAGAGACAGACCGGGAAAGAGACAGACCGGGAAAGAGACAGACCGGGAAAGAGACAGAGCTAGAAAGAGACAGATGGGGAAAGAGACAGACGGGGAAAGAGACAGACGGGGAAACAGACAGATGGGGAAAGAGACAGATGGGGAAAGAGACAGATGGGGAAAAAGACAGACCTGGAAAGAGACAGCCCTGGAAAGAGACAGATGGGCAAAGAGACAGCCGGGCAAAGAGACAACCGAACAAAGAGACAAATGGGCAAAGAGACAGACCTGGAAAGAGACAGACCTGGAAAGAGACAGACAGGCAAAGAGACAGCCCTGGAAAGAGACAGATGGGGAAAGAGACCGACCTAGAGACAGATCTAGAAAGAGACAGTTCTGGAAAGAGACAGCCCTGGAAAGAGACAGATGGGCAAAGAGACAGCCGGGCAAAGAGACAACCGAACAAAGAGACAAATGGGCAAAGAGACAGACCTGGAAAGAGACAGCCCTGGAAAGAGACAGACCTGGAAAGAGACAGACCGGGAAAGAGACAGACCGGGAAAGAGACAGACCGGGAAAGAGACAGACCGGGAAAGAGACAGACCGGGAAAGAGACAGACCTGGAAAGAGACAGACCGGGAAAGAGACAGACCTGGAAAGAGACAGACCGGGAAAGAGACAGACCGGGAAAGAGACAGACCGGGAAAGAGACAGACCGGGAAAGAGACAGAGCTAGAAAGAGACAGATGGGGAAAGAGACAGACGGGGAAAGAGACAGACGGGGAAACAGACAGATGGGGAAAGAGACAGATGGGGAAAGAGACAGACCTGGAAAGAGACAGCCCTGGAAAGAGACAGATGGGCAAAGAGACAGCCGGGCAAAGAGACAACCGAACAAAGAGACAAATGGGCAAAGAGACAGACCTGGAAAGAGACAGACCTGGAAAGAGACAGACAGGCAAAGAGACAGCCCTGGAAAGAGACAGACGGGGAAAGAGACCGACCTAGAGACAGATCTAGAAAGAGACAGTTCTGGAAAGAGACAGCCCTGGAAAGAGACAAATGGGCAAAGAGACAGCCGGGCAAAGAGACAACCGAACAAAGAGACAAATGGGCAAAGAGACAGACCTGGAAAGAGACAGCCCTGGAAAGAGACAGAAGGGCAAAGAGACAGACCTAGAAAGAGACAGACCTGGAAAGAAACAGACGGGGAAAAAGACCGACCTAGAAAGAGACAGATTTAGAAAGAGGCAGCCCTGGAAAGAGACAGCCCTGGAAAGAGACAGCCGGGCAAATAGACAGCCGAACAAAGAGACAAACAGGCAAAGAGACAGACGGGCAAGAGACAGACCTGGAAAGAGACAGACCTGGAAAGAGATAAACAGGCAAAGAGACAGACGGGCAAGAGACAGACCTGGAAAGAGACAGACCTGGAAAGAGACAAACAGGCAAAGAGACAGACGGGCAAAGAGACAGACCTAGAAAGAGACAGCCCTGGAAAGAGACAGACGGGGAAAGGGACAGACGGTGAAAGAGACCGACCTAGAGACAGATCTAGAAAGAGACAGCCCTGGAAAGAGACAGCCCTGGAAAGAGACAGATGGGCAAAGAGACAGCCGGGCAAAGAGACAACCGAACAAAGAGACAAATGGGCAAAGAGACAGACCTGGAAAGAGACAGCCCTGGAAAGAGACAGACGGGCAAAGAGACAGCCCTGGAAAGAGAAAGATTGGCAAAGAGACAGACCTGGAAAGAGACAGACCTGGAAAGAGACAGACCTGGAAAGAGACAGACCGGGAAAGAGACAGACCGGGAAAGAGACAGACCGGGAAAGAGACAGACCGGGAAAGAGACAGACCGGGAAAGAGACAGACCTGGAAAGAGACAGACCGGGAAAGAGACAGACCGGGAAAGAGACAGACCGGGAAAGAGACAGACCGGGAAAGAGACAGACCGGGAAAGAGACAGAGCTAGAAAGAGACAGATGGGGAAAGAGACAGACGGGGAAAGAGACAGATGGGGAAAGAGACAGACCTGGAAAGAGACAGCCCTGGAAAGAGACAGATGGGCAAAGAGACAGCCGGGCAAAGAGACAACCGAACAAAGAGACAAATGGGCAAAGAGACAGACCTGGAAAGAGACAGACCTGGAAAGAGACAGACAGGCAAAGAGACAGCCCTGGAAAGAGACAGACGGGGAAAGAGACCGACCTAGAGACAGATCTAGAAAGAGACAGCTCTGGAAAGAGACAGCCCTGGAAAGAGACAGATGGGCAAAGAGACAGCCGGGCAAAGAGACAACCGAACAAAGAGACAAATGGGCAAAGAGACAGACCTGGAAAGAGACAGCCCTGGAAAGAGACAGACGGGCAAAGAGACAGCCCTTGAAAGAGAAAGATTGGCAAAGAGACAGACCTGGAAAGAGACAGACCTGGAAAGAGACAGACCTGGAAAGAGACAGACCGGGAAAGAGACAGACCGGGAAAGAGACAGACCGGGAAAGAGACAGACCGGGAAAGAGACAGACCTGGAAAGAGACAGACCTGGAAAGAGACAGACCGGGAAAGAGACAGACCGGGAAAGAGACAGAGCTAGAAAGAGACAGACGGGGAACAAAACAGACCTGGAAAGAGACAGAAGGGCAAAGAGACAGACGGGCAAAGACACCGACCTAGAAAGAGACAGACCTAGAAAGAGACAGCCCTGGAAAGAGACAGAAGGGCAAAGAGACAGACCTAGAAAGAGACAGACCTGGAAAGAAACAGACGGGGAAAGAGATCGACCTAGAAAGAGACAGATTTAGAAAGAGGCAGCCCTGGAAAGAGACAGCCGGGCAAAGAGACAGCCGGGCAAAGAGACAGCTGAACAAAGAGACAAACAGGCAAAGAGACAGACGGGCAAGAGACAGACCTGGAAAGAGACAGACCTGGAAAGCGACAAACAGGCAAAGAGACAGACGGGCAAAGAGACAGACCTAGAAAGAGACAGCCCTGACAAGAGACAGCCCTGGAAAGAGACAGCCCTGGAAAGAGACAGCCGGGCAGAGAGACAACCGAACAAAGAGACAAACGGGCAAAGAGACAGATCCGGAAAGAGACAAACCTGGAAAGAGACAGACGGGCAAAGAGACAGACGGGCAAAGAGACAGACGGGCAAAGAGACAGACCTGGAAAGAGACAGCCCTGGAAAGAGACAGCCCTGGAAAAAGACAGCCCTGGAAAGAGATAAACGGGCAAAGAGACAAACGAGCAAAGAGACAAACAGGCAAAGAGACAGCCATGGAAAGAGAAAGATTGGCAAAGAGACAGATCTGGAAATAGGCAGACCTGGAAAGAAACAGACCTGGAAAGAGACAGACCTGGAAAGAGACAGACCGGGAAAGAGACAGACCGGGAAAGAGACAGACCGGGAAAGAGACAGACCGGGAAAGAGACAGACCGGGAAAGAGACAGAGCTAGAAAGAGACAGATGGGGAAAGAGACAGACGGGGAAAGAGACAGACGGGGAAACAGACAGATGGGGAAAGAGACAGATGGGGAAAGAGACAGATGGGGAAAGAGACAGACCTGGAAAGAGACAGCTCTGGAAAGAGAAAGATTGGCAGAGACAGACCTGGAAAGAGACAGACCTGGAAATAGACAGACCCGGAAAGAGACAGACAAGCAAAGAAACAGAGCTAGAAAGAGACAGAGCTAGAAAGAGACAGAGATAGAAAGAGACAGAGATAGAAAGAGACAGACGGGGAAAGAGACAGACGGGGAAAGAGACAGACAGGGAAAGAGACAGACAGGGAAAGAGACAGACGGGGAAAGAGACAAACGGGGAAAGAGACAAACGGGGAAAGAGACAGACGGGGAAAGAGACAGACGGGGAAAGAGACAGACGGGAAAAGAGGCAGACCTGGAAAGAGAATAATACCTCAAAATTGGTCCAATCCATCTACGGACACTCCTAGATCAATAATTATACCACAAAAAAGAAAATAAAGATTTTTTTCTTTTTCCAAAGGAGTACACAACGTCTCAATCAATTAATAGTTTTTATTATCATCAAAAAATACACAGAAAAAACACCACACAATAAAAATGATAAATTGCAGTCAAAAGAGAAGTATATACGGGTTAAGCGATATTATATTGCACATTAACCTCCAATAAAGTGACCTGTGCTGTATATATGTTCAAAAAATTACAACAAGCTGACCAATGTGTATTGCACCAAACTTAATGATAAAGTGACTAGTGCTATAAAGGGCCCATATCAATGACCATGAAGGGCTGTGCAAAACAGTCTACAAATTCTATTCCTCAACGGGAGGTACTATTGCACAATCCCCCCAGGTCACACCTATTGCCTATTAATATGTAGTCACCATCACTATCTATATATATAATTGCCTTATTCTGTCTGTCTGTCTGTCTGTCTGTCTGTCTGTCTGTCTGTCTGTCTGTCATGCTCCGAAATTGTGTCCTTACGGTGACACAAAGCTGATTGGCCGCTGGGCTCGCCATGGCCCCGCCCCCCCCACGGATTGGCCTCTCGCCCCGGCTCTCTGCAGGCCCCGCCCCCCTCACGCAATGCACGCTCGCTCTGGCCCAACTGACACGGAGCTCCGATTCCCAGGTGAGTACACACACACATCAGATCACACTCACTCTCACACTCACTCTCACACACACCTCACACATCACAACATGCTGGGATATCGCTTGCTTCTACACCGGCTCCGTCAGGATCCCGGCAGCGCCACACATAACCTTGCGATGCTGGGATCTTGACGGAGGCCGTGAAAGCTGGTAACCATTATACACATCGGGTAACTAAGGTCCCTTGGTTACCCGATGTGTATCATAGTTACCAGTGTACACCGGCTCACACTCACTCTCATACACACCTCACACACACATCACATCGCATCCACACATCAAGGTCCTGCAGCTGCGGAACATACACACACATAACAGCACACACACACACACACATACACACACAAATCAGATCACACTCACACACACCTCACACATCACATCGCATCCACATACTCACAACATCCTGGGATATCGCTTGCTTCTCGGCGGCGATTATGTGCTGTTGTGAGCTTCCAGGACCTGCCGGGGGATCACATGGCCAGAAGCATGTGATATCCCCGGATGTTGTGAGTATCAGCGCGTATGTGCAATATCGTCAGTGTGTGTGTCTTTGTGTGTGAGTGTATGTGATCGGGTGGGTGTGAGTGTATGCGATCGGGTGTGTGTGAGTGTATGTGATCGGGTGGGTGTGAGTGTATGCGATCGGGTGGGGGTGTGTGGGTGTGTGTGAGTGTATGCGATCGGGTGTGTGTGAGTGTATGCGATCGGGTGTGTGTGAGTGTATGCGATCGGGTGTGTGTGAGTGTATGCGATCGGATCTGTGAGTGTCGGCAGAGGAGCACGGCGTGCTGGAGGAGGCTGAGAGGACAGAGGCTGATCCTGGGGAAGGCTGGGATGGGGAGGCTGATGCTGGACACGGAGAGGCTGATGCTGGGGACAGAGAAGCTGATGCTGAGGACAGAGAGGCTGATGCTGGGGACAGAGAAGCTGATGCTGGGGACAGAGAGGCTGATGCTGCGGGAGGCTGATGCTGGGGACAGAGAGGCTGATGCTGGAGACAGAGAGGCTGATGCTGGGGACAGAGAAGCTGATGCTGGGGACAGAGAGGCTGATGCTGGGGACAGAGAGGCTGATGCTGGGGACAGAGAAGCTGATGCTGGGGACAGAGAGGCTGATGCTGGGGACAGAGAGGCTGATGCTGGGGACAGAGAGGCTGATGCTGGAGACAGAGAGGCTGATGCTGGGGACAGAGAGGCTGATGCTGGGGACAGAGAGGCTGATGCTGGGGACAGAGGCTGATGCTGGGGACAGAGAGGCTGATGCTGGGGACAGAGAGGCTGATGCTGGGGACAGAGAGGCTGATGCTGGGGACAGAGGCTGATGCTAGGGACAGAGAGGCTGATGCTGGGGACAGAGAGGCTGATGCTGGCGACAAAGAGGCTGATGCTGGGGACAGAGAGGCTGATGCTGGAGACAGAGAGGCTGATGCTGGGGACAGAGAGGCTGATGCTGGGAGGAGAGAGGCTGATGCTGCAGGTAGAGAGGCTGATGCTGGCGCAGCATGGCGGATGGAGCACCTTTGGGAGTGCGCAGCATGGCGGATGGAGCACGTTTGGGAGTGCGCAGCATGGCGGATGGAGCACGTTTGGGAGTGCGCAGCATGGCGGATGGAGCACGTTTGGGAGTGCGCAGCATGGCGGATGGAGCACGTTTGGGAGTGCGCAGCATGGCGGATGGAGCACGTTTGGAAATGCGCAGCATGGCGGATGGAGCACGTTTGGGAGTGCGCAGCATGGGGGATGCAGCACGATGGGGAGTGCGGAGTATGGCGGATGGAGCACATTTGGGAGTGCGCAGCATGGAGGATGCAGCACGATGGGGAGTGCGGAGTATGGCGGATGGAGCACGTTTGGGAGTGCGCAGCATGGCGGATGGACCACGTTTGGGAGTGCGCAGCATGGCGGATGGAGCACGTTTGGGAGTGCGCAGCATGGGAGATGGAGCACGATGGGGAGTGCGCAGCATGGCGGATGGAGCACGTTTGGGAGTGCGCAGCATGGGGGATGGAGCACGATGGGGAGTGCGCAGCATGGCGGATGGAGCACGTTTGGGAGTGCGCAGCATGGCGGATGGAGCACGTTTGGGAGTGCGCAGGATGGGAGATGGAGCACGATGGGGGGTGCGCAGCATACGGGATGGAGCACGATGGGGAGTGCGCTGCATGGGGGATGGAGCACGATGGGAAGTGCACACCTCCCCCCAACACACACACACACACGCGCGCACTGCACAACACACCACACCACACACACACACTGGGAACCACAAACAACTGCCCTACACAGACACCCACACACACAGACAACGCTGCACACACAAATATACGCACATACCGCACAACACGCACATTGCACAAAACATACCTCCCCCCAAAACACACCACACACACACAAACTGCGCAACACACACACAACGCTACAGACACACAGCGCTCCACAAACAACGCAACACACAAACAACACCGCTCTCACCCCCCATCACACCCAGACAACACCCAGAACATGTACAGCCCCTACACAAACACTTGGTAACTACACACAACAACATCTATATATATATATATATATATATATATATATATATGTAACAAAAATTATACATGAACTACACAATACGTAAATTCTAGAGTACCCGATGCGTAGAATCGGGCCACCTTCTAGTTATATACATAATCGCCCATTGTTTCTCACTACATTTCTGCAAGACCGCCTCAACCGGATGCAATATGTAATGTGGCTGTGTCTACCATACATGTGCAAAATTGATTAAAGTCGCACTTGCATCCTACCAAAGGTGGAATTGCAGAGAGCTACAACAATTCGGTCGTGATGTAAAAACAGTGCCAAACACAACCAGACTTGTTAGAGTCATAAACTAAGGTCATAAAGTACACTTATGTGCTGAATCCCAATTGCTCCATAGGATGTCATGAACCAGCAGTCTCTGTGACAAGACTATACTTAATACGATGCCACAGACAATCACAAATGCGTCTGCCGTTAAGCAATATTGTACAGTGTGCCAAGCGTAAGTCCATTCACTAAATCTTATATTCAAGACACCACTACGGAGCAGAGGTTACCTGGGATAAAAAAAATTCCACGACCACCCGATTCCCCGACACGTGTTTCGCTCCCGGCTTCTACAGGGGGCATGTCGGGCAATGTCAGCTGAGGGGTTTATATACATCATTCCCACCAATAAAGGATCTTGCGGGCGCTTGCGTCAGTCTATCACCGCCCATTCTGAAAAGTAACTTCCTGCCGGGCGATCATGGAACGCACACTGCGTGGCACCCACCGGATGTGTGCAACGATGCAGGAGCGTCCCACGCCAATACGCCCATTAGTCAGTTCCGGGAGGATTTTTAGACATCGCAAGCGCACCATCCTATGAATTGCGATCATTACCATCATACCACAATTAGTGACTAATTATTGTATACATAAGAAAATCCCCATGAACAAAGTGATTAACAGAAAAGATAATTAATTGATATTAAGGGATGCGCCTCGAATAAATGTGAAGAAAGTTCATATAGATTCTCCAATATTCATATCGGCAATAAATGCTTCTTCAAGAATACAGGTCCCATTTTCCTCCCAATTCAATCTTAAAGGGACTTTTTACTGCTGATCACAAGATGATAATATTTTTCATTCTCACACTGGTCCAGAGGAAATCACGATACACGCCAATATTATCATAGGAATATATTCAATCTTTGGTGGAAAGTATCTCAATATGCAAAGAGCAGTGTGCGTTCCATGATCGCCCGGCAGGAAGTTACTTTTCAGAATGGGCGGTGATAGACTGACGCAAGCGCCCGCAAGATCCTTTATTGGTGGGAATGATGTATATAAACCCCTCAGCTGACATTGCCCGACATGCCCCCTGTAGAAGCCGGGAGCGAAACACGTGTCGGGGAATCGGGTGGTCGCGGAATTTTTATTATCCCAGGTAACCTCTGCTCCGTAGTGGTGTCTTGAATCTTGAATATAAGATTTAGTGAATGGACTTACGCTTGGCACACTGTACAATATTGCTTAACGGCAGACGCATTTGTGATTGTCTGTGGCATCGTATTAAGTATAGTCTTGTCACAGAGACTGCTGGTTCATGACATCCTATGGAGCAATTGGGATTCAGCACATAAGTGTACTTTATGACCTTAAATGGTTTAACTAACAAGTCTGGTTGTGTTTGGCACTGTTTTTACATCACGACCCAATTGTTTCAGCTCTCTGCAATTCCGCCTTTGGTAGGATGCAAGTGCGACTTTAATTAGTTTTGCACATGTATGGTAGACACAGCCACATTACATATTGCATCCGGTTGAGGCGGTCTTGCAGAGATGTAGTGAGAAACAATGGGCGATTATGTATATAATAGTGATGGTGACTACATATTAATAGGCAATAGGTGTGACCTGGGGGGATTGTGCAATAGTACCTCCCGTTGAGGAATAGAATTTGTAGACTGTTTTGCACAGCCCTTCATGGTCATTGATATGGGCCCTTTATAGCACTAGTCACTTTATCATTAAGTTTGGTGCAATACACATTGGTTAGCTTGTTGTAATTTTTTGAACATACAGTTAGGTCCAGAAATATTTGGACAGTGACACAAGTTTTGTTATTTTAGCTGTTTACAAAAACATGTTCAGAAATACAATTATATATATAATATGGGCTGAAAGTGCACACTCCCAGCTGCAATATGAGAGTTTTCACATCCAAATCGGAGAAAGGGTTTAGGAATCATAGCTCTGTAATGCATAGCCTCCTCTTTTTCAAGGGACCAAAAGTAATTGGACAAGGGACTCTAAGGGCTGCAATCAACTCTGAAGGCGTCTCCCTCGTTAACCTGTAATCAATGAAGTAGTTAAAAGGTCTGGGGTTGATTACAGGTGTGTGGTTTTGCATTTGGAAGCTGTTGCTGTGACCAGACAACATGCCGTCTAAGGAACTCTCAATTGAGGTGAAGCAGAACATCCTGAGGCTGAAAAAAAAGAAAAAATCCATCAGAGAGATAGCAGACATGCTTGGAGTAGCAAAATCAACAGTCGAGTACATTCTGAGAAAAAAGGAATTGACTGGTGACCTTGGGAACTCAAAAAGGCCTGGGCGTCCACGGATGACAACAGTGGTGGATGATCGCCGCATACTTTCTTTGGTGAAGAAGAACCCGTTCACAACATCAACTGAAGTCCAGAACACTCTCAGTGAAGTAGGTGTATCTGTCTCTAAGTCAACAGTAAAGAGAAGACTCCATGAAAGTAAATACAAAGGGTTCACATCTAGATGCAAACCATTCATCAATTCCAAAAATAGACAGGCCAGAGTTAAATTTGCTGAAAAACATCTCATGAAGCCAGCTCAGTTCTGGAAAAGTATTCTATGGACAGATGAGACAAAGATCAACCTGTACCAGAATGATGGGAAGAAAAAAGTTTGGAGAAGAAAGGGAACGGCACATGATCCAAGGCACACCACATCCTCTGTAAAACATGGTGGAGGCAACGTGATGGCATGGGCATGCATGGCTTTCAATGGCACTGGGTCACTTGTGTTTATTGATGACATAACAGCAGACAAGAGTAGCCGGATGAATTCTGAAGTGTACCAGGATATACTTTCAGCCCAGATTCAGCCAAATGCCGCAAAGTTGATCGGACGGCGCTTCATAGTACAGATGGACAATGACCCCAAGCATACAGCCAAAGCTACCCAGGAGTTCATGAGTGCAAAAAAGTGGAACATTCTGCAATGGCCAAGTCAATCACCAGATCTTAACCCAATTGAGCATGCATTTCACTTGCTCAAATCCAGACTTAAGACGGAAAGACCCACAAACAAGCAAGACCTGAAGGCTGCGGCTGTAAAGGCCTGGCAAAGCATTAAGAAGGAGGAAACCCAGCGTTTGGTGATGTCCATGGGTTCCAGACTTAAGGCAGTGATTGCCTCCAAAGGATTCGCAACAAAATATTGAAAATAAAAATATTTTGTTTGGGTTTGGTTTATTTGTCCAATTACTTTTGACCTCCTAAAATGTGGAGTGTTTGTAAAGAAATGTGTACAATTCCTACAATTTCTATCAGATATTTTTGTTTAAACCTTCAAATTAAACGTTACAATCTGCACTTGAATTCTGTTATAGAGGTTTCATTTCAAATCCAATGTGGTGGCATGCAGAGCCCAACTCGCGAAAATTGTGTCACTGTCCAAATATTTCTGGACCTAACTGTATATACAGCACAGGTCACTTTATTGGAGGTTAATGTGCAATATAATATTGCTTAACCCGTATATACTTCTCTTTTGACTGCAATTTATCATTTTTATTGTGTGGTGTTTTTTCTGTGTATTTTTTGATGATAATAAAAACTATTAATTGATTGAGACGTTGTGTACTCCTTTGGAAAAAGAAAAAAATCTTTATTTTCTTTTTTGTGGCATAAGACCTGGAAAGAGACAGAAAAAAACAAAAGAGCTAGCACTAAATGTGCACTACAGCACTAAAAATTCCAACTGTACTTATTATAAATTAGAGATTTTTGGCAAAAAATTGCAATTTCTTGAGCCACCCCGCCACTCCACGGCAAATCTCATTTGGGGCAGTCCTAACACTAAAATATTTTTACAAAATGTGCCAAACGGCCTCACATATGAAAAGTAGAACTGCTCTTAGCAGCACTCACCTGGTCTATTTCAATCCCGTACCCATGAATGAAGCATGGCTGTGGGCGGGACAGGTCCAAGCAAATGCTGCATGAAGTAAATAGCCTGTGGACAGGGCCTGATGACTGAATGTGAACAGTCACCAATCGCCAAAATCTAGACAGGTGGAATACATCCCAAATTGGGGTGCATAGCAAGGTGGGGGTCAACCACCGACCAGTTCAATGAAGCAGTTCTGCTATTTCATATGTGAGGCCGTTTGGCACATTTTATAAAAATATTTTAGTGTTAGGACTGCCCCTACAGAGATTGCCGTGGAGTGGCGGGGTGGCTCAAGAAATTGCAATTTTTTGCCAAAAATCTCATATTTATAATAAGTACAGTTGGAATTTTTTAGTGCTGTAGTGCACATTTAGTGCTAGCTCTTTTGTTTTTTTATGTCTCTTTCCAGGTCTTATGCCACAAAAAAGAAAATAAAGATTTTTTTTCTTTTTCCAAAGGAGTACACAACGTCTCACATTTAGTGCTAGCTTTTTTGTTTTTTCTTCCTGGAAAGAGACAGACCTGGAAAGAGACAGATGGGAAAGAGACAGCCCTGGAAAAAGACAGCACTGGAAAGAGACAGCTGGGCAAAAAGACAGCTGGGCAAAAAGACAGCCGGGCAAAAAGACAGCCGGGCAAAAAGACAGCCGGGCAAAAAGACAGCCGGGCAAAAAGGCAGCCGGACAAAAAGACAGCCGGGCAAAAAGACAGCCGGGCAAAAAGGCAGCCGGGCAAAAAGACAGCCGGACAAAAAGACAGACAGGCAAAGAGACAGCCCTGGAAAGAGACAGACTGGCATAGAGACAGACGGGCAAAGAGACAGACGGGCAAAGAGACAGATGGGGAAAGAGAGAGACAGACACACACATAGAGAAAGACAAAGATAGAGACAGACAGACACAGATATGGAGACAGACACAGAGATGGAGACAGATAGACTGATACAAATACAGACAGAGAGATAGAAACAGACAGACAGACACATAGACACAGACAGACAAGGAAAGAGACAGACAGAGAGACAGACAGACAGCGACACACATACAGAGGCTGGGAGAGAGACAGAGAGACAGTTACTATCCCGGGCATCGCCCGGGTGCTACAGCTAGTTAATAAATAATTTAAAAAAAACGACGTGCAGTCCCCCCCAATTGATACCCAGCCAAGATAAAGCCTCACAGCATCTGGCTGGTATTCTCACACTGGGGAGGCTGCCCCCCAGCCTAAAAATATCAGCCAGCAGCCGCCCGGAATTGCCGCATCCTTTAGATGCGACATTCCTGGGTCCTTACCTGGCTCATCTCCATTAACCTAGTGTGATGGCAATCGGGATAATAAGGAGTTAATGACAGCCCATATCTGCCACTAAGCCCTAGGTTTATCATGGCAGGCATCTATGAGACACCCCCGTGATTAATCTATAAGTGAAAGTAAATAAACACATACGCCCAAAAAAAACCTTTATTTGGAATAAAAAACAAAAAAGCCTGGAAAGAGCATGGGAATCTCACAGCGAGCGGCCATAGAACAAGACTGCCTTCTGTGAGCTCCACTGTCAACTGAACTGAGTCGCGCTATCACTCAGGTGATTTCCGGTCACAGCTGGAGTCCTTCACCTGTGACCGTAAATCAGGCAGAGAAAAAGCCGTCCAATGAGAATGAACTCGGGTGAAGCTCTGACATCACAGCTGCGGGCCCCGCACTACTGCCTGTGTTGCAGCTCTGACGTCAGAGGTTCACCCAAGTTCATGACAGCACACAGACAGAGTCGCGCGATGACAATGAACTCGGGCTCTGACGTCACAGCTGCGGGCCCTGCACTACTGCCTGTGTCGCGGCACTGACCTCAGAGTTTCACCCGAGTTCATTCTTATCACGTGGCTCTGTCTCTGTCTCCTGGCAGTCATGCTATCTATTCTAGTTTTTCTATCTATCCCTATACGTATTCTAGCTATCAAATCCTATCCTTTTATTTCTCCTTTAAAAAACGCACGGTCCAAAACGCAGCCCAAATGCAGGGAAAATGCATCATAAACGCATGCGTTTTTACTGCGCTTTTTTTTTTTATCAAACACAGTGTTTACATTTGTCAAGAGTCTGCCAGAGGGTGCATTTTTGTTGTCAAACCAGAACACAACGTGCGGACATAGCCTAACAGTGGTTGTTTCTCACACAACCCACCCAGGTGAGAAAGTATTTGCTTTATGCCTATTTTCACTATCTTCACAGATAAGACCCTATTGCACTTGTCTTTTCCATATCTTCATCATCTGGTGGATGATATCACATTTTTATCAAGAATGTCTCTGTAGATTGACCATTCATTCTTTCTTCAAATTATATGAAGTTTGCCAGAGCTGCATGCTGAAAATAAGCACCTCAGAACCATGTTCTCACCTCCAAAGTTCACTGCTGGTATGGTGTTTGGGGTGATATGCAGTACCTTTTGCCTTCAAACATGGGGTTTATTACGGCATTCAAAGAGTCAAATTTTGTTCTCATCTGACCAGACTATGTTCCTGTAGTATTTTACAGGCTTGTCTAAATGTTGGTGAGCAAACTTTAAATGCGCTTGAACATGCTTTTTGCTCAGCAATGGACTCTTGCATGGTGAGCATGCATACAGGCCATGGAGGTTGAGTATATTACTTATTGTTTTCTTTTAAACATCTGTACCTGCTGATTTTAAGTCCTTGGCACTTGGACAACTCTTCTGATAATTATTTTTTTCCTTCTGTCTGGAAGCTGAAATTATGTTCTTTCACCTTTTGGATTATGGCCCCAACAGTACTCACTGGAGCAGTCAGTAGTGTAGAAATTCTTCTGTAATCAATGGCATAAGTATGTTTTGCAACAATAAGGTTGCGAATGTCTTGAGACAGCTCAGTAGTTTTACCCATCATGAAATGTTTCTTGTGTAGTACCTTAGTAATGAGACACCTTTATATATGCCATCAGTTGAACTAGTTTAAATTATTTTTCAATTAGGGTGCACTCACATTAGTGTATATAAAATCGCCCAGATTCTCAGCCAGAAAAGATGTCAAGTTTCATGTGTTTTTTTTCTTCACCTAGCATCCGTATGTCATGCGACTGCGGTTTGTCCCTCGCCTACCATCCGTATGTCATGCTTGTGCTAATTTTTTATTCTAGACGAGAAAAAAAATGTACAATTGCATAGCACTCGCATGAAATACAGATTCTAGGCGAGAAAAAAAAAATATTGTAAGTGATTTGTGCTTCCTCCACCGGACAGGTGCTTTGACACGTGTCGACCATGAACTGGAGCAGGTCTGTATGGTCAGATACTACCATTACACAGTACATAGCTGAGGCACATTTATAAGATTCTCTCAGCACATTTTATGAAATAATAAAAAACAAAAAAAAAAAACAAAAACACATCCAATTGTGAAACTCATAATTCCAAGAATAGGGATGGGCGATCCCCCCGATGGTCGGGATCGGGGAGACTCGTCCTATAATTTTGTAAAGATCGGGATGAAGGTAACACGATCTTGCGTCCGATCACTGATCTCTGGCTTTACAGTTATGTGATGGGACGGGGGGCTGTAAAATAAAGAATACAGTTAATAATAAACATTGTCATTATACTTACAGGTTTGACGACGCGTCCTGCATTCTCTCTCCTGCCGCTTATGCTTCTGTGTCCGATTATCGTTGTGTCCTCCCTGAAACCATCACTGACGATAGGACCTTCCGTGACATCATAGCCATTTGACCAGTCACGTGGGAATGTTGTATTATCTCATTGGCTACAGACTAGGTTACATGACTGACGTGATGCAGTGTCCTGTAGTGTCAGCATACTCGCCGATACTCTGTACTCACCTGAGCATCTCAGTACTCTCGGTATACTCGACGACCACCATGTACCGGCGAGGTGCTCGGGCACATGCTCGGCTCCCCGTCCCTGCATGTCAGCGCTCTTTACAGAGAGTCAGCCTACATAAAGGGATTGGCTGCCACACACTGCAATACCATAGCTGGAGAATAGCGGCGCTAGGAATCAGGTGAGTGGAGATCACCATTGCTATAGTAACCTACTCGTTAGGTTACTATGGCAACAGTGGCATCGGTGACATCACCGTTTACCATCCCGCAGCCTCTGCTCAATTATTGAGTGATTAGATTGCATGGGGAGCAGCAGCGTTCTTCCTTCCCGTTCCCCGGCGCTGTCTGATATAGCAGAGCTGGATCGGTTGGAAAAAAACAGAAGACCAGGATCGTGGAGGGGTGAGAGGGAGTAATAAAGATGGAGTCCCTAAGTGTGTCTGTGTATTTATTTCTAATAAAGTATTTTTTCTCTGTGTAGTGTCTTTTTTTTTTTTTTTTTAAACCTTTATTGAAGATTCTTAATGGCAGGGTAAAACTTGGCTTGACATTAAGAATCTCGGACTTAATACCAGCTGGTAAAACAAAGCTCGTATTAACCCCCTATTACCCAGCGTGCTACCCGGCACCAGGCCTGCTGGAAAAGTTGGATACAATGCCAGAAGATGGCACCTCTAAGAAAGCGCCATTTTCTGGGGCGGCTGCGGACTGCAATTCGCAGCGGGGGGCCGAGAAAGCTTGGGCCACCCTGGGCTGCAGATTCCAATCCCCAGCTGTCTAGTTGTACCTGGCTGAATACAAAAATTGGGCGAAGCCCATGTTGTTTTTTGTTAAATTATTTCATGAAATTCCATGAAATAATTAAAAAAAGGGCTTCCCTTTTTGGTTCCCAGCTGGGTACAATTAGGCAGCTGGGTGTTGGGAGCAGCCAGTTTCTGTCTGCTGTACCTGGCTAGCATAAAATATGGTGAAGCCCAGGTCATTTGTTTTTTTTTTTTTGGCAAACAACTAAATGAAACAAAAAAAAAAAAGGGGTCCTTTCCTGGATTTCCCATTGCCAGTGAAGGTAACACCAAGGAGTGTGGGTTAGCAGCCGCTTCAATTACTCTTAGCTAGCAATAGAAAATGCTGTGGGAGTCCACACATTTAATTTTTCATTATTATTTTTTTAAAGAACTAAAAAAAAATGGGCTTCCCTGTATTTTGATTTCCAGCCAAGTTAAAGCCAGGCAGATGGGGGTGGCAGCCCGTAGCCATCTCCTTTATGGGCACTCAGAATCAAAAATACCGTGGAGTGCTACGTCATTTGTTTAAATTATTTCTTTTTATACAACTATATATTGTGTACATACATACAAATATTATATTATATATATGCAGCTCTGGCAAAAATTAAGAGACCACTCAGTCTTTTCAGTTTTTCTGATTTTTCTCTTTATATTTTTGAGTAAAATGTAAATTGTTCTTTTATTCTATAAACTACAGACATGTCTCTGAATTTCAAAGCAAAAAATGTTTATTTTACAACAATTTATATATTACTCAAAAATATACCTATAAAGAGAAAAATCAGAAGAACTGAAAATTTTGCAGCGATGTCTTAATTTTTCCCAGAGCGGTAAATATACATACATATATATGTTGTGAATGTCATTCGAGTGGGTACTGGGGTGTGGAGCTCTCCCTGGTGGCCAGCAATGGTAATGAAGCTGAGTTTGAATCTGTGATTCAGACAGGTGAAGGAATTAATCGGGAATCCAGGAAATCCTATTGCAGATCAGCCTAGTTTATTTAGGAGAGCACTGTGTGCCTGGCGGTCGCCAGTGATAAATGTTCCTGCCTGCTTCTGAAGATGGCTGGGAGTTTTCCCTTCTGATTTTCCCATTTATTTGATACCTGAATCTACTCCAGATACATTTACTATTTCTGTGCTTAATTGCTGGATTTGCACTTAAGAGTGTTTCTTCATATTCCATTTGGTTCTGTGTTTGGTTTCTTGTATGTCTTTCTGCTTTTGTGAGCAAGGCATTCAGCAAGAAAGGGAGCTTGCTCCCTGGCAGTTTTGGGTAATTTTCACTTTAGAAAATTACTTGTTCTGTGATTTTGTTTCTTCCCATTATATGTGCAGTTCTGTTTAAAGTGTCAAGCACAGGAGTACCTGATATAATGGGGGAGAGTCCGTGTGGTCTCAGTATTTTTTATTATCAGGAGATTGGTATTTTTTCAGGTTTTTTTGCTGGCCGCAGTCAGTTCTCTCCTGTTCTATCTAGTAAATCGGGCCTCACCTTTGCTAATCTATATTTTCTGTGTATTGTGTTTTCTTACATCACCGATGTTGTATGTTGGAGGCTTGCTATTTCTTTCGGGACTGCTCTGAGGCAAGTTAGGGTTCCTTATTTCTATCTTTGAGGTGTAGCAAGTTTCTCAGGCAGTGACGAGGTGTCTAGGTGTGTTAGGAACATCCCACTGCTACTTCTAGTGTTGTCTGATAGATAGGGGATTGTGGTCAGCTCAGTTTCCTACTACTCTTGTGGTTTGTTTTTCCCTTATTAATGGGATTTTTCGTGATCGTCCACGGTTACTAGATTATAACAGTATAACCAGCCAAACAAAAAAACAGATACTCAAAAAAAGGAAAAAAAAATTGTATTCTGTATATTTTCCTCTTATTTTTTGGGTTCCGTGGAAGATCTTTTTCTGGCATGGATATTAACCCTAGAACGCATACTTGGGGCCTCGCAGGCCTGCCAGGTTACTTGTTTTCTATTTTTTGTAAAAGTACTTTAGTTTGAATTTTGAAAATCTAGGTAATCCTCAGGTATTTAGTTGTTAGTAATTTCCAGTTATTCATATATTTTTATGTTACAGACATTTCGATAAAACAACCTTTTTTGGGACTACCCCATAGTCACGCACCTGGGGCCTTTTAAGCCTGTTTACAATTATCATGGAATAACTAAAAAAAATACTTTTCAAAGTTTATTGCAAAGTAAGGATGCATTCCCACTAGCGCTGGGGTCCGCCAGGATAAGATTCCGTAATGGATCTAACCTCCTGGTAACTCCAGCTAAGGCTGCCGGAATGGCAGGATTCCGCCAGCCTTAGCTGGGGTCACCAGGAGGTCAGATCCATTATGGAATACCGTCCTGGCAGACCCCAGCGCTAGTGGGAATGCATCCTTACTTTGCAATAAACTTTGAAAAGTATTTTTTTTTAGTTATTCCATGATAATTGTAAACAGGCCTAAAAGGCCCCAGGTGCGTGAATATGTAGATTTCTATGGGTATGCGTTCTAGGGTTAACCAGTTGTCTGATCGTGCTGAGAATCTTGCTTCTGAGGTTCAGGGTATATCGGCGTATCTTAGACAGACTCCTGTTGTAGAACCTAAAATTCCCATTCCTGAATTTTTCTCGAGGCATAGATCTAAATTCCTGAACATTAAAATTAATTGTAAATTATTTTTTGCCTTAAGACCTAAGTCTTCAGGAAGTCCAGTGCAGCAGGTTAGGATGATGATCTCCTTGTTGCGCAGTGACCCTCAGGACTGGGCCTTTTCCTTGGTACCTGGTGATCCAATTCTTGATGATATAGATTCCTTTTTTCAGGCCCTGGGATTGTTGTATGACGAACCTAATGTTGTGGATCAATGTGAGAAAGCCTTGATGGCATTGTTCCAGGGTCAGGATTCCGCTGAAATTTTTTGTCAGAAATTCAGAAAGTGGGTGGTCCTTACAAAATGGAATGATGATGCTCTTGCGGCACTTTTTTGGAAGGGTCTTGCGGATACTGTAAAAGATGTTATGGTGGGATTTCCTATAACTTCGGGTCTCGATGCCTCTATGACCTTAGCCATTTAGATTGATAGATGTGCTGATGTATTGCTTGTGGAACAGTCTTCAGAGCCTATGCAGTGTGATAGGTGTTACATCTCGTGGCTCTCCTGAGGCAAGGACTGAGGCAGTCTCCCATTCCTTGCCTGCCACGAGCACTCCTGCTCTGCAGCGCCGAAGGTCTGCCAGACTGCGCAGTGTGCAGGAGATACCTTCTCAGAGAGGCAGCAGAAGGGTGACACCTAGTGGTTCTCCTGTTACAAGGAGTGAAGCGGTCTCCCATTCCTGGCCTGCCGCAGACTCTCCTGCTCAGCGGCCCCGAAGGTCTGCGAGGCTGCGCAATGTGCAGAGGTTTACTGCTCAGGGAAGCAGTGAGATTCCCGTTATCTCTCCACATTGTGAGACCGAGGATCCCGCCTCTATTTCCCAGAGGCAGGAGGGTGAGCATGTGCAATGCGTGGTGGGTCCTGATTCGCTCACTGACGTCACACGGCTTGATGACAAGGCTGGTGACGTGGTGAATCCTGACTGGCCAGGCTGGGACGTCGTGGACCCTGATTGGGTCAAGTCCGTCATCTCCGCCTCGCGCCCGCCCTCGGGTGGAGCTGCACCTCCTTAAAAGCTCCCCCTGCCATCATGGCGGTGCGCGACCGTCCTTCTATGTTTGGATGTCTGGCAGCGTGCTGCCACGCCACTGCTCAGGCATTACTGTCTCTTGTGGGCTTGGCCCTTGCTGCTCCGGCAGTACCTCGTTTGCAGGCCGTGTTCCTGCCTTGCTGCTCCGGCAGTACCCCCGTCAACAGGCTGTGTTCCTGTCCCAGGTGAGCTCCTCAAGTCTCCATTGGACTCACCTGGTTATTGAAAGCACACGTGCGTGGGCACCTCTGTGCTACCCTCGTGCCATATTCTCGTGACTTCCACTGGCACACGTGCGTGGGCACCTCTGTGCTTCCCCGTGCAACAGGTACACCGAGCCGTGAGATCTGTGCCATACAACCCTCACGGGTTAGGGCAGATCAGTGTACATAGATCGTCTGTGACATTCCAGACGATCGCTAGCAGCAACCCGCTCACTCTTCACCCACCATAGCGGCGGTCCCTTACACCGCACAGTGGACCTTGACCGGCGGAAGCAGTCCATTTCCCATCTTGGCACGCTTCCCCGGGTCCCCCTCGTAACAGATAGGGTTCTTGCTAATACTGATCGGCAGGGTTTTAGATGGAGAAACAAGTTCTGTTTCTATTGTGGAGACGCTTCTCACACTATCTGTCTGTTCTAAACGAGAAATGAGATTTGCTTGTTCATTTACTGTGGGTACTGTGCAACCTAAATTTCTTTTGTCAGTCTCTTTAATTTGCTCATTATCCTCGTTTTCTGCAATGGCTTTTCTTGATTCAGGGGCAGCTATGAACTTAATGGATTTTGAGTTTGCTAGGAGTTGTGGTTTTCCCATGGTGCCTTTGTAAACTCCTATTCCTTTAAGAGGCATTTATGCTACTCCCTTAGCTGAGAACAAACCCCAATTTTGGACCCAGGTGCCTATGAGGGTTGCACCAGCTCTTCAGAATTGTAAATTTTTGGTACTACACAACTTGCATTATATTTTAGTACTGGGATACCCTTGGCTGCAGACCCTTAATCCAGTTCTAGATTGGAGATCCTTGTCTGTGGTTAGTTGGGGTTGTCAATGTGTGCATAATGACATTTCTGTGTTGTCTATTTCTGCTCAGACACATGATCTACCTTAATATTTGTCGGACTTCCTTGATGTGTTTAACACTAGAACTACTGGACTCGTGACACCTATATAGAGAAATACATAGTGCAAAGTAGTCAAAATGACTACCTCAGTAGTTCTAGTGTTAATGAGACTGGATCTGATTCCTTGCCTCCCCATAGGGAGTGTGATTGTGCCATTGACTTAGTGCTAGGTTGCAAATTTCCTAAGGGACGGATTTTCAATTTGTCTGTGCCTGAACATGATGCTATGCGAACTTATATTAAGGAGTCACTGGAAAAAGGTATTAGACTGTCATCTTCACTCCTGGGTGCTGGTTTTTTCTTTGTGTCCAAGAAGGATGCGTCATTGAGAGCTTGTATTGACTATTGCCTGCTTAATAAAATCACTGTTAAATATCAGTATACTTTGCCCCTGATGTCAGATCTGTTTTCCAGAGTTAAGGGGGCTAAATGGTTTACTAAACTTGATGTTAGGGGGGCGTACAATCTCATTCAAATCAAAGAGAGGAATAAATAGAACACGGTTTTTAATACCCCTGAGGGGCATTTTGAGTACCTAGTGATGCCTTTTTGGCTCACTAATGCCCCCTCCGTCTTCCAGTCATTCATGAATGATATTTTCCGGGAACTGATTGGTAAATTTCTGATAGTCTATTTGGATAATATTTTGATTTTTTCTGATGATTGGGACTCTCATGTGGAGCAAGTCCTGGCTTTCAGGTTCTTAAGAACAATGCATTGTACGTTAAGGGGTCAAAATGTCTCTTTGGCGTACAAAAAACCCCCCCTCCTTTTTGGGGTTTAATTTTGTCCCCGTCTTCTATTGAAATTGATCCGGTCAAGGTTTAGGCCATTTATCACTGGGTTCAGCCTACTTCTTTGAAATCCCTTCAGAAATGTTTGGGTTTTGCAAATTTCTACCGTAAATTTATAGGCAATTTCTCTAGTATTGTTAAGCGTTTGACGGATTTGACCAAAAAGGGAGCTGATGTTCTGATGTTGAGAATTGAATCCCAGAGGCCTTCCAGGAGCTTAAAAAGAGATTCACTTCTGCCCCAGTCCTGCAGAAACCTGATGTTTCTCTTCCGTTTCAGGTGGAGATAGATGCCTCAGAGATTGGAGCAGGTGCTGTTTTGTCTCAAAGAGATCCTATAACGTCCAAACTGAAGCCTTGCGCCTTCTTCTCTCGGAAATTTTCTCCATCTGAACGAAACTATGATGAGGGTATTTGGGAATTATTGGCTATGAAGTGGGCTTTTGAAGAATGGAGACATTAGTTGGTGGGGGCTAGACATCAAATTGTGGTGCTCACTGATCATAAGAATCTGACTTACCTTGAATCTGCCAAGAGATTGAATCCTAGGCAGGCCAGGTCGGCTTTCTTTTTTGTTTCGATTTTGTGGTCTCTTTTCTATCGGGCACCAAGAATATTAAAGCAGATGCCCTCTCTAGAAATTTCTTTGCGGATTCTCTTGATGTTGCTGAGCCATCAACCATCCTGAATGAAGGTGTGGTCCTCTCCGCCATTTCGCCTGATTTGAGATAAGCACTTGAGAGATTTCAGGGGGACAAAGCTGAGAGTTGTCCTGTGGCGATATTGTATGTTCCTAAGCAATGGAGGAGCAGAGGTATGTCCTAGATTCATTGTTCCGTTTTGGCTGGTCATCCTGGGATTTTTGGTACTAGGGATCTAGTGAGTAGGTCTTTTTGGTGGCCTTCTTTGTCTCGGGATGTGAGGAGTTTTGTGCAATCTTGTAGGGTTTGTTCTAGATCCAAGCCTTGTTGTTCACGTTCTAGTGGGTTGTTATTGCCATTGCCTGTACCTAAGAGACCTTGGACTCATATAGCTATGGATTTTATTTCTGATCTTCCCGTCTCTCAGAGAAAGACAGTTATTTGGGTTATTTTTGATCGATTTTCTAAGATAGTCCATTTGGTAACCTTGCCTAAGTTGCCCTCTTCATCAGAGTTGGTGCCCTTGTTTTTTCAACAAGTCGTTCGTTTACATGGTATTCCTGAGAATATTGTGTCAGACAGAGGATTTCAGTTTGTGTCCAGATTTTGGAGAGCATTTTGTTCTAAATTAGGAATGGAGTTGTCTTTCTCTTCTGCGTTTCATAATCAGACCAATGGTCAGACTGAAAGAGCAAACCAGACCTTGGAAACCTATTTGAGGTGTTTTGTATCTGCGGATCAGGATGACTGGGTTTCGTTTTTGCCATTGGCAGAGTTTGCTCTCAATAATAGGGCTAGCTCTGCTACTTTGAGGTCTCAGTTTTTCTGCAATTTCGGGTTTCATCCCAGGTTATATTCAGGGCAGGTTGATGCTTCAGCCTGTCCGGGAGCTGATTCTGTGGTGGAGAGAATGCAGCAGATTTGGGGTCAGGTAGTGGACAAATTGTTTCAGTCCCAGGAGAATGCCCAAAGGTTTGCCAACTGGCGTAGGACTGTTGGTCCCCGGTTTAAAGTGGGGGACATGGTTTGATTGTCCTCCAAAAATATTCCTATGAGGTTTCTTCTAAATTTAAGCCAAGATTTATTGGGCCTTATAAGATTTCGGAGATTATTAATCCCGTATCTTTTCATTTGGCTCTCCCTGAGTCTTAAAATTAACAATGTTTTTCATAAGTCTTTGTTGAAGAAACATGTGGAACCAGCAGTTCCCCTGGCGGCACCTCCTGATCCTGTGTTGGTAGATGGGAATTTAGAGTATGAAGGAGAGAAAATTTTGGATTCCTGCCTTAATAGACGAAAGCTTCAGTACCTTGTTAAGTGGAAGGGTTATGGTCAGGAAGATAATTCCTGCGTTTTTGCTTCTGACATTCACGCTGACAGATTGGTTCGTGCTTTTCATCATTCCCATCCTGACAGACTCGGTTGCTCTGGTGAGGGTTCAGTGACCCCTCCTCAAGGGGGGGGTACTGTTGTTAATGTCATCCGAGTGGGTGCTGGTGTGGAGCTCCCTCTGGTGGCCAGCAATGGTAATGAAGCTGAGTTTGAATCTGTGATTCAGACAGGCGATGGAATTAATTTTGAATCAAGGAAATCCTAGTGCAGATCAGCCTAGTTTATTTAGGAGAGCATTGTGTGCCTGGCGGTCGCCAGTAATAAATATTGCTGCCTGCTTCTGAAGACGGCTGGGAGTTCTCCTTTCTGATTTTCCTATTTATTTATTACCTGAATCTACTCCAGATAAGTTTACTGTTTCTGTGCTTAATTGCTGGATTTACACTTAAGAGTGTTTCTGCATATTCCATTTGGTACTGTGTTTGGTTTCTTGTATGTGAGGATCTGTCTTTCTGCTTTTGTGAGCAAGGCATTCCCTCTAGCAAGAAAGGGAGCTTGTTCCCTGATCAGTTTTGGATAAATTTGTACTTTAGAAAATTACTTGTTCTGTGATTTTGTTTCTTCCCATTATATCTGCAGTTCTATTTAAAGTGTCAAGCACAGGAGTACCTGATATAGTGGTGGAGAGT
Source organism: Anomaloglossus baeobatrachus (assembly GCF_048569485.1). NCBI lineage: Eukaryota > Metazoa > Chordata > Amphibia > Anura > Aromobatidae > Anomaloglossus > Anomaloglossus baeobatrachus. The sequence goes on from NC_134354.1 coordinate 232,383,830, forward strand.
CCATGTGGTCTCAGTATTTTTTTATTATCAGGAGATTGCGGCCAGCAAAAAAACATGAAAAAAATACCAATTAATTATCTGTACTGCCCTATCTAGTAAGTTAGGCCTCACCTTTGCTAATCTATATTGTCTGTGTATTTTGTTTTCTTACAGCACCGTTGTTGCGTGTTGGGGGCTTTGTTATGATTCAGGGACCAAGGAGGATCAAAAAATGCGGAATCCCAAAAAAGTAACAGAGGGACTGGAAACTTAACGGACACATAACTAACAGTAGCTGTGGGGCGTTCCTACGATGACCTGGACGCCTCGACAAAGCCGGAGAACTAAATAATCTCACAGATAGAAATATAAGAAAGCTAATCTACCTCGGAGTAGTCCCCAGAGATAGACAGATAGCCCCCCCACATGTAAAGGCTACGGTGATATAGAAAAATACAATACAAAGCCAGAAAAGACAGATTCAGCAAAGATGAGGCCCAAACTATCTTTATAGGAAAAGATAGGAAAGAGCAACGGTCTGCAGCCGTAAAAACCCTAATATATACCAGCACTTCTGATATGGAAAAATCCTGAGGTCACACAACCTCTCCCCCACTGACCAGCACTCAGATGTTACTGGGATCCAAAAACACTAATACAGATGAGGGACTGAATTAATACCAAGCATGACAAACACAAACCTTGCAGAATCATAGAGCTAAGTATACAGACACTCCCAGCAGGGAATGATCCCATTCCAAGAACTCCACAGAGACAAAATAGGAATCATGCATTAGTATCAAAGTAGAGAAAACAACAAGAAAGTGGAAAACAAACAGCAGAGGTACAAAGACCACTTATCTAAGAGGAGTTCTGAAGGTGAGCAGAGCTGGTTTACAGAATGTCCTTAACACACAGGAGAAATTGACCACCGGCAAGTAACCAGAGAAAACTACTCAGTTAAATAGCCAATCTGACCCTGATTGCCAGTGCTCCACAGGTGTGTGGCTTTCGTTCCACACATCAACTGCACTGCCAGCACTGACCACAAGAGGGAGCCCCAAACTGGAAAAGTATTCACAACAGGGCTTGCTATTTCTTTGGGGACTACTCCGAGGCAAGTTAGGGTTCCTCATTTCTATCTTTGAGGTGTAGCACTTTCTCAGGCAGTGATGAGGTGTCTAGGTGTGTTAGGAACATCCCACTGCTACTTCTAGTGTTGTCTGATAGATAGTGGATTTCGGTCAGCTCAGTTTCCAACTACTCTTGTGGTTTTTGTTTTTTCCTTATTATAAATAAATTAGCAATAAAAAAACAAAAACAAAAAAACATTTAGAGACTCCATCTTTATTATAAAAGAAATCCTTGGGGGGCATGGCCTGGTCATGGGGCTGTGAAGACGTGTTTCTCCTTGGCTCCTCGGTTGCCCTAGCTATAAGCTGACTCTAAACAAAATATTCAGCCCCGAGCATCAGATTATGAGCGCCAGCAGGAGGAAGACTAAGAAGCAGCTTACCTGGGTCACTCCTGCTCCATCTGGCAGTATCCAGCGATTCTTCGGTAGGAAAGCTGAAGCTCCTGCTCCCAGGCCTGCAGAGAAGATGGCCGCCGGAACCCTCAGCTACGCAGCGGCGGTGGCGCGAGATGAAGTGACCGCAGACATCCCGAGGGAGCGGGCCTCTCTCCTCACCCACACTGATTCACCACCAGAGGATCCATCAGACTGGGGCTGCTCCAGGAACAGGTGGGGAACGCAGGTTCACCCGGAGCTAGAGCTCCTGCTCTGCCTGTCGGGGATCACGCAGGGGAAAGTCCCGTTCTCAATCATGACGGGGGGGGGGGAGGGGGAGTGGAGGGGCTCCTTGAGGTTCCTAATACAGCAACCCCTGCAGCCTCTGGGCCACATAGCTCACCACCAGGCTCCCAGACTGAGCCCCTTCACCCAACATCACCATGGGGTCCCCCTGACCGTGGGGCTAACCCCATAGGCTCGCCTTGTGCCTCATATGAGACCCATATGCCAGGTCAGCCTTCCCTTGGGGACGCCTTATACAAATTCAGGATGATGGGGGGCCCGTCCTGCTGTGGTAATCCAGCGGTCTCACCAGTCTTGGCCACGCTGGACACGGGGTTCTTGGCAGAGCTGAGGGAGCTGCGGACCCGAATCAGTGCCATACCTTCCAGGGAGGACATGGAAGCCTATATAGCCAGGCTGGAGAACGCATACAAATCAGAACTATCATCCCTCCGCTCCAATGTCCAGACAATTGAATCACAAGCTCATGTCCATGAAAACAAACTTCAGTCTATGGATACCAAACTCCGGTCCCAACAAGTTGTATTAGAGACCCATTCTCAATAAATATACTATCTAATTGAAGCTATGGATGACGCAGAAAACCAAGGCCGTCGGAACAATCTCAGGGTACGGGGCCTGCCAGAAGAGATCAATTCTTAAGACCTCCCCAATGTTCTCCAACGCATCTTTAATAAAATAATGGGGGTACCCCTGGACAGGGAGATGGAGCTAGATAGAGCTCATAGGGCTCTGGGCCCCCCGACCTCTGGACTCGGATCGCCCACGTAATGTAATATGCCGCATTCAACGCTACTTACAGAAAGAGGCGATCCTGCTGAAACTAAGAGCGGGAACGCCTGCATTCTACAAGACCACGCTCCAAATTATGCCAGATCTTTCTCGTCTCACCCTACAGAGAAGGAAAGCGTTGAAACCGTTGTTGGACCTTCTCAGATCTCACAATATCCTATACAGCTGGGGATTTCTATTCCGTCTACAAGTGAGATACGGGGGTCACCTGCTCACGGTCCATTCGCCTCAGGACATTGGATCCCTTAATGAGGCCCTTCACCTTCCCAGGGTCGAGATCCTGGATTGGCCCTCCATCCCAATGGGGCCTATACAAAGCCTACCGCAGCGCTTTCCGGAGGGTGGCAGATGTGAGAAGATGCCGGAAGGATGGCTCCTCTCCTCCCCAAAGAGATGGAAGAATGAAGGCACCAGTCACCCACGGCGATAATAATGGAATTAATTCGGAGATGCGTTGAGTCCTGGGGGGGCTCTGGGGTACTAGTAAGATATTATGCTTCTATGATATACAAATTTGTACATGTTTTTTCATACGGGTCTTATATCCCTTCCCTCTCTTCCCTCCCCACAACTACCGTCCTTTCCCCAAACTCCCCTCCCCCTCACAAGCATCCACCTCTATCTTCCCCCTCTCCACTTTCCCTCCCCCCTCTCTTTCTCATATATTTTTTTTTCTCCTCCCTCTCTTTCCATCCTTATCCCTCTCTACTTGTCCCCATTACCTTTTGGGACGTTATCCTTTTTACATATCCATAGAGCGTTAAATATTTTGATATGACTTGTTTAAAGTTATTTAAAAAGGGGTTTTGCTTGGTTAAGATATTACAGACATTGATTGATGTATTACATTTTGGGGCCATCTATCCATTTCTGGGATAATTCTCTTTTTTGACTAGGGCAGGTCGGGGAGCCTCCCCGTGGAAAGCTCACCTCCAACATGGGAATACGTGTCTCCTTGTGAGAGGCGCCTTAATTAATTTTCCCACTTGAAAAACTTGACTTTAGGTCGATCACCTATTGATCCTACATTTACAACCTCGCTTCACTTCTTTTTCTCTCTTTCTCCCCCTTGCTTTTCTATTTTCTTTTCTCCTTCTACTCTTTTCTTTTTCTTTTCTCTTTTCAATATCTCCCGGCTATCTAACTTTCCTTATCTCCTCCCCTCTTTGCTTCAGTTCCACTAGGATAGTAGACAATGGCTCAGGTTAACATTGGATCTCTTAACCTGCGGGGCTTCAATACCCCTCAAAAAAGTTCACAGATTCTTGAAGAAATGCACAAGAAAAAAAATTCACATCTCGTTGCTGCAGGAGACCCACTTTAAGGTGGGACATCTCTCTACATTAAGAGACAGAAATTTTACCTCTTGGTTCCACAGCCCTATCCCGAACACTAGATCTAGGGGGGGTCTCCATTGCCTTACACAAATCTCTGATACATTCGGTTCTAGACATGAGAGCAGATCCGGAGGGCAGATATATCTTCCTAAAGATCAGCGTCGGCTCCACCATAGCGAATTGGTACCTGCCCAACAAAAATCCGTCCTTGGCTTGCTCTAACTTCCTGAATCTTCTTGCAGGCGTCTCAGAGAGAGTCCTGGTTGCGGGAAAAGACTTTAATCTTACCCTCGATCCGGGACAGGACATCCTCAGGACATCACTTTCTGTCTCTAAAACGAATTAAAGCTCTAAAACAAAATCTCCAACAGCTAGTAGATGTTTGGCAGGTCCTTCATCCAACAGATAGGGACTACTCCTACTACTCTCCATCACACTCCTCATACAGTCACATTGATATGCTCCTGATTAGCCAAATGACTTGGTCCGACCATGCTCCGGTTTTCGTTCACCTTACTCCACCAAATAGCTCCCAGCGCCCTTGGACGTAGCATCTCTATGATAATCTACTCAAAGACTATACATGCTGCACAGAAATTAAGGACACAATCTCCAAATTTCTAGAGGTTCACACCTCGGATCAGACTCCCCTGCCAGTCCAGTGGGAGGCTCTTAAATGTGTCCTCAGAGGGCTCCTAATGAAACACGGGTCTAGGCTTAAAAAGAGAGAGAGAGTCCTTAATCACTTCACTGCTACAACGTATAGAAGAATTAGACCACGCCCACAAGCGATCGTTATCCCCTTCGACCAATGCGGATCTGGCGAGATCCAGGAAGGAACTCGGGAGTCTTTTGGATCAAAAATACCACAGACAAAAACTCAGACTTAAGAGATATCTCTATGAGCACTCAGACAAATGCGGACGGGCTCTAGCTAGATACTTACACCCAAGAAATGCACCGAGTCAAGTCCCCAGAATTAGAACTAACTCTGGTGGCTTTCTCCAGGACCCAGTCAAAATAAAAGAAGCCTTTCGTGCCTTTTACCAAGACCTATATAACAACAAAAGGCCAGTTCAGTGACATGCCCCCCGAATCCCTGGCTAGGAAAATTAACGACTATATCCACCAGAATGCCCTCCCAACCATCCCCTCGGACTCTACAGAAACCCTAGATTCCGACTTCTCTGAAAACGAAATTACATTGATTATTAAAAAATTCCCTGTAGGTAAAAGTCCAGGCCCTGACTGCTTCCCTTCCACATTTTGTAAACCTTTTGGAACCCAGCCGGTCCCCTTTCTAATGAAGGTATTTAACTGAGTATCTGAGGATTCCCCCTTTACAACCCAGTCCCTAGAGGAACATAAAAGTGTCTTACCAAAACTGGGAAAAGACCACTCAGAGGTGTCCAACTACTGCCCCATCTCCTTGATGAACGCTGATGTAAAACTCTTCTCTAAGACCTTAGCTAACAGGTTGGCTACTTTGCTTCCAGGGGTAATTCACACAGACCAAGTAGGCTTTGTGGCGGGCTGAGAGGCTAGGGACAATACCAGCAGCAAGACTTTTCTTTTGCTGGCTCGGGCGAGAGCCAAGGCTCATCCTATGTGCTTACTATCCATCGACACCGAGAAGGCCTTCGACCGGGTTAGCTGGAACTTCATGTTGGCCTCTCTGCGCCAGGTGGAGTTGGGGAACCAGTTTATTGAGAGAGTCTTGGCCTTATATAGGGCCCCAACGGCTAAGGTCAGGGTCAATGGGTTCCTCTCCTCCCCATTTACAATTAAAAATGGCACCCAGCAGGGTTGCCCCCTCTCTCGTCTTATCTACGTCCTAATAATGGAACACCTAGCAACGGCCATTAGAAACAACCTAAACATTCATGGGATTCCTACTGGAGGAGGGCAATGTAAGACAGCATTATTTGCGGATGATCTCCTCCTTTGTTTCCCAGCCCCGTATCTCCTTCCCTTCACTAATTAAAGAGTTCGAGAAATTCGGTCACCTCAGTAATTTTAAAGTAAACTACACCAAAACGGAAGCTCTCAATGTCAATCTGCCCACTAGAGAAGTACCTCACATGAAAAAAACCTTTCCCTTTAAATGGCAGGCCTTGGCACTGACCTACTTAGGGGTTGTGGTACCAGCTGATAGGTCCATATTATTTCAACTCAACTATCTACCTTTCTTAGACAAGAGAAAAAGGAGCCAGCACGATCTGAAATTGGCATGCATCATATAAAAGAAGGGAATTTTGTTTACTTACCGTAAATTCCTTTTCTTCTAGCTCCAATTGGGAGACCCAGACAATTGGGTGTATAGCTACTGCCTCCGGAGGCCACACAAAGCACTACACTTAAAAGTGTAAGGCCCCTCCCCTTCTGCCTATACACCCCCCGTGGAATCACGGGCTCCTCAGTTTTAGTGCAAAAGCAAGAAGGAGGAAAGCCAATAACTGGTTTAAAAACAAATTCAATCCGAAGAAACATCGGAGAACTGAAACCAATCAACATGAACAACATGTGTACCCGAAAAAAACAAAAATCCCTAAGAAAACAGGGCGGGCGCTGGGTCTCCCAATTGGAGCTAGAAGAAAAGGAATTTACGGTAAGTAAACAAAATTCCCTTCTTCTTTGTCGCTCCTAATTGGGAGACCCAGACAATTGGGACGTCCAAAAGCAGTCCCTGGGTGGGTAAAATAACCCTCGTGACAGGACCGTAAAACAGCCCTTTCCTACAGGTGGGCAACCGCCGCCTGAAGGACTTGTCTACCTAGGCTGGCTTCCGCCGAAGCGTAGGTATGCACCTGATAATGCTTGGTAAAAGTGTGCAGACTCGACCAGGTAGCCGCCTGGCACACCTGCTGAGCCGTAGCCTGGTGCCGTAATGCCCAGGACGCACCCACGGCTCTGGTAGAATGGGCCTTCAGCCCTGAGGGAACCGGAAGCCCAGCGGAACGGTAGGCTTCAAGAATTGGTTCCTTGATCCACCGAGCCAAGGTGGATTTGGAAGCTCGCGACCCTTTACGCTGACCAGCGACAAGGACAAAGAGTGCATCCGATCGGCGCAGGGGCGCCGTGCGGGAAATGTAGATTCTGAGTGCTCTCACTAGATCCAACAAATGCAAATCCTTTTCACATTGATGAACTGGATGAGGACACAAAGAAGGTAAGGAGATATCCTGATTGAGATGAAAGGGGGATACCACCTTAGGGAGAAACTCCGGAATCGGGCGCAGAACCACCTTGTCCTGGTGAATCACCAGGAAGGGAGATTTGCATGACAGCGCTGCTAGCTCGGACACTCTCCGAAGAGAGGTGACCGCAACAAGAAAAGTCACTTTCTGTGAAAGGCGAGAAAGGGAAACATCCCTCATAGGCTCGAAAGGCGGCTTCTGGAGAGCAATTAGAACCCTGTTCAGATCCCAGGGCTCTAACGGCCGCTTGTAAGGAGGGACGATATGACAAACCCCTTGCAGGAACGTGCGTACCTGAGGAAGTCGTGCTAGGCGCTTCTGAAAAAATACAGATAGCGCTGAGACTTGTCCTTTAATGGAGCCTAGCGACAAACCTTTTTCCAAACCGGATTGTAGGAAGGAAAGAAAAGTAGGCAATGCAAATGGCCAGGGAGAAAATCCCTGAGCAGAACACCAAGATAAGAATATCTTCCACGTCCTGTGGTAGATCTTGGCGGAGGTTGGTTTTCTAGCCTGTCTCATGGTGGCAATGACCTCTTGAGATAACCCTGAATACGCTAGGATCCAGGACTCAATGGCCACACAGTCAGGTTCAGGGCCGCAGAATTCCGATGGAAAAACGGCCCTTGAGACAGCAAGTCTGGTCGGTCTGGTAGCGCCCACGGTTGGCCTACCGTGAGGTGCCACAGATCCGGGTACCACGACCTCCTCGGCCAGTCTGGAGCGACGAGGATGGCGCGGCGGCAGTCGGACCTGATCTTGCGCAGCACTCTGGGCAACAGTGCCAGAGGAGGGAACACATAAGGTAGCCGGAACTGCGACCAATCTTGAACTAAGGCGTCCGCCGCCAGAGCTCGGTGATCATGAGACCGCGCCATGAAAGCTGGGACCTTGTTGTTGTGCCGGGACGCCATTAGGTCGACGTCCGGCATCCCCCAGCGGCGACAGATCTCCTGAAACACGTCCGGGTGAAGAGACCATTCCCCTGCGTCCATACCCTGGCGACTGAGAAAATCTGCTTCCCAGTTGTCCACGCCTGGGATGTGAACTGCGGATATGGTGGATGCCGTGTCTTCCACCCACGTCAGAATCCGCCGGACGTCCTGGAAGGCTTGCCGACTGCGTGTTCCTCCTTGGTGGTTGATGTATGCCACCGCTGTGGAGTTGTCCGACTGAATTCGGATCTGCTTGCCTTCCAGCCACTGCTGGAAGGCTTGTAGGGCAAGATACACTGCTCTGATTTCCAGAACATTGATCTGAAGGGTGGACTCTTGCTGAGTCCACGTACCCTGAGCCCTGTGGTGGAGAAAAACCGCTCCCCACCCTGACAGACTCGCGTCCGTCGTGACCACCGCCCAGGATGGGGGTAGGAAGGACTTTCCCTTTGACAAAGAGGTGGGAAGAAGCCACCACTGAAGAGATTCCTTGGCCGCCTGAGAAAGGGAGACGTTCCTGTCGAGGGACGTCGACTTCCCGTCCCATTGGCAGAGAATGTCCCATTGTAGTGGACGCAGATGAAACTGCGCGAAAGGGACTGCCTCCATTGCTGCTACCATCTTCCCTAGGAAGTGCATGAGGCGTCTCAAGGGGTGTGACTGGTCTTGAAGGAGAGATCGCACCCCTGTCTGTAGTGAACGCTGTTTGTCCAGCGGAAGCTTCACTATCGCTGAGAGAGTATGAAACTCCATGCCAAGATATGTTAGCGATTGGGTCGGGGTCAGATTTGACTTGGAAAAGTTGATGATCCACCCGAAACTCTGGAGAGTCTCCAGTGCAACGTTCAGGCTGTGTTGGCATGCCTCTTGAGAGGGAGCCTTGACAAGCAGATCGTCTAAGTAAGGGATCACCGAGTGTCCCTGAGAGTGCAGGACTGCTACTACTGCTGCCATGACCTTGGTGAAGGCCCGTGGGGCTGTCGCCAGACCGAAAGGCAGAGCTACGAACTGAAGGTGTTCGTCTCCTATCACGAAGCGTAGAAACCGCTGATGCTCTGGAGCAATCGGCACGTGGAGATAAGCATCCTTGATGTCTATTGATGCTAGGAAATCTCCTTGAGACATTGCGGCGATGACGGAGCGGAGGGATTCCATCCGGAACCGTCTGGTTTTCACATACTTGTTGAGAAGTTTTAGGTCCAGAACGGGACGGAAAGATCCGTCCTTTTTTGGTACCACAAACAAATTGGAGTAAAAACCGTGACCTTGCTCCTGAAGAGGAACCGGGATCACCACTCCTTCTGCCTTTAGAGTGCACATCGCTTGCAGAAGAACATCGGCTCGGTCGGGAGGCGGAGACGTTCTGAAGAATCGAGTTGGAGGACGAGAACTGAACTCTATCCTGTACCCGTGGGACAGAATGTCTCTCACCCAACGGTCTTGGACCTGTGGCAGCCAAACGTCGCCAAAGCGGGAGAGCCTGCCACCGACCGAGGATGCGGAGAGAGGAGGCCGAAAGTCATGAGGAAGCCGCCTTGGTAGCGGGTCTTCCGGCTGTCTTTTTTTTGGGCGTGACTGAGCCCGCCAAGAATCTGAGTTCCTCTGATCCTTTTGAGTCCTTTTGGACGAGGAGAATTGGGACCTGCCCGAGCCTCGAAAGGACCGAAACCCCGACTGTCCCCTCCTCTGTTGGGGTTTGGTTTGTCTGGGCTGAGGTAAGGATGAATCCTTACCCTTGGACTGCTTAATGATTTCATCCAAACGCTCACCAAACAGTCGATCACCAGAAAATGGCAGACTGGTTAAGCACTTTTTGGACGCAGAATCTGCCTTCCATTCCCTTAACCATAAGGCTCTGCGTAGAACCACGGAGTTGGCGGACGCCACTGCCGTACGGCTCGTAGAGTCCAGAACAGCATTAATCGCGTAAGACGCAAATGCAGACATTTGAGAGGTTAAGGATGCCACCTGCGGAACAGATGTACGTGTGACCGTGTCAATCTGTGTGAGACCAGCTGAAATAGCCTGGAGTGCCCATACGGCTGCGAATGCTGGAGCAAACGACGCGCCGATAGCTTCATAGATGGATTTCAACCAGAGCTCCATCTGTCTGTCAGTGGCATCTTTAAGTGCAGCCCCATCCTCCACTGCAACTATGGATCTAGCCGCAAGCCTGGAGATAGGGGGATCCACCTTGGGACACTGGGTCCAGCCTTTGACCACGTCAGGGGGAAAGGGATAACGTGTATCCTTAATCCGTTTGGAGAAACGCTTATCTGGGTAAGCGTGGTGTTTCTGGACTGCCTCTTTAAAGTCAGAATGGTCCAGAAAAGTACTTAATTTACGCTTGGGATATCTGAAATGGAATTTCTCCTGCTGTGAAGCTGACTCCTCCACCGGAGGAGCTGGGGGAGAAATATCCAACATTCTATTGATGGACGCTATAAGATCATTCACTATGGCGTCACCATCAGGCGTATCCAAATTGAGAGCGGTCTCAGGATCAGAATCCTGATCAGCTACCTCCGCCTCATCACACAGAGAGTCCTCCTGCTGGGACCCTGACCAGTGTGATGAAGTCGAGGGCCGCTCATAGCGAGCTCGCTTAGGCTGTCTGGGACTGTCGTCCGTGTCAGAGCCTTCACCCTGGGATGCATGGGACACCCCCGTAGCCCGGAGCTGTTCCAACTGAGGGGGACCAGGGAGCAATGAGTCAACAGTGCCCCTGGTCTGAGTTACTGGTCTAGACTGCAAAGTTTCTAGAATCTTAGCCATAGTCACAGACAATCTATCAGCAAAAACTGCAAACTCTGTCCCCGTCACCTGGACAGTGTTCACAGGTGGTTCTCCCTAGGTCACCTCTAGCAGAGACCCCGGCCGAGCAGTTGCCACAGGGGCCGAGCACTGCACACAATGGGGGTCAGTGGAACCTGCCGGTAGAGAAGCCTCACATGCGGTGCAAGCAGCATAGAAAGCCTGTGCCTTGGCACCCTTGCTTTTTGCGGATGACATGCTGTAGTCTCCTCTGAGCAATATAGGAGGGTATATAGCCAAGAATCACTAGCGACCGTACAGTGCAATGTATTGCATGCAAGCATAAAAATACACATGTACACTTCGGCACTAAGTGGGGTCAGCACCAGAGGTGCCGCTTACCGCCCGCTCAAACGCGGGTGTGTGGTCGCCAGAATCCCGTGTCTGGGTCTCCCAGAACCTGTCTCCCCTCTCCAGCTCAGACTGCACACAGGAATGGCTGCCGGCGTTCTGTGAAGAGGGGCGGACCGTGGGCATGCCGCAGACAAAGTGCGGGAAACTGGCGTCCCACTGTGCCCAGTGTGAGGGCTGGAGTATGTAAAGTAGACTCCAGCCCTCTGCGCTGACATTCTGTACAGCGTCCCGCCCTTCCCCTGACTGGCAGGCCTGGGGGCGGGAACGAAACGAAACTAGGCCGCAAAAGCCGGGGACTCGATTAATAAGCGCGGCCGTCATACATGCACGGCCAGCGCGGAAGTCCCCGGCGCACTACAAGTCCCAGCCGCGCCGCAGCAAACTAACAGCAGCGGCCGGCGCGGCAGTTCGCAATACATAGACTCACTCAGCAGAGCTGTAGTGAATAGTGGCACAAGCGCGCGGCGCTGTTGTCCCCGGCGCACTAACACACTCAGCAATGCTGCAGTGTGTCTGCGTCTGTATGGGGACACAGAGTACCTTGATGTAGCAGGGTCCTGTCCCTGACGATACTCAGCTCCATATCCAGCAGATTTCCCAGGGGCTGTGGATGGAGCACGGTCTCAGTGCCTGGAGACCGGTAAAATCCCACTTCACCCAGAGCCCTAAGGGGGATGGGGAAGGATGCAGCATGTGGGCTCCAGCCTCCGTACCCGCAATGGGTACCTCAACCTTAACAAACACCGCCGACAAAAGTGGGGTGAGAAGGGAGCATGCTGGGGGCCCTAGTATGGGCCCTCTTTTCTTCCATCCGACATAGTCAGCAGCTGCTGCTGACTAAATAGTGGAGCTATGCGTGGATGTCTGACCTCCTTCGCACAAAGCATGAAAACTGGGGAGCCCGTGATTCCACGGGGGGTGTATAGGCAGAAGGGGAGGGGCCTTACACTTTTAAGTGTAGTGCTTTGTGTGGCCTCCGGAGGCAGTAGCTATACACCCAATTGTCTGGGTCTCCCAATTAGGAGCGACAAAGAAAGTGAAAATTCACAGATTTATTCCAACTGTACTATAATAAAAAAAAATGAGATTTTTAGCAAATAATTGATCAATTCTTTGAGCCACCCCTGCCAACGTCACGGCAAATCTCAATAGGGGGGTCCTACTCTATATTCTGTATTTCATGTGCCATGCGGCCTCCTAGATAAAGTTAAAAGCAGAACCATAATGGAGCACACATACCTGTAACCTGTATATAGCCGCTTCCATGTTGCAAAAAAGGCAATTGTGGATAGAGACCAGCCCAGGTCCCAGCATGTGGAGCAAGCTCTACACATACCAGGACTATATCAGAACTGACCCTCCCAGTGCCAGACAGCAACCATTGATAAAGGCGGACCAGATCCAAGAATGGTGCTTAATTAGCATTGCCTGTGGAAAGGGGTGAGGTAACTGAATCTGAACAGCTACCAACAGGAGGAATACATTGCAAACCAAAATCAGGCGTGCATGGTATGGTGATGGTCAGTCACCAGAAATTGTAGCATAACTACAGTCATAACAGAGAAAAAGGAGCCAGCACGATCTGAAATTGGCATGCATCATATAAAAAGTGAAAATTCACAGATTTATTCCAACTGTACTATAATAAAAAAATGAGATTTTTAGCAAATAATTGATCAATTCTTTGAGCCACCCCTGCCAACGTCACGGCAAATCTCAATATTTCTTAGACAAGACCCTTAAAGATTTAAAAAATTATGACAAAAATAAACTCTCTTGGTTCGGGCGAATCAATGTTTTAAAAATGGATATTCTCCCACGCTTCCTATACCTATTCCAGACAATCCCCATAATCCACCCCAATGTTTTTTTCTCCAAACTTCAGTCGGCTCTTAATAAATTTGTATGGGGAGGTGGCAGACCCAGAATTGGAATTAACACACTTTACAGAGCTAAGGAAGACGGAGGCGTGGGATTGCCTAATTTCAAACTATACCATAGAGCAGCAGTCTTAACGCGCCTAATAGATTGGCAGTTCCATAGCTCATCCAAACAATGGGTAAGCTTCGAGCAGGAGTGCTAGGAGATTCCATTGAGGTTCCTTCCCTGGATCGGACCGGACCGCAGGGGGTTTATAAAGTCGGAAGCAGAACTTCTGAGGGTGGCCTTAAGGTTCTGGGACTCGGGAGGAGGGGGTTATGTCACAGGGTCTTGGCTCCCATCTCACCCTTGTTCGCCAACCCGGATTTTCCCCCGAGTATGACAGTTGAGAAATACGAGGGGCGATCCAAAAGTAATGATAAATCAATAATAAACACAATGCATATTATAAAAAAAAAAAATTTCTACAGTCTCCTAAAAAGTCCATACATTTAGTCCATCTCTTTTCTAAACTTAGAATTCCCTTCGAAAAAATTCTTGATCTTGACCCTCAAAAAAATCCCCAACAGCGGTTATCACATCGCTATTGTCATCAAATTTCTTGCCCCGGAGGTGTTCCTTGAGGCGAGGAAAGAGAAAGAAGTCACTGGGGGCTAGATCTGGCGAATAGGGGAGGGGGGGGGGGTGTTCCACCAGTTCAAAGCCGACTTCTTGAATGGTTGCCATGGCAACTGCAGCTTTGTGAGCCGGCGCGTTATCTTGGTGAAACAGCACTCCAGCCCGCAGTTTGCCGTACCTTTTCTCCTTGATAGCCTCCCGCAATCTTCTTATTTGTTCTGTGTAGTAGGAGCCCGTAATAGTGGCTCCCTTCTCCAAATAGTCCACCATAATAATTCCTTCAGCGTCCCAAAAATCGGACGCCATAACCTTTCCTGCGGAGCTTGACACTTTGAATTTCTTCGGCGTCGGTTCGTCGGCTCTTTTCCATGTCATCGATTGTTGTTTAGTTTCGGGATCAAAGTGGTGGATCCAGGTCTCATCCATGGTCAAAAAAAAGTGTCAAATTCTCCTTGACTGCTTGGAACTTTTCGAGATTTGCTATTGAAATGTCAACTCGTTTCTTCTTTTGCTCGTCGGTTAACATTTTTGGCACCCAACGCGCGGAGACTAGTGATGAGCGAGCATGCTTGTTACTACTCGGTACTCGCACGAGTATCACTGTACTCGGGCTACTCGGCGGGGACCGAGTAATCTCGCGATACTCGTGCTGTACTCGTGGTCTTCATGTTGGCGCTCTTTTTACAGCCATCCCTTATGCAGGGATTGGCTGGCAGACCACTGCAATGGCACAGCCCTGTTACTTGTGGAATTGCAGTGATTGGCCGGCCCGCACAGCATGACTGTGCCTTTAGCCCGACACTTCCCCGCTCGGCTACGGCCCCTCCCGCACTCCACTCCGCGTGTATATATATGCACGCTTACACACACACGCACGTTTTTTTAATTAATTTACATTGTTATGATTTCTACATGCTGCCGGGGGTCATTTCAGAAAAATACTCGGGTCTCCCATAGGATAACATTGGGCTCGGTGCTCGGGCCGAGTACACGAGTATCTTGGGATGCTCGGCCCGAGCCTCGAGCACCCGAGCTTTTTAGTACTCGCTCATCACTAGCGGAGACCTTTCTCATATGCAATTCTTTTGCAAGAATTCTTTGAATACTGCCATATGAGATCCCTGTGACCTCAGCTACATGCTGGATAGTCACTCTTCGATCTGCCAATACAACTTCAACTTTTTCACGTTTTCTTCATTGAGGGACATGGATGGGCGTCCTTCACGATGTTCATCTTCCGTCGATGTTCTTCCCAGGTTAAATTTCTTTGCCCAGCGTGCAACTGTGTAATATGGAGACGAGTCCCCCAATGTTTCCACCAAGTCGCTGTGTATGTCTTTGGTAGTCATTTTTTTCAAGCAGAGGTATTTGATGACAGCTCTGAGCTCGTTTTTTTCTATTTTGATGTTCACTCCTCGGCAGTTCATATTCAAATGTATGTAGCTCCCGGGAATCGTGGCCTATTTAAGTGATTTGTTTTCCTGGACTAGTGGGTACCTAAGAGAAGATAACATTTTATTTTAATTTCTGTGTGCAATAGAAATAACAGGCACTGGAGATCCCCAGGAGTTCCGAGCATGACAGACTGGTTCACAGAGATTACTAACATTTGTAAAATGGAAGACCTGACCGCAGAATTAAATGGCTCATCGGAAAAATTTGCTAGAGTTTGGGGCCCTTGGATGTTGTTCTAGGACTCCCCCCCCCCCTCCTTCACATCTTTATTTGAGACTGACTTAAATTATCCCACCCTCTTGCTCAATGGGAGAAGAGGGATAAAAACAAATCCTAGGCCGGACCCCTTGTGTGCTCCCCTATGCGAGTGTTGGAACTAGCATTGAGCAATCTCTTTTCGGAAGCCCCCGATATCTTTCCTTTCCCTCTTTTACTTTCTCCCTCCCTTTTCCCCCCTCTTTCTTTCCTCTTTAGATAGCCGCCTAGCCGCCTCTCAATCTCGCTCTCTAGGCTCCTTGCCCTCTCTCTTCTTCTGGCTTCTTTTTGACCACCAGATACAATAAAGCCACAGTTGATTTATCTTGTTCCTGCAGAGACCTATTACCTGTCTCAGTGAATCATTCACTATATATGTGGTCTCATTAACTTTGTATTTGGATGTAACCATATAATTGATTTAAAGGTGATATCAGTCGATTATTCATACTATTATTTATCTTCTGTATTCTCTTGAAAAGTTTTAATAAAAAGATTAGACATAAAAGAAATCCTTAGTCCGATTTAATCCACAAGGACAGCATTGTCAGCTTCATCACTCTGTACAGACAGTCTATACACAGTGAGAAGCATAGAGAGCCAAATCAGCTCTGCTACATCGCTCTCTACAGAGCAAGAAGCAGGCTGATGGGTGAGGGGATGATTGCACTTGCGTCTTGCATTGCATCACCCAGCACCTGACGCTCTTCAGACAGGAGCGCTTCAGCTGAATGAAAACACATGCAGCCAACCCCGCTGCTGTTGGGAGATTGTGCGCCGTGATGAGACACTTGCACAGTGACAGTCAAGCTTCAATCGAGTCCATAAGCCATAGGACTATGAACCCTGACGTCACCGTGAACACAGCTGATGACTGCCGAGTGACGAGCAGTGCAGTGAATACACCCGGAAGTTAAGAGGACCTTTGATAACGTCAGTCAGAAAATCAGTGTGTAAGCCAATGTCTGTATAACACTCACACCAGACTGGTCACGTGGCTATGACGTCATTGAAGGTCCTGTAAGTCCAGTGTTGGATACCAGGCGGCAGAGCAATGATAGATCGTGGACGCAGAAGCTGCTGGGAGACCGTCTGCAGGACGCGTTGTGGGATCTGTAAGTATGATCATATTTTTTTTTAATAATGTGCTTTCTATTTACAGCCCTTGGACCCAATCTGGACCACATCTGTGACACGAGCTTTCCAGGAAAGTTCGTGATCGGGATCGTGCACATTATCACAATGTGATCGGTACAATCCCAGATCTTTACAGATCCGGATCGCAAATCCCTATCCAAGAACTATTATGTAAAGTGTACTTACTTTGTGGCAAAACCTTTTAATATTATCTAGTTACTCCTAAAACACGGAAAACTGTACATGAGACACATTAGGAAAAACAAAAAAAAAGTTCTAGTTCAAAAAAGGGGGGCGGAGCTAGCCGATGGAGTGTTAGGACACAGAAAGAAGGAGCTCCCACAGACCCACGGCAGAACTCCAATAACACAGGCACTCACCGGGCTCCAGGACGGTAATGGCACGCAGGAGAGGACGGGCGACGAGCACACAGATCCAGGAGGGAGAAGGTGCTGATATCGCCCGCTTTTTCGGGGCCGCAGCCTCTCAGCCTGACACTGCTGCTCTCTCCAAGATGGCGCCGGCAGATACTGAGACAGGAGATAACACTCAGCAAACATGCAGAGGAGCGACCTCACTGCCCCCACACGTGCCGGCAGCCAGCACAGCTCTAAATGCAGACACATTAAAGCTGGGCACCACAGAGGGGAATACTGATAACCCCTTGCCCCAGACACAACAACGATCTCCAGGGGAGTTAAAGGCAGAGCAAGGCTCCAGCCCAATATTACAACAAACTCCAGCAGCTATGGGAAGCAGACCTGCAGCACCCGGAGAGGAGCCTGTAATAAAACCACCACAACAACATACATCACCTAAAGAACAAAGAACCTCCAATTCAAATACCTCCACCAGCAGAAACAAAGGAGACAAGAATAAACCAGACCAGTCACAGGTACAAGAGGAAGATTGGGATTGGAAAGCACATATTAGATCAATTCCAACCAGGCAGGAAATGGACTCTTTGCTGGGGAAACTAAGGGAATCCCACAAGCAGGACATGGCTGCTATACAATCAGAGATCAAACAAATTGGTCAGCATGTAGCAGCTACAGAAGAGGTGCAGGAACAGATATTTTCCCATATAGAATCACATCAACAAGTCCTATCAGAGCACACAGCCCAGATACAGGACATTTTGACCCATTTAGATGATATCGAGAACCGGCATCGCCGTAATAACTTAAGGATTAGAGGCCTCACAGAGGCAGTAGAACCATCACAGCTGGACGAATGGGCACAAAAATTCTTCACCCGTCTCCTCCAACGTGATCCAGAACAACGCACAGAACTGGACCACATCCACAGATCCCTGGGTCCCAAATCCCCTGACCCGGCCAGACCAAGAGATGTGATATGTCGGGTCCACTTCTATAAAGAAAAGGAGGCCATACTACAAAGATGCAGAGAGAAAGGAGCGGGTACATAAAAAGGGACACCCTTGATTGTCCTGCCAGACCTATCACGGAGAACACTACAACTACGTAAGGCCTTAGAACCACTACTCCAGTCCCTTAAAGATAAAGATATTCCATATCGCTGGGGATATCCTTTCCAACTCCTAGCCAAGAACAATGGGAAGTCGGCAGTCCTCCGGTCCTTGGGAGATCTTCCTAATTTCTTGGGGACTTTTGAACTGCCTATGATCAGCCTGCCAGATTGGCCAACTCCGGGAGGTCCCACACTCTTACCACCAAGGGAGCAATGGCGACAAGTACAGGACAGACGAGCTGGAGGATCCCCCCGAGATGTACATCGCTGATCATCGCTGACCATCCAGAGAAAGGAAGGAAACATAGTGGAGGAGCCAGGAGGCGAGATACATGTTGATTATATTTGACTGTTTATCTACCTACATATCTATAGAGCATAACTAGATCAATGCTTTTTCCCACCTCTCCCATCATACCATCTCCTCCCCCCCCCTTTTTTTTTTTTTTTCCCTATTCTCTCTCCCCGCTTCCCACCTTCCCACATTCTCCACACTCTCGTCACTCTCTAGCACACACCATATTAAACTCTTACGCCCTCCCCCCTTTTTTTTTTCCTGCCCCCCCAAATTATTCCTGCTTCTCCCCACTGGTCCTTTATCTTCGCATCATTCCCTGCGTTACATAGTCCTTCTTTCCCCAGTTGTCTTTCCCCTTCTCCCCTTCCCCTTCATCTAGATCTGATATTGAGCTCTGGTTTAATTACATTTTTCTAAGTTGGTTGTACCGTGTTCTCCCGATGCCATATGTTTTATATTTGAAATATATCAAACATTCGGGGGTTGGGAGGAGGGAGGGAAGGAAAAGTTATTGATCATTATTAAATTGCATATGTGGATTGTTATTCAGATTTCATGTGGAGGTCTGTCGTGGGGACGGGGGAGCTCTTGAAGTGCCGTAGGCTTCCCCGTACCTCTATTAGGGACGTGGCAGAGTGCCACATTAGACAATAGTCTACTAGTAGATACTCAGGAGCAGTAGGCCATCTAGTCCTACTTAGCTTACTTACCTCTTTTCTTTCTCAACTACCTTATTTCTATTCCTCTCTTCTTCTTTTTCCTTTTCTTTTCTCTCTTTCTATCCCCTTCCCACTCTTTTCTGTGATGTCGCACCTAACCTTTTGCACCTACAATACTAAAGGTTTTAATAAACCTGAAAAGAGGAGTCAAATCTTATATCGTCTACATCGGAAGGGAGTTAAAATAGCTCTATTCCAAGAGACACACTTCATAGCTTCCAATACACCTAAATGTAAAACCAAAAATTACCCGACGTGGTTTCATGGCCCACACCCTAGTCGGAAGGCATGCAGGGTTTCCATTGCCTTCCACAAAACGTTCCAGCCAACAATCCTTGACACACTCATTGACCAGGAGGGACGCTGGTTATTTCTTAAAATATCTTTTTTGAATAACATCTATACTATTGCTAACATCTATTTTCCAAATCAAGACCAGGTATCCTTTGAGGGGGCTGGCGGAGTTTGCAGGTGGCACCTGTATCATCGTGGGAGGAGACTTCAACCTCGTTCTAGACCCGGTCCTGGACTCGTCCTCTGGTAGGTCCGCAATCCCCTCCTCGGCACTACGTAGATTGAAAAGGGAACTGATATCCCTTAAATTAGTTGATCTTTGGAGAGTCCTACATCCCGGAGTCAGAGACTATAGTTTTCATTCCACAGTACACAACAGCTACACCAGATTAGATCACATCTTCATATCCCATGACTTGCTGGACAAATCCCCGGGCTGCTCGATGGATGTCTTCCTTTGGTCGGACCACGCACCAGTGTATGGGGCAATTGGGGTAAGGGACAGAGGGGACACGGGACACACCTGGAGATTTAATGATAATCTACTTAAAAATGAGCAGTGTCTGGAAGATATCCATAAGACCATTGCAAATTTCAAAATAGATCATGCGGCAGATCCTACACCAGACCCGGTCAAATGGGAAGCGTTAAAATGTATGATTCGGGGGGTTTGCATATCGCATGGATCCAGAATTAAAAAAGAAAGTGCAAGAGAGCTAAAAGAACTACTGCTGCAGCTAGGCCACAAAGAAACGATAAATCCAGAGCCAGTGATATACTCAAAATAGAAATATCTAACATTCGTCACCAAATATTATCCATACTAGATCGAAAATCGTTGTGTGCCAGGGATAAATTCCGCAGGAATATCTTTGAGTTTGGAGATAAAAGTGGACGATTACTGGCCAGAACCCTACATCCCAGATATGCACAAACTCCAATACTCTCGCTAAACTCACAGACAGGAACTCAGATCCACTCCACCCTGACATACTAGAAGAATTTAGAACCTACTATGCAAAACTTTACAACATCCCAACTCCACATGCCCCATTATCTGACATGAGACACCATAACATCTTAGAATACCTCAATAAATATGCACCAGACCCTCTTGAGGATACAGAGGCTGAGAGCCTAGAAGAGGATTTCTCAGACACTGAACTAGGTGATGCTATTAAAGCCCTTAAAGTTGGCAAAAGTCCTGGCCCCGACGGGTTTACCCCCCGGTTCTACAAAATATGTGGAGAAGCCTGTAGCTCTATAATGTTGAAAGCCTTTAACTCCATAACAAAAACATGCCAGTTCCCTAAACAGACACTTCAAGCCCGAATAACAGTAATCCCAAAACCTGGCAGGGATCCACTAACTTGCGCCAATTACAGACCTATCTCATTAATAAACGTGGATATTAAACTATACTCTAAAATGATAGCTTTGAGATTAGGCCCCTACATTCCCAAGCTGATACACAAAGACCAGGTAGGATTTGTTCCAGGGAGGGAGGCGCGTGATAATACAATCAGAACCCTGTCTTTGGTAGCCCAAGCCCGACAACGCCAAACCCCAATGTGCCTCTTGACAGTCGATGCCGAAAAAGCATTTGACAGAGTCCATTGGGGCTTTTTAGAAGCCACGCTGCAGGCAATTGGCGTCCGTTCGCGCTTACTACAATGGGTAAAGGCCCTATACCGTGAACCAACGGCACAAGTGGGCGTGAACGGACGCCTGTCAACCTCATTCAATATTGGAAATGGCACCAGACAGGGATGCCCTCTATCACCATACCTATACATTTTGGTAATGGAATCCCTGGCAAACGCGCTTAGGAAAAACCCCTCGATAAAGGGGTTACAGATAGGACCAACGTCTCATAAACTGGCACTGTTTGCAGATGACCTCCTGATATATGTGACACAACCAAGGATTAGCTTACCCGCCATACTACAGGAGTTTGAGACTTTTGGTGGACTCTCCAACTTTAAAGTAAACCTACAAAAAACGGAGATCCTAAACGTATCGCTACCGTCGGTGGAAGAGGATGCCCTCAAACCCGTTTTTCCCTTTAAGTGGAACAGCAATTGCATAAAATATTTGGGGATCAGGATACCTTCTAAACACCAAGACCTATATGAACATAATTTTCCAGACCTTTTAAAAAACATACAAAAAGACCTCACGGCTTGGCATAACCTCCCCATCTCGTGGTTTGGCAGAGTCAATACAATTAAAATGGATGTCCTACCCAAAATACTATACATTTTCCAAACAATCCCATTGAATCTAGGAGAAAACTTCTTCCTCAAGTTAAAAAAGATGATCAGCAATTTTGTATGGCGAGGTACCAGACCCCGACTGAAATACTCAATGTTGAACAGGTCTCGCTGGGGCGGAGGGGTGGGGCTACCTGATTTTAAAGCGTACCATGCGGCATCGGTGGGCAATTGCATACTGGGTCTCCTCCATAACAGGGACAGAAAATTGTGGGTAGAGATTGAATGTGATCTACACGTAACCATGACGCAAGGAATCTTCTGGTTATCATCTAGAATCAACTTGGAGACCCTGGGAATTTCCCCAATTCTCTTGTCTCTGGCTACTGCATGGAGGAAGGCCAATAGGCGATATAGGCTGACAGGGGAACCGGGCCCTATGACACCACTGGTGGGCAACCCTGCATTCCAATGCTGGCTTCACGAAATCCATCCCAGCTTGATTTCAATGCCAACGGGAGGGATCCCACGTGTTAAAGATGTCATTACTCAACAGGGTTGCAGACCACTGATGTCCTTGCTAGATGACCGGCCAAGAGAGCCAAGTCATTGGTTTCAATACTTACAACTACGTAGCTTTGTAGACTCTCTATCTCCGAGATCTGAGATGCATAAGGACTTAACTCTATTTGACAGACTATGTTTCCTTTGAGAAACACCTCCCCACACAGTCTCGATAATCTACAACATAACAGTGTCTGGAGGGACGGGGGGGACCTGCCCGAGTATGTAGGGCAATGGCAGTCAGAACTGAGAAAGACTTTTTCCAAAGAACAGTGGTATGTCATTTAACCTAACACACAAATCCACCATCTCATGTAGAATGCAGGAACTCAACTATAAAATCCTCGCACGGTGGTACAGGACACCCGCCAGGCTCCACAGAATGTTTCCAGAGGTCTCAGACAGTTGCTGGAGGTGTCAGTCCTCTGTGGGCACAATGCTACATGTTTGGTGGTCTTGTCCAGGGATCCAGGGATTATGGGAAGACGTCTTTGCTCTCTATAATCATTTACATCAAGTGGGAGTGACACCCTCGCCGGAAGTGGCACTCTTCTCAATGTACGGGGGGGGGCAATCTCTAAGGCGAAGAGAGGTCTGCTCTCATACTTCATGATCTCACTGAGACAGATCATACCGAAACATTGGAGGTCCACCTATACATTGAGAAGAGCAGACTGGGTGGGGGCTATGGATGCCCTGAGACATTTGGAAGAGATAAGAGCATTTGATGAAGGGAGAGACTCACTATGCTTTTCCACCTGGTATCCGTGGCTTCAATTCAGAGAAACACAACAATTCCAATCCTGGTTACACACGGGCATGCTGCCACACTGATGTTTGGCGGGGCGAAGTGGCCCTCCTGATGGGAGGGTGGTATGGTGCGACGTCACAGAACCCTACAGAATCTCCCCTTCTCTCTCTTTCTCGTGTTTTCCTTCTTTCTTTTCTTTCTCCCTCTTCTTCTCCTTTCATCCCTTGCTTTTCTTTCTTTCCCCTCTTTTGCTTCTCTTGCTTATCTAATTAGTGTACATAGGTTTACTTGTTGAAATATATGGCAAGATTATACAGAATGATATTGGCATCTACATATTAAATAGAACAAAAGATAAACGATTGATATATACTTAGGATAAGATGTCATTAAGGATGTTATGAAGAATTTTTCTTGTAAGACCTACGATAAAGTACACTGTAGTATATGCTGTATAAGATTTAAATGCCCAGACCAAACTGCAACTTTTCCATATTTTGTAAAACCGGGCACTACAAAATTATCTATATTCATGCTTTGTTATATAATTTTTCTTGAAAACAATAAAGAAATATTAAACGAAAAGTTCAAAAAAGACATGCGCATAGAGTAAAATTTATTAGTTAAAGGTTATCCATCCTTCGTTAAAAAAAAAAAAAAAAAAAAATAATATATGCATATAAATATCAAAACAGACAGAAGAAAAAAAAAATACATACAGGTTCCTGAGACATGCCTTTATGTCATACACGTGTAAAGATTTAGAGACATTTTCACTATGCAGAACATTAGTATAAATTAAAAAAAAAAAAACAAAAAAAACAAAACACCTGATTGGATTTTAG
Source organism: Anomaloglossus baeobatrachus (assembly GCF_048569485.1). NCBI lineage: Eukaryota > Metazoa > Chordata > Amphibia > Anura > Aromobatidae > Anomaloglossus > Anomaloglossus baeobatrachus. Next base: position 232,407,575 of record NC_134354.1, read on the forward strand.
AACTGCTGCTAAATTAGCAATATATACAGATATACAGAGAATATAACAGTGTAAATGATTTCAAAACAAATGCTGTATTTCCAGTTCATTGCTCCTGTATACCGGGATTCTCCGAGGTATAATGATTTTGAGAATAAAAGTTTAATCTAGAAAACATCATTAGGTAGTAGAAATATTATAGAAATATTAACCAGCACAGTCGTGACAAATCATGTCAGCAGCATCCTGATCCAGGCACAGAAATGTCATTTATGTTGATGTAATCCCCCTGTAGTGGGATGGAAGAACGTCCAGAGTCTCTTGTTTCCATCATCCTTTCAATAAGCACCCTGTGTCATGTACAAGATTAAAATAAAAAAGGTTTCAATAAGATGCTTGAGAAAATTAAAACATTTTGTGTCCCACCATTATTCCACAATATTGTCCAGCTAGGCATCCACAGATGACAGTAAAAAAAAAAAAAAAAATAAAAAAAATTTAAATATTTTTTTAATTATGTAGCAGCATTGGCATAATTATACCGGCGATAAATATGGCTTTGTTTCTGTGTCCCACCATTATAATAACATAAATCATGTGAAGTATACACAGGCTGTCCCCGGGTTACTAACACTATAGGGAAGAAAAAAAAAAACAAAAAAAAAAAACGTTGCAACTTCAGAGCAAACCAACAGAACCTAATATCTTATTGCCCACCTCTTCAGCCGCATTTCTGCACACTGCCCACTCTTCTTTTCTCCATCATACACCACTTCTCTATAGACCAGGACTTTCAGCCACGTTTAAGCCTTAGACGTCACTGTGCATCGTAAGGTTGTGACATCATGATCTCCAAAGCCTGGAAGTGACCAGGAGTGTTGTGAAGTTCTGGCCTACAATGACGGCGTGGTACACGACAGCAGAAAGAAGAGGACCGGACACTGGGCAGCAAGCAGCAAGGTGGGCAGAGAAGTATTGTTTATTTTTCTACACCTTACACTCTGAGTCTTATGCAATTCAAATGTTTGGAAATTGGGGACTCCCAATACACAACAATAATACCTTAAAAATCTTCAACTTTTCCTGGAAAAAAAAAAATAAGAAGAAGAAGAAGAGACAGCTAACAGATTGACTTTGTCATCAAAAGGTTTGTCTGGTTTAGAACTGCCGTTATTATATATCCCACAATAGAATTCTGAGTAGGAGGTGAACAAGTGTTCAGGGCTCATCTTTTGGCGACAGTGATGAACAGTTACCCTGATGGCCTTTTGCTTCTGTAATGTCCTATCTTGCATTACAAAAACAACAAACTGATTTGAATGAGCAATGAGTACTGCTTACTTTGTCAATAAAGAGTACCCATTACAAGTTTGGGACTAACTTTTCATTTAAAAAGTGAGTAGTCTCAGGTCACTTTTTTTTAAAAAAAACAAAAAAACAACCAATTAGGAAAAGTGGTCACATTGTGTAACACAGTGACTACTGGGTTTCTGCCTAGTATAAGGGAACTCCATGCAACACACAGGGTACACATGAAGACAATACAACAGTGAGCTCTGGCACTAAGGCAAAAGGAGAGGAGTCACTTCCTGTCACTCACTTGAGGTTGATCCCTGCACTCCCAAATGTCCCCCACCCAGTCTTGCCCTGGCTAGTGAGGCAGCTGACAAGATCACTAGTCTCACCACTGCAATAATTCAACAAAAGAGAAGAGAGAGACAGACATGGGGAAAATAGACACAAGGGGAAAAAAAAACTAATCTCTTCCAATGCAGCTACAAATCACAGTTGCAACTGTCCCGACTCCTCAGCGTCTTCCAGAAACTAGCTTGTGCCAAAAAGATAAGCATAAGAATGACGGATTCTATTAACGGTGTCAGATGGTAAGACACGTGACTTATAGCCAATGAGAGAGGTCAAACAAGCGATGTACCTGGGATTAAGGCTATAAAAGATAGCCAGATAGGAAGGAGTTCTTAACCCCTACAGCACTAAAAGCATGTAGATTTCACTTAAATAAAGAAGTAGTCTACCTTCTGATCCCATACTCAAAATATGTATCCTGAATGCCATCCCTTAAGTACCCTACCTCCTAGCAAAAGTTGGGACCCAATTCCAACTTATGCGATCCTGACAAAAACACCATCAGCTTTCCCCTCCCCACAAATTACAGTTCATCAGTAGGAATCAATCACAAAAAGGATCTCTTCACCATAGGCTGATCCAGCACACAGGAACTTACTACAGATGATATATGTACAGTTCATAATCCAAGTAATGTCAAATTACTTTTTTTTTATATAACATATAATTTTATATATATATATATATATATATATATATATATATATATATATATATATATATATATATATATATATATATATATATATATATATATATATATATATATATATATATATATATATATATATATATATATATATATGAGCAAGGATGGTTGACCTTAGGGAGATCAACATCCACCACTGCGGAGACACCATCACGTGTTACTCAACGCTGGCAGGAAACTAGCCAGGTCTTTCACCGGGAAGGAACAACCAAGGGAAGGGCAGTCTCCAGTCAAGGAGACCACCTATGCCAAACATGGTATCCATCCACAGACAGCCGTTTCGGGGTATTTGCCCCTCATCAGTGTGGAGTAGGAATCTGGCTAGTGGGACATTGCCTAGTAAAAGACTATGTGAGCAAGGATGGTTGACCTTAGGGAGATCAACATCCACCACTGCGGAGACACCATCACGTGTTTCTCAACACAGTGATTCTAGAGCAATGCCCCCTGGGAAATATTCAAATCAAGAAGGCCTGCGGAGACACCATCACATGTTTCTCAACGCTGGCAGGAAACTAGCCAGGTCTTTCACCGGGAAGGAACAACCAAGGGAAGGGCAGTCTCCAGTCAAGGAGACCACCTATGCCAAACATGGTATCCATCCACAGACAGCCGTTTCGGGGTATTTGCCCCTCATCAGTGTGGAGTAGGAATCTGGCTAGTGGGACATTGCCTAGTAAAAGACTATGTGAGCAAGGATGGTTGACCTTAGGGAGATCAACATCCACCACTGCGGAGACACCATCACGTGTTTCTCAACACAGTGATTCTAGAGCAATGCCCCCTGGGAAATATTCATATACACGATTATGTATGTATGTGTAATATATATATATATATATATATATATATATATATATATATATATATATATATATATATATATATATATATATATATATATATATATATATATATATATATATATATATATATATATATATATATATATATATATATATAAAAATCACACATATATACATACATACACACACACATACAGTTAGGTCCAGAAATATTTGGACAGTGACACAAGTTTTGTTATTTTCGCTGTTTACAAAAACATGTTCAGAAATAGAATTATATATATAATATGGGCTGAAAGTGCACACTCCCAGCTGCAATATGAGAGTTTTCACATCCAAATCAGAGAAAGGGTTTAGGAATCATAGCTCTGTAACGCATAGCCTCCTCTTTTTCAAGGGACCAAAAGTAATTGGACAAGGGACTCTAAGGGCTGCAATTAACTCTGAAGGCGTCTCCCTCGTTAACCTGTAATCAATGAAGTAGTTAAAAGGTCTGGGGTTGATTACAGGTGTGTGGTTTTGCATTTGGAAGCTGTTGCTGTGACCAGACAACATGCGGTCTAAGGAACTCTCAATTGAGGTGAAGCAGAACATCCTGAGGCTGAAAAAAAAGAAAAAATCCATCAGAGAGATAGCAGACATGCTTGGAGTAGCAAAATCAACAGTCGGGTACATTCTGAGAAAAAAGGAATTGACTGGTGAGCTTGGGAACTCAAAAAGCCCTGGGCGTCCACGGATGACAACAGTGGTGGATGATCGTCGCATACTTTCTTTGGTGAAGAAGAACCCGTTCACAACATCAACTGAAGTCCAGAACACTCTCAGTGAAGTAGGTGTATCTGTCTCTAAGTCAACAGTAAAGAGAAGACTCCATGAAAGTAAATACAAAGGGTTCACATCTAGATGCAAACCATTCATCAATTCCAAAAATAGACAGGCCTGAGTTAAATTTGCTGAAAAACACCTCATGAAGCCAGCTCAGTTCTGGAAAAGTATTCTATGGACAGATGAGACAAAGCTCAACCTGTACCAGAATGATGGGAAGAAAAAAGTTTGGAGAAGAAAGGGAACGGCACATGATCCAAGGCACACCACATCCTCTGTAAAACATGGTGGAGGCAACGTGATGGCATGGGCATGCATGGCTTTCAATGGCACTGGGTCACTTGTGTTTATTGATGACATAACAGCAGACAAGAGTAGCCGGATGAATTCTGAAGTGTACCGGAATATACTTTCAGCCCAGATTCAGCCAAATGCCGCAAAAGTTGATCGGACGGCGCTTCATAGTGGACAATGACCCCAAGCATACAGCCAAAGCTACCCAGGAGTTGATGAGTGCAATATATTATATATATATATATATATATATATATACATACATACATATATATACATATATATACATACATATATACATATACATACACACACACATTTTTCGGACTATAAGACGCACCCTGGTTTTAGAGGAGGAAAATAGGAAAATAAAATTTTAAGCAAAAAATGTGGTAATGACACACTGTTATGGGGCGAGAATCTGCTGCTGACACTGTTATGGGGTAATGTCCTGCTCATATTCTCTCCGGCCTGCTATATACCCTCATCCTGCTCATATAATCCCCATGCTGCTCATATACTCCCCCCAGCCTGCTATATACCCTCATCCTCTCCATATACTCCCTATCCTGCTATATACTCCCCATGCTGCTCATAATATACCCCTATCCTGCTATATGCCCTAATCCTGGTGTATGGCCGCATCCTGTGGCACGTAAAAAATAATACTCATGTCACCTCACTCCCTGCAGCACCGCTCCTCTTACCGTCTATGTCAGCGGCAGCGCCGCTGAATGCAGTCATCCCCCTGCAGCATCGCGATGTCCTCCGGTGGTCTCTGCCAACGGCTGCGTGTGGACACGTGCGCACAGCGATGACGTTATCGCTGTGCGCCCAGCTAGTCACGCAAGTCAGCTGACCGGACAGACGGGAGGAGGAGTGATGATGCAGGGGAACGGTGAGTAATCTGTACTGATTCACTGCACCCCGCGCTGATGATGATGCGCGGGGGGCAGTGAATACAGCCGCACATGATCATTCCAGGCTGCAGTTGCCAGGGGTGATCATGCGAGCCGACCGTTTATCCCTCGCCCATCACCCCGCCCACCTGTCAGCGCCGACTTCACCACTGAGAGATGGGCGGGAGGATGGGCGTGCATATTAAATGAGCGGGTCCACGTGGTCACGGCAGGCTGCTACAACCTGCCCGTGCCCCCGATGACCCGCTCCACCCTCATTCCCCGCAGCCACAGTCAGACCATAAGACGCACCCCCCCACTTTCCCCCAATATTTGGGGGGAAAAAAAAGTGCGTCTTATGGTCCAAAAACTACGGCACACACACACACACTAAGATTTTTTTTTTTTGGCAATGCACTTATCCCTCATTAGGGTATCACCCTGTGTGCATTGTGTTCCACTCTAGTTCATATAAACCCTTTCCCACAATAAACATTAATCCATGGCCATTTTAGTGCAGTATTACCAAAAATTAGTGTAGTGTAAATTTTACCACCAAATGATCAGTTACATATGCAGTAGGGATAACAGTCATACAGCTCACATCCCACTGCAAATGGTCAGAATCAGCGTTATATCTGATAGGTTTAACGGCATAGTTGAAACTGACTCATTTTAGGTGGTCAGACAGGCAAATGGCTCTTTTTTGTTACCTTATTTACACCATAACATTACAATTGCTTTAAGTCATATGTGTCACTGAATACAATAACAAGTTCCAAACTTTTGACAAGACTGAGTTTGATAGAGCATCTTTTAACCTACAGTATAACATGAAAAGGTTAATGATATAACTCATTACAAAATATTCAGTTTTATTCAAATTAGTTTATGCAAAAATGAACACTCCACATCAAAAATTACTACATCTAGTATTTTGTATGACTTCTATGATTTTTAAAGAATAGCACCAAGAATTCTGTGCATCGAATGAACAAGTTGGTGATATATTGCAATATCTATCTTTACCCATTCCACAAAAACCTTTTTTTTTTAGAGCTAGATTGAGAGTGAGGCTTAACTAGCCTTCAGAATTCCCCATAAGCGTTTTGATTGGGTTCAGATCTGGAGACATACTTTGCCACAAACACTTTCACCTTGTTCTTTAGAAATACAACTGATCAGTGTTTTTGATCATTGTGTTGGAAACGTGCACGTCTACCAAGGGCACGGAGTAATGGCAGCATCTTCTCTTTCAAGATAGTATGCTTTCACAGAAGTACTGCTCTATCTATGAAAAGTAGCTCTTTGACACCAGCAGCACTACATAAGGACCCTTCCACATTTCAGTGTAGAAACCATGCACTTAAAAAAATGATAACACTCAATCCAGAATCGAGGCTCTTAAAGAAGTCATTCTTGAAGAGTGAAAATATAGATGTTGGAATAGGTTTTCAAACTTGTTAATTCCATGTCTAGGAGACTTGATGCACTCCTTAAAAATTATGGATCTCATACAAAATAGATATAGCTTTTTATGTGGGGTACACTTGTTTTTGCATCAGCTAATTTGAGTATTATTGAACATTTTGTAACCCCTTTCCAACCTTGGATGTACAGTTACGTCCTACTTTAACGTCCCGTGTGGGCACAAGGGACTGTGGACCCGTGATCGCGGCCAGGAACTCTGCTTACACGACAGCCGAGCCCCGTGCCTCGCAGCCAGGGATGGTGACAAAGAGAATGCAGCTCACCGGTTAACATAAGATGAAATGCAGTACTCTGACAACCTGGTCTGGCTCTCAGGTGAACAGAAAAGATTATAGCAGTAGATGAAAAAACTACTTTAATGAAAACATTAATATAAAACATCATGCAATGTCAAGGCATCACTAACATCAATGCGTTTCAAGCAACAGTGTGCTCTTAATCATGACAAAAATGCATGAAAAGTTTCATATGCATTTTTGTCATGATAAAGAGCACACTGTTACTTGAAACGCATGTGCTAGTCATGCCTTGACATTGCATGATGTTTTATATTAATTGTATTAAAAGTAGTTTTCAATTACAGTTGCAAGTCGCTTGGGTTAGGTTTCTATCAGTTTTGCACATTGAGAGACTGAAATTCTTGCCCATTCTTCTTTTGCAAACCGCTCGAGCTGAGAGGTTGGATGGAGAGCGTTTGTGAACAGCAGTTTTCAACTCTTTCCACAGATTCTCAATTGGATTCAGGTCTTTGACTTGGCCATTCTAACACCTGGATACGTTTATTTGTGAACCATTACATTGTAAATTTTGCTTTATGGTTGGGATCATTGTCTTGTTGGAAGACAAATCTCCGTCCCAGTTTCAGGTCTTTTGCAGACTAACAGGTTTTCTTCAAGAATGGTCCTGAATTTGGCTCCATCCATCTTCCCATTAATTTTAACCATCTTCTCTGTCCCTGCTGAAGAAAAGCAGGCACAAACCATGATGCTGCCACCAGCATGTTTGACAGTGGGGATGGTGTGTTCCGGGTGATTAGCAGTGTTGCTTTTACACCAAACATATCGTTTGGCATTGTACCCAAATAGTTCGATTTTGGTTTCATCTGACTAGAGCACCTTCTTCCACATGTTTGGTGTGTCTCCCAGGTGGCTTGTGGCAAACTTTAAACAACACTTTTCATGGATATCTTTGAGAAATTGCTTTCTTCTTGCCCCTCTTCCATAAAGGCCAGATTTGTATAGTGTACGACTGATTGTTGTCTTATGGACAGACTCTCCCACCACAGATGTAAATCTCTGCAGTTTATCCAGAGTGATCATGGGCCTCTTGGCTGCATCTCTGATCAGTCTTCTTGTTTGAGATGAAATTTTTGTGGGACGGCCGGGCCTTGGTAGATTAGCAGTGGTATGATACTCCTTCCATTTCAATATGATCACTTGCACAGTGCTTCTTGGGATGTTTAAAGTTGTGGAAATCTTTTTGCAACCAAATCCGGCTTTAAACTTCTCCACAACAGTATAATGGACCTGCCTGTTGTGTTTCTTGGTCTTCACGATGCTATCTGTGCTTTAAACAGAACACAGACTATCACAGAGCAGGTGCATTTATACGGAGACTTGATTACACACAGGTGGATTATATTTATCATCATCAGTCATTTAGGACAACATTGGATCATTCAGAGATCCTCAATGAACTTCTGGAGTGAGTTTGCTGCACTGAAAGTAAAAAAAGGGCCGAATAATATTGCACGCCCCAATTTTCAGTTTATTATTTTTTACAAAAGTTTAAAATAAGCAATAAATTTCTAAATTTCGTTCAACTTCACAATTATGTCACACTTGTTATTGATTCTTCACCTTTTTTTTTTTTTTTATCTTTATACTTTAAGCCTGAAATGTGGGAAAAGGTTGAAAAATTCAAGGGGGCATACTTTTGCAAGGTACTGTACATAAATAAAACTGGTGTAACGATAATCTTGCCCCGCAAAAAACAAGCCGCCATACAGCTCAATCAGCCAAAAAAATAAAATAAAAAAGTTATAGTTCTCAGAATACAGCAAAGCAAAAACTATTTTTTTCCCTATAAAATAGTTTAAGTTAAGCAGCAAAACTATTTAAAAATATAAATGTGGTATCACTGTAATTGAACTTACCTGAGGAATAAAACTGTAATTTTATAGCAGTGAACAGCATAAAAACTAACAAAAAAAAAAAACAAACAAAAAAAACACACCAAACTAGTCCTGACTTGCTGTTTTTTTGATTCTGCCTAACAAAAAGTGGAATGGAAAGCGATCAAAAATTATTATGTGTCCAAAAATGGTGCCAATAAAATCACCAACTCATCCCACAAAAAATAAGCCCTCACATGTGTCGGCAGACAAAAAAAAAAAAAAATATAGCCTTCAAAATTCAGCATTGCAAAAAATTTATTTTGTAAAAAACGTTTAGTGTGATAGTCGTCAAACCTAACAAAAAAAACCCAAAACAACTAAAAACAAACGATATAAACCTGGTATCACTGTAATCGCACTGGCCTCAGGAATAAAAGCCACCTAATCATTTATACCTCGTGGTGAACAGCGTACAAAATAAATCAATCAATCAATAAAGCCAATTCATCAAGCACTATTGATTGTTCATTCTGCCTCTAAAGGATAGCAGTACGGCATGGCTCCCCATTTATCCTGCGCGCTATGAATTACGTGTAAGGGTGTGTGCCCACAGTCACAAATAGCAGCGTTTTGTGCACAGAGTGTTTTCACATCGTCCAAACCGCTGCAGTGTGCGGTAGAAGCACAGTGGACGGACTTCTAGAAATCCCATGCCCACTGTGCTTCTTTTCTCCACAGTGTAATGGATTTGGGAGCACAGATTTTGCTAGATATTTCCTTTCTTAGGTGGGAGCCAGTGTTTTTGTGAAAAAACAAACTGTAAATATGTAATATGTATTACATATTTAAAATTTATTACAGTTTGTGTTCTAAAATTGTATTCCAATAAATATATATGTTCTAAATATCTTGATTATTGTATCATAAAAATGATTAAATGTCTGATGTTCACATTGTACTACAATAAATATTTCACTTAACTATACGCAATATATATGGGAGTCGGAGAGTCAAAGTCTGAGTCAGTGCAAGGGAAATTGAGGAGTCGGAGTCGAAGGTTTGGCTTACCGACTCCACAGCCCTGGTTGAGAGGTGCAGACGTCTCATTGACAGTTACAGGAATCATTTAATTGCAGTAATTGCCCCAAAAGGTTGTGCAACAGAGTTTTATTTTTTTAAAAATTCTGTGGAAGCATGGTTAAAAAGCAATGTGACTGTCATTTGTTCATTTTCATAGATTTTTTTTTTTTTTAATTCTGTGACTAGTGTGGGTTTTTCTTACATTAAAAGAGGGGTACCAACAATTTTGACCACGTGTGTATATTTATATAATTTATACAATGTGATTTTCTGGATTTTATTTTGGATATTCTCTCATTGTTACAATTAACCTACCCTTAAAATTAAAGACTGTTCATGTCTTGGGCAAACTTACAAAATCAGGAAGGGATCAAATTATTATCTCCACTGTACCACCACATGAAATTCACATACCAAGTTCCCTACGCCAAAATGTCACCATCACATACTAAAATAACATTTCTGTAGTAATAAAATGTTTTTCCCCATTATTTTCAAGGCGCAACGTAGATTGTGGGATGGGGCGTTGATCCAGGGAACTAGTCTTATTGCCATATATGGAGTTGGGAAGGAATTTTTCCCCTGATGTGGAGATCTTGCCACATGGGGTTTTTGCCTTGCTCTGGATCAACATAGAGAATATGGGGATTCAAAATGCTCAGCACACGTCTAGATAGGGTCCTTTGGAGAAGGAGGGGGGGGGGTCTAGTTTCCAAATTGGGATCACTTGTGGGGGGTTTCCACTGTTTAGACTCATCAGGGGCTCTCCAAATGTGACATGACAGCTGCAGATCAGTCCATCAAAATATGCACTCCAAAACGTCACTTCTTCCTGTCCGAGCCCTGCCGCGTACCTAAACAGTGGTATCCCCCCACATAGGAGATTTCTCCAGAGTACTCTAATATCCCATAACACATTATGAGGTCCATTTTATCCTGTTGCCCTTGTGAAAATTAACAAATCGAGACTAAGAACATTTTTGTGTTAAATTTTTTTTTTTTTAAATTTTCACATTTTCACGGCGCAACATTATAAAAATTCCTCGAAGCATCTGGGGGTTCAAAGTCCTCAGCACACATCTATATAGGTTCCTTGTGGGGGGGGGGGGTCTAGTTTCCAAACTGGGGGTCACATGTGTGTGGGGGGTTTCCACTGTTTCGGCACATCAAGGGCTCTTCAAACGCATCATGGCATCTACTAACAATTCCAGACAATTTTGCGATTGAAAAGTCAAATGATGCTCCTTGCCTTACGAACCCTGCCGTGAGCCTAAACAGTGGTTTTCCACCACATATGGGGTATTGTCGTACTCAGACGAAATTGTACAACAAATTTACCCTTGAGAAAATTTAAAATTTTGAGCTTAAAGAACATTTTTGTGGAGAAAACGTGATTTTTTTTTTTAGACTCAATGTTCCAAACTAATGTGAAGCACCTGGGGGATAAAGGTGCTCACTGCACATCTAGATAGGTTCCTTGGTGAAGTGTAGTTTACAAAATGGGGTCACATGTGGGGTGTTTGCACTGTTTAGGCACATCAGGGGCTCTTCAAAAGCAACATGGCATGCACTAACGATTCCAGACAATTTTGCATTTGAAAAAATAAAAAAAAAAAAAAAAAAAAAAAAAAAAATAATCACATGGCGCTCCTTCCCTTCCAAGCCCTGCCATGAGCATAAAACAGTGTTTTTTCCACCACATATGAGGTATCCACATACTCAGTAAAAAATGCACCATAAAATTTATTGTGCAATTTGTTCTGATACCCTTGTGGGAAAAAAAAAGCTACCTGGTTGAAGCAACAATTGTGGTAAAAATAAAATAAATTTTCACTACTTATAAACTTCTGTGAAGCCCTTGGCTTTAGTTTCCAAAATGGGGTCACTTGTGGAGGAGCTCCACTGTTTAGGCACCTCAGGGAGGGGGTGGGGGGGTCGCCAAACACGACATTGCATCCGCTAATGATCCCAGCTAAGTTTGCTTTCAAAAATTCAAATTGCGCTTCTTCCCTTCTAAGCAAGCAATTTATTTCCACCACGTATGAAGTATTAGTGTACTCAGGAGAATTTGCACAATAATTTTTATGGTGCATTTTTTCCTGATATCCTTGTGAAGAAAAAAAGCTACAGTGTTGAAGCAACAGATTTGTGGTAATCAAAAAAAAAAAAAAAAATCTTATTATACGGCTTAACTTCTGTGAATCCCCCGAGGGTTCAAGGGGCTTACCAAACATCTAGATCATTTTGGAAACTAGTCCCCCTCAAGAAAATTGAGTCACTTGTCAGGGAGCTCCATTGTTTAGGCATCTCAGGTGTCTCCAAACGTGACATGGCTTCTGCTAATTGCAGCTAATTTTGCTTTTAAAAATTTGAATGGTGTAAATTGCACCCAAACAATTGATTTCCACCACATATGAGGTATCGGCGTACGCAGGACAAATTGCACAATAAATTTTATGGTGCCCTTTTTCTGATACCCTTATGAAAATGCAAAATGTTTATGGCTAAATTAACATTTTTATGTAAAAATGTTTTTGTTTTTTCCCTTTTTACATTGCTTTGGTCCCTGTGAATAACCTAAAGGGTTAATAAACTTCTTTGATATTGTTTTGAGCAGTGTGTGGTGTATAGTTTTCGGAAATGTGTCACTTTTGGGTATTTTCTGTCACCTAGGCCCCTCAAAGTCACTTCAGATGTGATGTGGTAACAAAAAAAAACAAATTGTTTTGCGAATTGATTGTTGGAAAAAATGTGAAATTGCTGATGAACTTTGAACCCTTCTAACTTCCTAACCAAAACAAAAAAAAAAAAAAATTTGTTTCAATATTTGCGCTGATGTAATGTAGATATGTGGGTAATGTTATTTAGTAACTATTTTGTGTGATATAACTCTCGGATTTATGGGCATTAAATTTCAAAGATTAAAAATTGGAGAAATTTTCGCCAACTGTCAGACATTTTCACAAATAAAACGCAAAAAATAGCGTAAATTTACAACTATCGTGAAGTACAACAGATCACGAAACAACAAATGTCAGAATCACCGGGATCCGTTGAAACGTTCGAGTTATAACGTGTCAAAGTGACACTGGTCAGAATTGTAGAAAAAAAAAAAAAATGGCCCGGTCATGAAGGGGGTTAAAAGGGAACAGGTCAGGTCTTTTCTTTTTTTAATATTAAAATAGAACTTGTGACAAGAATTTTCATGTGTGAACAAAGACCATGACCTTCAGCAGCGCATGTGCTGCATTCCATAAAAGGTGTATGTATATTATCCTCCGACTTCCCCTGTACACCCTTCAAAAACCTTTTTATATTCTCCTGCACTGTATGTAAATCTGGACGGTACAGCCTGACGAGTGTCCTCCCTGTGAGTCTATCCCTCCTCTCCACCGCTGATTGCAGGCCTCTTCCTCTGATTGACGTGGATGACGCCTCCTGTGTCATCCACATAGCAGAGCAAATTCTTGCGCTTGCTCATACACATCGCCGGCTCGCACATGTGCCTTTTGCTCTGCCCTTTTGCGGGCAGAGCTTAAAACTTAAATGCGGATGCCTGTGATGTATCTACGTAGGCGCCAGATTTCCCCCAACTATATGGATGACAACATAGCAAAGCAAAAATCTCCCGCCCGCGGAGACAAAATCGCCGGCTTGTGCATAGGCACTTATGTTTTAGGCTCTGCCCGCAGAAGGGCAAAGCAAAGTGCGTATGCACAGCCACGATATTTTTCCGGGCTATGTGGATGACACAGGTGATATCCACGTCAGAGGAGAAGGAGGTGATCAGTGGTTAAGAGGAGGGATAGATACCGCGTCAAGGACGCCTATCGGACCGGACAGATTTTCATACAGCGTAGGAGAATATAAAAAGGTTTTTGGGGTGCATACATAATATACACCTTTACTGAACGCAGCACAGGTGCTGCTGAAGGTGGTAGTCTAAGTTTACACATGAAAAATCTGGAGACAGGTTCCCTTTAAACTGTCCCCAATGTCTTGTTAGTGATGCAGTGGGCATCACTAATATAGAGTTCTCCCACAAAAGGTGCCAGTATTTATCTAAAAAGAAACAAAACTATTTTTATCATTACGTGAATGCATCACAGACCTTTTCCATCAGTCATCAGGGTGGTGCTTTGTAGCATTTCAGTTACGGTCATCACAGGCTGATTGATTGCCGTGACTGGCCCGACATGGCAATCTCCTCGTAAATCCTGTGCTTAGTCACTGCTTATCAGCACCCCGGGCATGCACACTAAATATGGGTGTACATCCGCAGCTTCATTTCATATGTGTACATGCTTCGGAGCATGGCGACGTACAGCCAGATTCACTGTGCAAAAGCAGGATTTACTAGGATATTAGTCCGACCGTTATGGCAATCCAACTGTGATGGGTGTGCATAATTTCAAGAGAACCATGACTGAAACGCTAGAAAGCGCCACTCTGTGATGCAGTCACCTAAATGATAAAAAAAAAAAAAAAAAAAAAAAAAGGGGTTTTTTTGTTTTTTTTTAAAAGATAAATACTGGGAACGTTTCATTGAGAACACCATGTTAGTGATGCACATTGCAATCACTAACAAGACACTGGGGGCAGTTTAATAAAGGAAAAAGACATGACAGGTTCCTTTAATATTCACCACCCCTTTTAATAAATTTACATTGAAGAGTGCTGGTTCACCTCATTGATTCATTGATGTTTTTGTTTTCCTTGACGGAGGTTTCTGTCCATCCAATGAAATTATTTTCCTTGCTGAATTTATCAATTTGCTCCTTAGTCACGGTCCATGGCGAAAGATCACACTGAAAACACAGAAAAGCACAAATCAATTATGTTCAGTTTTCCTAAAACCTCAGAAGATAGAAAAAAAAAAAAAAAAAGAAAATACTTCCAATGTTCCAATATTTTGTGTCAAAGCTTTGGAATATCATTGGCACATGGGCAATCTGAAGGCTCTCAGAAATACAACCAAGGGGACCATGCATTCCCAGGTCAATGACAGACGAACAGACAAAAGGCCGACCAACTCTGCCATATGAATACTATTGGGTTATACCAAATTCATGGCCTAATAAATCAGTGATTGGTTTTGACATGGACAAGCCATAAAATTATTATAAATTCCAGGGTTGCTTTTATTTTTAATTTTCCTTAGCGCTAATAAATCCATCTTTATGGTCCTGTAAGGTTATGTGCGCACGTTGCAGATTTCGTTGCAATCTGCAACTAAATCTGCGTGTTCTGGCAGGAAAAAAAAACCTTGCTTTTTTTTCAATGTTTTCAATGTCAAAAACACATGAAAAACCTCAAAAATTGAAATGCTGGGGGGGACTGCACGCCAATATTTTTTTTAATTATTTATTTTACTGCAAGATTTAGACCCGCCCACCGGCAGCTGTGATTGGTTTCAGTGAGACAGCTGTCACTCAGCGTGGGGGCTCGTCTGTCTGCAACCAATCATAGGCACCGGTGGGCGGGGAAAGCAGTGAATACGAGATGGAATAATGAGCTGCCGGTCAATTGTTTTTGCCATTTGGGTTTTGCACTGCAAAGCTGAGTTTTTGACCAAAGTTCTGCAACAAAAGGCTGCAGTTTGAACTGCATAGTGCACACAAGAAACCCAAATTCTCATAGACTTTGCTTGAAAAGCAGAACACAACCATTTTGGCATTAAACACTGCAGTTGAAAAAGCAGAAAAAAAGCAGGTAAAAAGCAACGTACGGACATAGCCTCAAACTGTCTTTTTCTCTTGGTAGATTCCAACAGCTTAACCCTATCCATGCCTGCTATTATTTTCTTGGCTCTCTCCAAGGACCAATTGGGATACCCCCTTTTTTTAAAGTTCATTACAATGAGGATAATATTCATGTGTATAATGATTTATCATCTACCAGTGTATCATTGGATAACAATTGTATTCATTTTAGTGAACAGGTAGCTGTCTCTAACCTAAGACAACTAGAGGGAGAGACAGAGTTGGAGCACAGGGTTAATTTAAATGACAGGTTTCAGACTCTTAATCCTATGTTCTACCCAGTAAAATCGAGACCTCCTTTCCTTGATTTTTTTCAGGAAACAATTGAAAGTGAGCTGATGTCTCTTTATAACCAAGTAGAACTTATGTATGTTGCCATTTGCTTTTCTAGCTCATGTTATTAAGTCTCTCACATAGGTTTGTAATTACCCTGATGGGAGTGAGATGTATATAAGGTTCCATGTTTGGAAAGCAGATTAGATTCTGGACTGTGAAGAAGGCGGATTTTACCGCTGAAACGCTTAGTCCTATCTGCGCTACTTTCCTGCGATAATGCTGTTCTGAATTGCTTGGACCACTGTATTTTAATGGATCTATGAATAAAAAGAAAGAAACACTTTTTTAACAGCACCCTGGAATGCTCACGTTATTGCTGGCTGGACTCTGCTTTGCTATATATACACATACACATACATATACATACATATATATACATAGACAGACATTAGACCAGTGGAAATCTGTGCTTTGGTCTGATGAGTACAACATTTGAGATCTTTGGATCCAACCACCGTGTCTTTGTAGAAAAGGTGAACGGATGGACTGTACATGGCTGCTTCCTACCGTGAAGCATGGAGGAGGAGGTGTGATGGTGTGGGGGTGCTTTGCTGGTGACAAGGTTGTGGATTTATTCAAAATTTAAGGCATACAGAACCAGCATGCCTACCACAGCATCTTACAGCGGCATGCTATTCCATCTGGTTTGCGTTTAGTTGGACCATCATTTATTTTTCAACAGGACAAGGACCCCAAACACACCTCCAGGCTGTGTAAGGGCTATTTGACTAAGAAGGAGAGTGATGGGGTGCTACGCCAGATGACCTGGTCTCCACAGTCACCAGACCTGACCCAATTTGAGATGGTTTGGGGTGAGCTGGACCGCAGAGTAAAGGCAAAAGGGCCAACAAGTGCTAAGCATCTCTGGGAAGTCCTTCAAGACTGTTGGATAACCATTTCTGGTGACTACCTCTCATCAAGAGAATGCCAAGAGTGTGCAAAATAGTAATGAAAGCAAAAAGGTGGCTACTTTGAAGAACCTAGAATATAAGACATTTTCAGTTGTTTCACACTAAGTATTTCATTCCACATGTTTTAATTCATAGTTTTGCTGCCTTCAATGTGAATCTACAAATTTTCAGAGTCCTGAAAATAAAGAAAACTCTTTGAATGAGAAGGTGTGTCCATACTTTTGGACTGTACTATAAAATATAGACATATATGTATATATGCGCATATATATATATATATATTATATATACACACATATATACATATATACATACACACACACACACACACACACACACACACACACACACACATATATATATATATATATTATATACACATATATACATACACACATATACACACACACAAATACATACACCCACGCACACACACACACACACACACATATACATTGTTGAGGATAAGAATTGAGTATCCAAAAATACTTAATTCAGCCATTTCATAGACTCAGGTATATAGTTTAGTAGATGTAAAGTAAACAGAAAAGATTATGCCTAAAACTTAGCCTTTAATCTAATATCTTGTAAAATATCCAAAAATGGACCTAAAAGGACAAACAGACCAATAAAACAGCCAATACACTCAAACACGGTAGAGGACCAATTGGCTGATCACACAAATTGATATGTTGAAAGTGACATTCATATATGTAGTTGTCAAAATGTACCGCAAAATGTATCAGCAGTATAAATCATGTAATGAATGATACATACTATGCAGCCACAAAAAACACCTGCCAGAACCGCAGCTGGCGGTGAGTAAAAGGTGGAAAAAGGAACGGTCTTACCCCGTCTGCCGTGTCACCCTTTCCCTGTAACACATGGAGCACTTATTGCCGGATGTTTTTGGTAACCATAACACATGAGATCGCCTGGTCCTTTATCTGGATGACTCAGGGTCTCCACAGGTTCCAATTAAAAGTCCAGCAGTCGTGCAGGATTCTCCCAACGCGTTTTCTTTACATCATCAGGGGAGGATAAAAATCCAGTATTCAGGTCACAATGAAACCCATGCAAAACGGCATAGATTACTGTTGGAAAGCATAGGCACAAACCATATCAAATGATGAGGGGGTCTATGTCAGTAATACAGAGCGAGCGGCCTGATATAGAGCGGCGGGTACAGCTTACCTCCATCAATACCAGGGAAACTCCTGGGCAGAGTGCGCCTGTCAGTACGCCGTCGGATTTAAATGAACCGCTCACTTGCGATGGCGTCTGACGTCACATCCGCATGCCGCAGTGAACCCACTTCCGGGTCACATGATCACGGCCGCGATGTGTACGTCACAAAAGGGGCGTACGCAGTAGTCATGTGAACCTTGACACAGCAGGTAAATGACTACAACAAAATGGCCACGGTTAGTATCGTAAAGCCAGCGATACAAAGCGGCCATTTAATTAAAAAAAACGGCCCATCAACATCCATATTGGGCCGAGAAAAGCCTGTCACATATATTACAGGCACCCAGATAGGTAGGAGGCTCATAAACAATACAGGCAATGAAAAAAACCGATATAAAAGAAAATACACCAGCAGGCATATTTATTCAGGAAAGGGAATGAGGAAGAAAAACAGATTATATCCGTTGCTTACATAATAGCAAGGGACCAGGACAAAAAATAGCGAAGGATCAGGAGAGGTCAGTAAGGACTCCAGAACAATTATGTAATAGATTATGGTAATGTGAGGGGCAAACCCGATTATATGGCCAGAGAGGTAAGAAAAACCATCACCACCCTAGACCTATCCTAATGCCCTATATTTAAACCTGACCCTACCTATTTGTGGAGGTCGGCACCCTGGGATAGATCGGTGATTGGTGCCCCCACTCGGGCGACGACTAACCCTCCTAACCACTATCTGTACTAATCTACCACAAAGGGTGCAAAGGAGAGAGCTTCATTGAGGCCCAAGGGTTTGCTAGTTTTCAGCCAAAAGATCCACTTCGTTTCTTGTTTCAGAATTTTGTTATCCCAATTGCCACCTCTGAGGGGGGGAGCCACAACATCAATACACTGGAAACTGATTGATTTAATGTCTCCTGCGTGATGTTCCATAATGTGACGGGCCACAGGAGTATCATTGCCCAGGCGGATATCACGGATGTGTTCCCCTATTCTCCTCCTAAATTCTCTTTTGGTCTTTCCCACGTATTCTTTCTGGCAACTACAGGTGGCTTTGTATAGAACGCCCTTCGTTTTGCAGTTAATAAATGAGCGGATATCAAAGCGCTTCCCCAGGACGTGAGAAAAGAAAAATTTACCTGGGTTAATATGACCACATGCAATGCAGCCGCTACATTTATAACATCCTTTGACTGGATTCCTCAGCCATGTCCTATTAGGACTAGAAAAGTGGCTGTGGACCAGTCTCTCCTTAATCGAGCGGGCCTTCCTGTAGGTCACTGAGGGGGCATTGGGCAAAAATTCACCGATATCATTATCCATTTTGAGAATGGACCAATGTCTCTCAAGGATCCTTCTAACCTCCCCTGATCCATTATTGAAGGTGGTAATGAACCGAATAATTTCCTCATCAGATGTGGGTCTCCCTGGTCCGTGCAAAAGGTCATTCCTAGTCTTCTGTTGAGTCTCAAAAAAGGCTTTCTTAATCACATGGTCAGGGTAGCCTCTATGCTGAAACCTAAGGCTTAAGTCACGTGCCTGTTGTCGAAAACCCTGCTCATCCGAGCAGTTTCGTTTTAATCTGTGAAATTGACCCTTTGGGATGCCTTTTTTTAGGCCATTAGGATGACTGCTCTCCCAACGTAGAAGGGAGTTGGTGGCAGTCGGTTTTCTATAGGTGCTAGTATGGATATCACCCACAGAATCCCTCTCAACAAGTACATCCAAAAAGGGTAACTTCCATCTATCAAACTCACAGGTAAAAAATAGACCCAAGGAGTTGTCATTAAGTGCAGCAACCGTTCTTACAATCTCATCCTCAGTGCCCCTCCACAGGACAAACACGTCGTCTATAAAACGACACCACAAGACGATGCTGTCCTGAGGCACAGGGGATGACTCACCAAAAACGCAGGTTTCTTCCCACCAGCCGAGAAGGAGGTTAGCATACGATGGGGCCACCGGACTCCCCATCGCGGTCCCTCTCAGCTGGTGGAATACCTGACCGTCAAACAAAAAGAAATTATTCTTGAGACAAAATTCAACAAGACTCAAAAGGAATGAATTATGATCATCAAATTGTTGCCCCCTACTTCAAGAAAAAACTTACCGCCTGTAACCCCAGGTCGTGTCTAATTGAGGAGTAGAGGGATTCAACATCAATGCTCACAAAAAGGACATCGTCCTCGATGGTGATACCCTCCAATTTTTTAAGCAAATCTGTAGTGTCTTTAAGATGAGAGCCCAAAGATGTAACAAAAGGTCTTAATATTCTGTCAGCATAGACACCAATATTCTGCGACACACTTCCGATACCCGACACTATTGGCCTACCCCGCAAAGGGGATAGGCCTTTGTGTACCTTCGGAAGGCAATAGAAGGTAGGAGTCACTGGGAACGGAGGATATAAAAAGTCAAATTCCGTTTTACTGATCAAGTCTCTATCACGTGCACTCAACAATAGTCCTCTCAAAGTCGACAGATAGTCAGATGTGGGATTCCGATCAAGTTTCTCATAATTGGATCTATCATCCAGGATGTCCATACACATTTTTTTATAATCAGAGACATTCATAAGTACGATGTTGCCACCTTTATCTGATTCTTTTATCACAATATCAGTGTCCCTCTCCAGGTTCCCAAGACATTCCATCTCATCTTTGGTAAGATTAAATTTGCTATTGTGCTTCTCGGTGATCGTAGCCAGATCCCTTGTGACCAAGTTGCAAAAAATATCAATGGAGGATACCTCACTATTAGCCGGAGGCATCTTACTGCTCTTTAATTTCAGGTCAGTAAAGGGACCTCTACCCTCAGAATTTGGATTAATATCACTCAAATTGTAAAGGAATCTGACATCCTCCAACAGATCATTCGCAATACCCATCTCTCTACAAATTTTTTTATTCTCCATGGCAAAGTGTTTCTTCCATTTAAGTTTTCGTGTAAATAAATTGAGATCTTTTACCGCATCAAAATGATTGAAATCCGACGTAGGAACGAAGGAGAGCCCCTTACTGAGTACCGTCATTTCTAACTTGGAGAGAGGTCTATTCGAGAGGTTAATTATCTGGGTTGAATCCCCTGTGGATTGAATCCCACTGGGCCTTGTTTGCTCCTCAGAAAGTGGTTGGACTCTAAAAAAGGTCCCTTATTAAAACCACCTCTATCGGAATTTCTACCTCTTCCCCTTTGTTTAGTCCTCCGCTGGTTCCCCCTCCCCTCTGTATCAGAAAACTCTGTATCGGTAGATGTACCTTCTGTATCACTAGGTTTATTGTATCTAATAACAGGAAAATTATATGCCTTGTTGTCTCTAAACTCCTGCACGTCTCTAATGTAAAACCTGTGTTTTTTCTCCTTCAGATGATACTGATGTTTTTCAATAATACCCTGTAAAGTGGTCTCCTTTGTCCCAAATTCCGTCTCACTAGAAAATTTTTTTGTGATCTCAATTTGTTCCCTGAGTAGGCCGTCTAATTTGGCCAAATTCTTCTTCTCCTCTTCTAATAAGAGGGTCATTAATTTCAGGGAGCAGTTTGTGATCTCTTTATGCCATGCAGAAATTAACTCCGGGTTTTTATACCTATAATTCGGAGTAAGGGAGATGCGTATATTACGTGGTACAATATGGTCCTTGAGATAACATTCAAGGGATTGTATCTCCCACCAGGAAGTAATCCTGTTCTTATAGGTTTTGGTTAGATCCCTAAAAGCACCATTAAGTGATGGTGTATATTTTTTCTGTGTAAATTCCCTCTCCGAAAAAACCTCTTTTGCCTCTGTTGCCCATGAACTGGTATCAACGCCTGTTGTAAGAAAGCCAGCCATACCCCTCAATTAATACTAGAATAGCTACTGGGTATCAATTCACTGGTAAGTATCTAGGAATAGCAAAAGTAAACAGAAAAGATTACGCCTAAAACTTAGCCTTTAATCTAATATCTTGTAAAATATCCAAAAATGGACCTAAAAAGGACAAACAGACCAATAAAACAGCCAATACACTCAAACACGGTAGAGGACCAATTGGCTGATCACACAAATTGATATGTGGAAAGTGACATTCATATATGTAGTTGTCAAAATGTACCGCAAAATGTATCAGCAGTATAAATCATGTAATGAATGATACATACTATGCAGCCACAAAAAACACCTGCCAGAACCGCAGCTGGCGGTGAGTAAAAGGTGGAAAAAGGAACGGTCTTACCCCGTCTGCCGTGTCACCCTTTCCCTGTAACACATGGAGCACTTATTGCCGGATGTTTTTGGTAACCATAACACAATTGGAACCTGTGGAGACCCTGAGTCATCCAGATAAAGGACCAGGCGATCTCATGTGTTATGGTTACCAAAAACATCCGGCAATAAGTGCTCCATGTGTTACAGGGAAAGGGTGACACGGCAGACGGGGTAAGACCGTTCCTTTTTCCACCTTTTACTCACCGCCAGCTGCGGTTCTGGCAGGTGTTTTTTGTGGCTGCATAGTATGTATCATTCATTACATGATTTATACTGCTGATACATTTTGCGGTACATTTTGACAACTACATATATGAATGTCACTTTCCACATATCAATTTGTGTGATCAGCCAATTGGTCCTCTACCGTGTTTGAGTGTATTGGCTGTTTTATTGGTCTGTTTGTCCTTTTAGGTCCATTTTTGGATATTTTACAAGATATTAGATTAAAGGCTAAGTTTTAGGCGTAATCTTTTCTGTTCACTTTTGCTATTCCTAGATACTTACCAGTGAATTGATACCCAGTAGCTATTCTAGTAGATGTAAAGTAACGCACATATCTATGCAGGTCTTTGTTCCTTAACACAGTATTATATCAGCACATGTAATTTTAAAGATGGCTGCCACATCCTGTCTACGCCCAAGGTGATAAAAGAAAATTCCTGGAGCCTGGACTGACCAATCAAGAATAGGATATACAGATCTATATATCTTGAAGCCCCGACCTACGATACTTGATTGGACTGTATTTTGTCCTTGCCCTTCACTTTTGAAGAGCTGTGAAAAGTTTTAAACAATAAAGACCAGTTGCCTCAAGGTCTGTCATGGAGAAGGTCCATAACCGATATAGTGTCTGTTATTGCTCATTCTCGTGTGCACACATGACAATATAATTTGAAACAGCAGTCAGATCCTAAGAGGGACCGCTTGAGTCCCGTCCTTAACAGTGGAGGCACTGCTGAGATTACCATAAGAAGGATTGGCCAAATTCCTCTCTCGGATGCAGGAGGCTATTTCCCAGTAGCCATGGACCACCGACAGACCTGATCGCTCTCAAAAAAAAAAAAAAAAAAAAAAAAAAAAAATCGCACCCTTCGCCGGTAGTTTGAGAACAAAGAAAAGGACCCAGCACCCATAGGTGCTCGGTCCGTGGGTCATACGGATCTGACTGTCTGTATTTCTGAGATGTAAACGAGGGGGCTTTCAACTCCATAGAAAGCCTGTAAGTTCTTCGCTCTGACTTAGTTCGCAAAGAGTTTGTCTGCTGCTGTACACAAAGGACTAGCTGAGAGAAGAGAGCGCTGCAAGACTGTAGAGCTAACCACTGAGCCACCGTGGTATCGATCTAATTGCACGGACTCAAAGAATAAATCCATCTGATCACTAATACTGCACGGTGAACCACACAAAAAGAAGAACTATTCTTATACTGGTGTTTATTTGTTCATTCTACCTCCCAAAAATCAAAATAAACCTTAGTTCACATTTATCCTGCCGCTCTCCTCCAAGCACCGTCAGGATTTCCATGTAAATTCCACAAACTGCTGTTCAGACAAAAACCCCCAAATGAACCACTCACTATAATGATGGAGTCACTTTGGACTCTATCTGGTCTCTGTTTCGGTGGTGTCCAATTATTGTAAGAGTCTTGTTAGTGCACAAATGTGGACGACCACAGTTCTGTGCCCGCCTAAAAAAAGATGAATACTAATAAAACAGAAGCCAAAGTCAAATTGTCCAAAGTGTCTCAATCTGCCTCAGTGTGAGTGGTTCAGTCGGAGCTTTCGTCTGAATCAAATTTTTCTGGGATTTACATGGAAACCGTAGTAAGAAAAATGAGACAGTTGCACTCTGTAGTGCGAAGATGTGTAACAATGAATATGGCAATATAAACTTTCATTACTGCTGTGAAAAATATGTAAAAATTAAGATACTTAGCACACAAAAACGGTCAGTTTTATGTGAGCCCAACAGCCAGCGGCAAGACTACCTCTTTGTTGGGTCCTGCCTACTCAATTGCCTCTCTTGGGGTTAAAAAACCCCCTCCAATTTATGGGCGGACAGGAATCTGTAAATGAAGAATTAAAATTGCCTAAGGCTGAAGAGCAGGAGTGCTCAATCAGAAGGTATGACCTTTCTAAAGGCTGCTTTACATGCTGCGACATCGCTAGCGATCGCACCCGCACCTGTCACGGGCAAAATCGCTGCCCGTGGCGAACAATATCACTAGTACGCGTCACATGCACATACCTTCCTAACGACATCGCTGTAGCCGGCGAACAAACTCTTTTTTTAAGGGGGAGGTTCGTGCGCTTTGAAATACAAATGCTCCCTTCTTCTGAGCCCTCCTGTGCCTAAAACACAGTAAGCAGCCCCATGTGTGGCATTATTGAAGTGGGGAGAGCTCACTTAATTTAGGATTCAAACAGGGAAGAAAGACTAGGCACCACTGATGTGTAAGGGTGGAAACACATCTATGCGAGTAAAATCGGTCCGACTGGGCTGAAAAAAACTCGGCTGATTTTAGTTCACGTTAGGTGCGAGTGCAACGCAAGTGCGATGCTTTTTCTGAATAAATTAATGATTTTACTAGCGTGTGTAATGCGTATTTTTTACTATGTCATCTGCCATTCAGCGCTGCTACATGGCCGCTGACAGCAGACACAGACAGCCATGTAGCAGAGCTGAATGGCAGATGACGGCAGACACAGACAGAGCCGCACAATCAGAATGAACTCAGGTGAACTTCACCCGACTTCATTGTCATGCTGCGGCTCTGTCTGTGCCACGTCCTGATTAGCGGTCACCAGTGAATGGCTCACCGGTGACCACTAATCCCCCGAGTGACTGAAGTTAGCTGCCCTCTCTCATACTCACCGATCCCCGGCGCCGCGCTGCTCCGGCGGCTTTTACTATTTTGAAAAAGCCGGACGCTCATTAAACAATCTCGTATTCCCTGCTTTCCCCGCCCACAGGCGCCTATGATTGGTTGCAGTGAGACACCTGTCACTCAGCGTGGGGGTGTGTCTCACTGCAACCAATCACAGCAGCCGGTGGGCGTGTCTATACTGTGCAGTGAAATAATTAAAAAAAAAAAAACAACGTGCGGTCCCCCCCAATTTTAATACCAGCCAGATAAAGCCATACGGCTGAAGGCTGGTATTCTCAGGATGGGGAGCTCCACGTTATGGGGAGCCCCCCAGCCTAACAATATCAGTCAGAAGCCACTTAGAATTGCCCTGGTGCGTTGGCAAATCGGGGTAATAAGGAGTTTAATTAATCTGAAAGTTACAGTAAATAAACACACACACGAAAAATTCATTTATTAGAAATAAAAAACACAAATAAATTCCCTCATTACCAATTTAATAAGCCCCAAAAAGCCCTCCATGTCCGGCGTAATCAACGGACCTCCAGCGTCGCATCCAGCATGAAGGTGACAGGAGCTGCAGCAGACACCGCCGCTCCGGTCACCTCCACGCAGCAACTGAGGTGAGTAGTGCGATCTTCTGAGGTGTCACTGAGGTTACCCGCTGGATCCAGTGACAGCGGGTAACCTCAGGTGGCCGCGATTAAATCTGGCTGGTATTAAAATTGGGGGGGACCGCACGCCATTTTTTTAATTATTTATTTCACTGCACAGTATAGACACGCCCACCGGCTGCTGTGATTGGGTGCAGTGAGACACCTGCCACTCAGTGTGGGGGTGTGTTCACTGCAACCAATCATAGGCGCCTGTGGGCGGGGAAAGCAGGGAATACGAGATTGTTTAATATGAGCGGCCGGCTTTTTCAAAATAGTAGAAGCCGCCGCAGCAGTGAGAAAGCCGTGCAGCGCCGCGCCGGGGATCGGGGAGTATAAGAGAGGAGGGGAAAATGACCGACAGACTGTGAGAGAGGGACAGAGATAGTGACGGACCGACAGAGACAGAGAGACCGAGAGGGAGAAACCGACTGACAGAATAGTGATTGACAGACATTGGGAGACATCGCTAGTTTCTAGTGTTTTAGGAAACATGCGAGAAATGTATTTAGAAAATCGCATGTCACTAAGATGGTGTGAGTGCCGTCCCGTGACATCCGATTTTTTACACGCTCTCATAGACTTGCATTGGAGAGACTCGCAGTAGAAACTCGCAAAAAAGCAGCAAGCTGCGATTTTTTTCTCAGTCCGATTTGGACTGAAAAAAAAAAAAGAAAAAAAAAAAAATATCGCAGATGAGAGCGGAATCATTCACTAACATGTGTCCGATTCCAATGCGAGTTTTTCTCACATTGCTCTACTGCGAGAAACTCGCAAGTGAGAAGCAGCCCTAAAAACCAGCTTCACACTGGCCAAAAAAAAATAAACAACCGCTATTGTGGACAAGGGACAAAAAAAAAAAAAAAAAAAAAAAGGACCCATAGAAGCGCCATGCAAGCACGAAACAGTTGACAGTTATCTGAGGCTTTTGGCTCCCCCTCCCTGCACCCCGTGTTTGCACAATGAGGGTATGTGCGCAAGTCTGCGTTCTGCACCGCAGCGTTTAAGTCACTGCATGTGCAAAAGCTGCATTCTGAAAGTTTGTTGACCTGCAGAATTCATGCAGAAATCCTGCGTTCTGGAAGTTCTCTCTCCCATAAACAGAGTGGAGAAAGCATCCAGAACGCACAAAAGAAGTGACATGTTGCTTTTTAGAACGCAGCGTTTTGGCAGCATGCAAAACGCTGTGTTCTAAAACGCCACGTGCGGATGGAATTTGCACAATCTTCATAAATTGTGCTGGGGACGGCAGGACGGATGCTTTTACACTGCGGTGCAGAATGCAGCGTAAAAGCATGATAACACGCAACGTGCGCACATACCCTAAAGAAGACTATTTTATCTTCTGGTGAGTTGCTGCTTTATTTCTTCCTCCTTTTTTGGATCTAGATTTTCTACTGTCACTTAATTTAGGGGGTTAGTGTCTCTAGAAGCACAAGCTGGGCACGATGCATGTGCACTAGGCTGGCATGTTTGCAGTTCACCAGAAGGAAAAAAAAAAAAAAAAAAAAAAGCGTGGCATGGGTGTTACAAAATAGGCACTGCAGCCGTAGATAAATTCACTAAGGTGCAATTACTACTTTTTTTTTTTCTTGTTCTTGTTGGATTGTTCTTCTCTTTTCTGGCACCCTATAGGCTCCTCAAATTTTGCCTCCAAACTATTCTTGCAAAATCTGTGCTCCAAAAACTAAAATGGTGCTTCTTTCTGCTCAGCCCTGAAGCGCGGCCAAACTAGTTTTTCACAGAAGTTTCTGACAACATTCAGGGTATTACCACGTTCAAGAGAAATTTCTCAATAAATTGTGGGGTACAGTTTCACCTTTTAACCCTTGTGTAACTGTTAAATTTGCAACTAATAAAAAAAAAAAAAAAAAAATTGATTTTTACCACTAAAAGGTTATATTTTCAAGCCCAATGTTATAAAATTATGTGATGCTGTGCCTGTGGGTTTAAAATATTCACTAAACGCCTAGATGAATTCCTTACGAAGTAATGTTTCCAATATGGGGTCATTTCTGTGGGTTTCTGCTGATCTGGGCTAATGGAGCCCACAATCTATTCAATCAGAATCTGCATTTCTAAAATCCAAGAAGGACTCCTTATAATCCGATGCCCGCCATGTGCTCAGACAGTAGTGTAAAACCACATATGGGGTACTTCTATGTTCAATAACTGCATAACAAATTATGGCGTCCATTTTCTATTAACCTTCATGTAAATGATAAATTTGTTTCTTAAACAGTATTTTAGAGGAAAAATTATTTGTTTTTTCACATCTAGATGTTCTAAAGTTTTGTGAATCACCTGAAGGTTAAAAAAAAAACCTCAGGAGAATGCTAGATTAATTCCTTGAAGGGTCTAGTTTCCAAAATGGGGGAACTTGTGGTAGCGGTGGTTCTGCTGTTTTGGCATGTCAGGGTTTCTGCAAATGCAACATGACATTTACAATCTATTCCAGATAAATTTACACTCCAAAAGTCAAATGGCGCCCTTTCCTTTCTTAGCCCTACCATATGCCCAAACAGCAGTTTTTGTCCACATATCGGGTATCATCGCATTTGGGAGAAATTGTGAAACATATTATGGAGTCTGTTTTCTCCTATTAGCCATTGTGAAAACTACACATTTGGGGTTAAAAACATTTTAGCGGGAATTTTTTTTCCCCCATTTTCACATCCACATAAAAAGTTTTTAGAAGCATCTATGGGTTCAATATGCTCTTAACACCCCTAGACGAATCCCTTGATGGGCCTGGTTTACAAAATGGGGTCATTTGTGGGGGTTTCTGCTGTTCTGGAACTTCATATGCTCTGCAAATGACACTGGTGTCTGCAATAATGTAACTTTTGAGCCCTACAATTTGTCCAAACTGAACTTGGAGGTATCACAAACACTCATGAGAAAATGGGTAAACTGTAGAGCCCACTTTTTCATGTTACCTCTTGCATAAGTGAAAAATGTAGGGCTAAACAACAATTTATGGATTTTTTTTTTTTTTTTAAATATGACAATCTAATGTTTTCAAGTTGTGGGTTCAAAATACTCACTATAACCATGTAAAAAATCCCTGAGGGGTGTAGTTTCCAAAATGGGGTCGCTTGTGGGGGATTTCTACCATTTAGGCACCTTAGGGGCCCTGCAAGTGCGACACGGAGCCCACAGTGTATTTCAACCAAGTTTGTGTTCTAGAATTTACATGTCGCTCCTTCCCTTCAGAGTCCGGGTGTTTGTTCAAAGAACGGTTTCTGACCACATGTGCAGTATCAGCGCACTGAAGAAACTGGGTAACAAATTTTGGGGTCTAATTTGTCATGCTATCGCTTGTAAAAGTACAAGAGTTGGGGCTAAAGCAAAATTTGAGAGGTAATATTTACATTTTTTTTTATTCCACTTTGTAGCAATTCCTGTGTAGCAACAGAAGGGTTAAAAAAATTCATAACAGCAGTTTTGAAGTATTTGAGGAGTGCAGTTTTTAAAAAAATGGTATCACTTTTTGGGGATTTTCCAATATATAGGCCTCTCAAAGTCCATTTAAATTGGAATAGATCCCTAAAGACACAAGTTTTGTAAGTTTCTTGAAAATAAATAAAATATAGCGACTAAACTTTTAAATGTAACAATAATATTGAAATACAGGAATAAAAAAAAAATATAAATAAATATTTATAGTGTGGTATGGACACAGACTGCAGGGTCCGCTCTGGAGCGGTGCTGGGGGCAGGTAAAAGCGGGCGGCAGTGATAGATCTCCTGCTGCCGCTCATATAATATGCACAGCCGCTGTCCATCAGCGTGGTGCTAAAACCGCATCACGCTGATGGGCTGGGGCAGCGGGGCATATTATATCTGCCTGTGCTCCCTTTGATCGCACATGATCCCCCCTGTGTTAGATATGGCCCCCATACTGCTGCCCATAGTAAAATAAAAAAAGCTTTACTTACCTCCAGCGCTGATCTCCCGGTCTCCTGCTGGTGCTGTCTGTGATCAGGCACGCAGAGATGATATCACTCTGCCGTGCCGATCACATGACCGGCAGCAAGAACCAGGAAGTGGAGAAAGCCGGAGCTCAACTGCAAGGAGGGAGACACGAGGAGGGACAGCGCTGAGAAGGTAAGGAAAGAGAGTGTTTTATTTTATTATGGGCAGCAGTATGGGGGCCATATCTAACACAGGGGAGATGTGCCATCTATAGTGGCCATGGGCAGCACACATGGGGGGCCATATCAAACACAGGGGAGGTGTTCCATCTTTAAGGGCCATGGGCAGCACAGGGGGACGTACCCCAGCACAAGGGGGCTATATTCAATATAAGGAGGCCATATCCAGATTAAGGGGGGCTAATTTTAGGATGGGGGGGCTATGAGGGACATATACCCTATATGATTTGTTAGACGGACACTGGCATTATAAGATGGACCCCATTTAACATTAAAAAAAAAAAAAAAAAAAAATTCTTTCTTCACCAAATTTGGGGGTGCGTCTTATAATCAGGTGCGCCTTATAAAGCGAAAAATACGGTATTTTTTATTTCTCAACTTTATTCTCATACAATTAAAATATTCTCATTACAATTAAAGCAATAGACAATTTCTATAGTTTGTGTTTTACTATTTACAAAAAAAAAAAAAAAAATTACAACTTTGGTTCTCTTACTCATGTTACTCCTAATCTTTAATTTTTGGGGGTCAATGTAACCTTGCGATTCATACAACTACAGTTTTCTTTGCTACTATGTTGGGGTACATACAGCTTTTTCAGAGGATTTTTTTTTTTAGGTGATAATGTGACCCACTTTGCCAATACATTTTTGCTGTTTTTCTTGTATTACACTCATAAAAATTGTGCAAAAGAAGAATTGCAAAGTGTAAAAATTTAGCAAAATCTAGTGATTTCATGGTTTTCCTGGGCATCTCTACTAAAAAGTAGGCAGAGGTACTTATTACTTGGCCAAATGGAGTAACATTTTTGGCTGAAGCGCACACCAGATGTAACACATGCCAAATTCATTAACATGCATGTGCCGCTTAATAAATTTGGCACATCTTACTCTTACATCTTACCTACACCTTTCATTAAGGCTGGAATATAAAGAACACACCACTATTAACCCCTTCATCCCCCCCCCCAGCATGTTTTCACCTCTTTCTTTAGCCTCACATCTTGCATTTTCACAAGGGTAACAAGAGAAAATGCACCATACAATCTGTTGTGCAATTTGTCCTGGGTACACCAATACCCCCATGTGTCGTGAATTCTTTACTCTTACTCTTTGGGAGCACAGCAGCGCGGAAGGAAAGGAGCGCCATTTGAATGTTAGGCTATTTGCCGACAGGAGATTAAAAATGCGGATTTATCTGCGGATTTTCTGGATTTTCCAGATAAATCCGCAGGTTTCAGCACGTACAGACACTCCCCATGTTATCCTATGGGACACTGGCAGTGCTGTGGATACGTGCGGCTGCGCAACATGCTGCGGATGTTCCGCAGCCGCACGTAATTGCATGTCAATTATTTCTGCGGAATTACCTACGGAAATCCCGGCCCTCCACTATGGAGATAGAGGCCGGGACTTTCGCAGGTAAGTCGCACAAATGCCCGCAGGTTTACCGCAGCTATTTCGATGTACTACCGCAGCTAAAAATAGCTTCGGATTATTGCGACCAAATTCGGGAAACCTGCGGATATATCCGCAGGTACAAACTCCCGTGGGCACATAGCCTTAGAGCGGAAAATTGTCTGGAATAGATGGCGGATGCCATGTTGCGTTTGGAGAGCCCCTGATGTGCCCAAACAGTGGAAACCTGACTCCTCAAGGTATTTCTCTAGATGTGCGGTGAGCTGCTTGAATCTCCAGGTGCTTCACAGAATTTTACAACATTGAGCTGTGAAGAAAAAAAAAAAAAAATTCACCATACAATTTATTGTGCAACTTCTCCTGAATAAGCGAATACCTTATATGTGGTGGAAAACTACTTTTGGAGGCACAGTACAAAGCGAAGACGGGAAAAGCGCCATATTGGAGTGCAGATTTAGTTGGAATGGTTTGCGGGTGCCATAATCAAATTGGCAGGAATCCTGAGGTGCCAGAACCGCAGAAATCCTTCTCAAGTGACCCCATTTTACAAACTGCACCCCTCAATGAATTTATCTAGGGGAGCAGTGAGCATACCGCCACTACAGGTGTGTCACAAAATTAAATACTATTGGGCGTAAAAAAATATTATATATTTTTAGCACTAAAATGTTGTTCTAACCTCAGATTTCCAATTTTCACAAGGGGAAAAGGTTAAGAAAGTCCCATACTATTCTGTTACACAATTTCTCCTGAATGTGGCAATACCCCATGTGACTGTACAGTATAGTTTGGCCACACTGCAGGGATCTGGAGGGAAGGAGCACCATTTTATTGTTGGAGAACAGTTTCCTAGAATAGTTTGCGAGCGCCATTTAGAGAGCCCCTATGTGCCAGAACAGCAGAAATCACCTCAAGTGACCAAATTTTGGAAATTACAATGGATGTTGCAAAACTAAAAATTTCATATAAGCCCTTGTTGTGCCCAGTACATTGTAATGCCCGTACATTATACCCAGCTTGTGCTTATGGAAATTTGCACCCCATAAATTAAGGAGGCTTTCCTCAGTACAACAATAGTAAATGTTGACATTAATCATCGTTTAGGCACACTGTGGGGCTCAGAAGCAAAGGAGGCATTTGGAAGTGCAGATTTTGCTGGATTTCTTTTGAAGGATGGGGGCATAGAATTTTCCAGAGCCTTTGTGGCCGCCCCCTAAATTTCCATTAACAAATGACGGACTTCAATGGGAATTGGTGTATTTGTAGGTTGAGTTGAATACTATTTGGTGGCAATTTGGGCTACAGAACATTTTGGATCAGTTCACCTTTATCCTGTGCTCTATACTGAGCACTTACATCGGGGTTTCCATCTACAAGTGCATCTCAAATTAGAATATCATCAAAGAAGGGAATTTTGTTTACTTACCGTAAATTCCTTTTCTTCTAGCTCCAATTGGGAGACCCAGACAATTGGGTGTATAGCTACTGCCTCCGGAGGCCGCACAAAGTACTACACTTAAAAGTGTAAGGCCCCTCCCCTTCTGGCTATACACCCCCCCGTGGGAGCACGGGTCCCTCAGTTTTAGTGCAAAAGCAAGAAGGAGGAAAGCCAATAACTGTTTCAAAAACAAATTCAATCCGATAACAATATCGGAGAACGTAACTTATCAACATGAACAACATGTGCACCCGAAAAACAAATACCCTAAGAAAAAACAGGGCGGGTGCTGGGTCTCCCAATTGGAGCTAGAAGAAAAGGAATTTACGGTAAGTAAACAAAATTCCCTTCTTTTTCGCTCCTAATTGGGAGACCCAGACAATTGGGACGTCCAAAAGCAGTCCCTGGGTGGGTAAAAGAATACCTCGTGATCGGGCTGTCAGGCAGCCCTTTCTTACAGGTGGGCCACCGCCGCCTGCAGGACTTGTCTACCTAGGCTGGCATCCGCCGAAGCGTAGGTATGCACCTGATAATGCTTGGTAAAAGTGTGCAGACTCGACCAGGTAGCCGCCTGGCACACCTGCTGAGCCGTAGCCTGATGCCGTAATGCCCACGCGCACCCACGGCTCTGGTAGAATGGGCCTTCAGTCCAGAAGGAGTCGGAAGCCCAGCAGAACGGTAGGCGTGAAGAATTGGTTCCTTGATCCACCGCGCAAGGGTGGATTTGGAAGCTTGCGACCCTTTATGCTGACCAGCGACCAGGATAAAGAGTGCATCCGAACGGCGCAGAGGCGCCGTGCGGGAAATGTAGATCCTGAGTGCTCTCACCAGGTCCAACAGATGCAAACCCTTTTCAAATTGGTGAACTGGATGCGGACACAAAGATGGTAAAGTGATATCCTGATTGAGATGAAAGGAAGATACCACCTTGGGAAGAAACTCTGGAATTGGACGCAGTACTACCTTGTCTTGGTGAAACACCAGGAAGGGAGATTTGCAAGATAACGCCGCCAGCTCTGACACTCTCCGAAGAGACGTGACCGCCACCAGAAAAGCCACTTTCTGTGAAAGCCGAGAAAAGGAAATCTCCTTCATAGGCTCGAAAGGTGGCTTCTGGAGAGCAATTAGAACCTTGTTCAGATCCCAGGGTTCCAATGGCCGCTTGTAAGGGGGAACGATATGACAAACCCCTTGCAGGAACGTGCGTACCTTAGGAAGTCGCGCCAGGTGCTTCTGAAAGAATACGGATAGCGCAGAGACTTGTCCTTTAAGGGAGCTAAGCGACAAACCTTTTTCCAACCCAGACTGCAGGAAGGAAAGAAAAATAGGCAATGCAAATGGCCAGGGAGAAACTCCCTGAGCGGAGCACCAAGATAAGAATATCTTCCACGTTCCGTGGTAGATCTTGGCGGAGGATGGTTTCCTAGCCTGTCTCATGGTGACAACAACATCATGAGATAAACCTGAGGTCCCTAGGATCCAGGACTCAATGGCCACACAGTCAGGTTCAGGGCCGCAGAATTCAGATGGAAAAACGGCCCTTGAGACAGCAAGTCTGGACGGCCTGGTAGCGCCCACGGTTGTCCTACCGTAAGATGCCACAGATCCGGGTACCACAACCTCCTTGGCCAGTCTGGAGCGACGAGAATGGCGCAACGGCAGTCGGACCTGATTTTACGGAGCACTCTGGGCAACAATGCCAGAGGTGGAAACACATAAGGTAGTCGGAACTGCGACCAATCCTGAACTAAGGCGTCTGCCGCCAGAGCTCGGTGATCGTGAGACCGTGCCATGAAAACCGGGACCTTGTTGTTGTGCCGTGACGCCATCAGGTCGACGTCCGGTATCCCCCAGCGGCGACAGATCTCCTGAAACACGTCCGGGTGAAGGGACCATTACCCTGCGTCCATGCCCTGGCGACTGAGAAAGTCTGCTTCCCAGTTTTCCACGCCTGGGATGTGAACTGCGGATATGGTGGATGCTGTGTTTTCCACCCACGTCAGAATCCGCCGGACTTCTTGAAAGGCTTGCCGACTGCGTGTTCCCCCTTGGTGGTTGATGTACGCCACCGCTGTGGAATTGTCCGACTGAATTCGGATCTGCTTTCCTTCCAGCCACTGCTGGAAGGCTAATAGGGCAAGATACACTGCCCTGATTTCCAGAACATTGATCTGAAGGGTGGACTCCTGCCGAGTCCACGTACCCTGAGCCCTGTGGTGAAGAAACACTGCTCCCCACCCTGATAGACTCGCATCTGTCGTGACCACCGCCCAGGATGGGGGTAGGAACGACTTTCCTTTTGACAATGAGGTGGGAAGAAGCCACCATCGGAGAGAGTCCTTGGCTGCCTGAGAGAGGGAGACATCCCTGTCGAGGGACGTCGACTTCCCGTCCCATTGGCGGAGAATGTCCCATTGTAGAGGGCGCAGATGAAACTGCGCGAAAGGGACTGCTTCCATTGCTGCCACCATCTTCCCTAGGAAATGCATGAGGCGCCTCAAGGAGTGGGACTGGTTCTGCAGGAGAGATTGCACCCCTGTCTGCAGAGAGCACTGCTTGTCCAGTGGAAGCTTCACTATCGCTGAGAGAGTATGAAACTCCATGCCAAGATATGTTAGTGATTGGGTCGGGGTTAGATTTGACTTTGAAAAGTTGATAATCCACCCGAAACTCTGGAGAGTCTTCAGTGCCACGTCCAGACTGTGTTGGCATGCCTCTTGAGAGGGTGCCTTTATAAGTAGATCGTCCAAATACGGGATCACGGAGTGACCCTGCGAGTGCAGGACAGCTACTACTGCTGCCATGACCTTGGTGAAGACCCGAGGGGCTGTTGCCAGCCCGAAAGGTAACGCTACGAACTGCAGGTGTTCGCTTTCTATAACGAAGCGTAGAAAACGCTGATGCTCTGGCGCAATCGGCACGTGAAGATAAGCATCTTTGATGTCTATTGATGCTAAGAAATCTCCTTGAGACATTGAGGCTATGACGGAGCGTAGAGATTCCATCCGGAACCTCCTGGTTTTTACGTGTTTGTTGAGCAACTTTAGATCCAGGACGGGCCGAAAGGACCCGTCCTTCTTTGGCACCACAAACAGATTGGAGTAAAAACCGTGACCTTGTTCCTGAAGAGGAACGGAAGTCACCACTAATTCCGCCTTTAGAGTGGCCACCGCCTGCAGCAGAGCATCGGCTCGGTCGGGCGGTGGGGAAGTTCTGAAGAAACGAGTTGGAGGACGAGAGCTGAACTCTATCCTGTACCCGTGAGACAGAATGTCCTTCACCCAACGGTCTTTGACCTGTGACAGCCAAATGTCGCCAAAGCGGGAGAGCCTGCCACCGACCGAGGATGCGGAGAGAGGAGGCTGAAAGTCATGAGGAAGCCGTCTTGGTAACGGTTCTTCCTGCTGTCTTGTTTGGGCGTGACTGAGTCCGCCAAGAATCTGAGCCTCTCTGATCCTTTTGAGTCCTTTTGGACGAGGAGAATTGGGACCTGCCTGAGCCTCGAAAGGACCGAAAACCAGACTGACCCCTCCTTTGTTGGGGCTTGTTTTGTCTGTGTTGAGGTAAGGATGAGTCCTTACCCTTGGAGTGTTTAATGATTTCATCCAAACGCTCCCCAAACAATCGGTCGCGAGAAAAAGGCAAACTGGTTAAGCACTTCTTGGAAGCAGAATCTGCCTTCCATTCTCTCAACCACAGGGCTCTGCGCAAAACCACGGAGTTGGCTGACGCCACCGCCGTACGGCTCGTAGAGTCCAGGACAGCATTAATCGCGTAAGACGCGAATGCAGACATTTGAGAGGTCAATGGTGCCACCTGCGGGGCAGATGTACGTGTGACCGAGTCGACTTGTATAAGCCCAGCTGAAATGGCTTGGAGTGCCCATGCGGCTGCAAAAGCTGGCGCCAACGACGCTCCAATAGCTTCATAGATGGATTTCAGCCAGAGCTCCATCTGCCTGTCAGTGGCATCTTTAAGTGCCGCTCCATCTTCTACTGCAACTAAAGATCTAGCTGCAAGCCTGGAGATTGGAGGGTCCACCTTGGGACACTGGGTCCAACCCTTGACCACGTCAGGGGGAAAAGGATAGCGTGTATCTTTAAGCCGTTTAGAAAACCGCTTCTCAGGATAAGCGTGGTGTTTCTGGATTGCATCTCTAAAGTCAGAGTGGTCCAGAAAAGTGCTTAATTTACGCTTGGGATATCTGAAATGGAATTTCTCCTGCTGTGAAGCTGCCTCCTCCGCAGGAAGAGCTGGCGGGGAAATATCTAACATCCTATTGATGGACGCTATAAGATCATTCACTATGGCGTCACCATCCGGTGTATCCAGATTGAGAGCGGTCCCAGGATCAGAATCTTGATCAGTTACATCCGCCTCATCACCCATAGATTCGTCCCGCTGGGATCCTGACCAGTGAGACGAAGTTGAGGGCCCCTCATAACGAGCCCGCTTAGGTTGTCTGGGACTGTTGTCTGAGTCAGAATCGTCACCCTGGGGTGCATGTGACACCCCCGGAGCTTGGAAGTGTTCCAGCTGAGGGGGACCAGGGAGCAATGATGCCACAGTGTCCATGGTCTGAGTTACTGGTCTAGACTGCAATGTTTCAAGAATCTTTGACATGGTCATAGACAATCTGTCAGCAAAAGCTGCAAACTCCGTTCCTGTCACCTGGACAGCATTCACAGGTGGTACACTCTGGGTCACGTCCAGCAGAGGCCCCGGCTGTGCAAGTTGCACAGGGGCCGAGCACTGCACACAATGGGGGTCAGTGGAACCTGCCGGTAGAGCAGCCCCACATGCGGTACAGGCAGCATATAATGTCTGTGCCTTAGCACCCTTGCGTTTTGCGGACGACATGCTGTTGCCTCCTTGTAATCTAGGAGGGTATATAGCCGAGAATCACCAGCGACCGTACAGTACAAAGTATTTGCAAACACAAAATACTCAGTATACAAACGGCACAAGTGGGGGTGAGCCCTTGAGGGCTGCTTACCGCCCGCTGAACAGCGGGTATGAGGCCGTAGAATCCCGTGTCTGGGTCTCCCCGTCTCCCCTCTGCAGCTCGGCGTGCAGGCAGGAATGGCGGCCGGCGTTCTGTGAAGAGGGGCGGACCGTGGGCGTGCCACAAACAAAGTGCGGGAAACTGCGTCCTACTGTGCCTGGTGTGAGGGCTGGAGTATGTAAAAAAGACTCCAGCCCTCAGCGCAGATGCTCTGTACAGCGTCCCGCCCTCCTCCTGACTGGCAGGTGCGGAGGCGGGAACGAACGAACTAGGCCGCAAAAGCCGGGGACTGTAGTAATAAGCGCGGCCGTGATATATGCACGGTCAGCGCGGAAGTCCCCGGCGCACCACAAGTCCCAGCCGCGTCGCAGTCCCAGCGGCCGGCGCGACCGTTCTCCCTGAGTCTACCCACTCAGCTAAGCTGAAGTGAGGAAATGGCACAAGCGCAGCAGCGCTGTTGTCCCCGGCGCACTAACACACCCAGCAATGCTGCGGTGTGCGCGCGTATGCACGGGGACACAGAGTACCTTAACGGAGCAGGGCCATGTCCCTGACGATACTCAGCTCCATATCCAGCGGCTTCTCCAGGGGCTGTGGATGGAGCACGGTCTCAGTGCCTGGAGACCGGTAAAATCCCACTTCGCCCAGAGCCCTAATGGGGATGGGGAAGGAATCAGCATGTGGGCTCCAGCCTCCGTACCCGCAATGGGTACCTCAACCTTAACAAGCACCACCGACAGAAAGTGGGGTGAGAAGGGAGCATGCTGGGGGCCCTGTATGGGCCCTCTTTTCTTCCATCCGACATAGTCAGCAGCTGCTGCTGACTAAATAGTGGAGCTATGCGTGCGTGTCTGACCTCCTTCGCACAAAGCAAAAACTGAGGGACCCGTGCTCCCACGGGGGGGTGTATAGCCAGAAGGGGAGGGGCCTTACACTTTTAAGTGTAGTACTTTGTGCGGCCTCCGGAGGCAGTAGCTATACACCCAATTGTCTGGGTCTCCCAATTAGGAGCGAAAAAGAAAAGTTAATTTCAGTAATTCATTACAAAAAGGGAGACGCATACATTATATAGAGTCATTACACAGTGATTTCAAGTGTTTATTTCTGTTAATGTTAATGATTTTTGTCTTACTGCCAATGAAAACCCAAAAGTCATCTCAGAAAATTAGAATAATTACGACAAAACACCTGCAAAGGCTTCCTTAGTATTTAAAATGGTCCCTTAATTTAGTTCAGTAGGCTACACAATAATGGGGAAGACTGCTGACTTGACAGATATCCAGAAGACAGTCATTGACACACTCCACAAGGAGGGTAAGCCACCACACACAGATGTATCCAGGACATGGGCTACAAGTGTCGCATTCCTTGTGTCAAGTCACTCCTGACCAATAGACAACACCAGAAGAGTCTTACCCGGGCCAAGGAGAAAAAGAACTGCACTGTTGCTCAGCAGTCCAAGGTGTTGTTTTCAGAGTAAAGTAAATTTTGCATTTCATTTGGAAACCAAGGTCCCAGAGTCTGGAGGAAGAGTGGAGAGGCCACAATTCAAAATGCTTGGTGGTCCAGTGTGAGGTTTCCACAATCAGTGATGGTTTGGGGAGCCATGTCATCTGCTGGTGTAGGTCCACTGTGTTTTATCAAGACCAAAGTCAGCGCAGCCATTTACCAGGAAGTTTTGGAGCACTTCATGTGTGCCTCTGCCGACAAGCTTTTTGGAGATGGAAATTTAATTTTCCAGCAGGACTTTGCACCTGTCCACACTGCCAAAAGTACCAACACCTGATGTAGTAACCACAGTATCACTGTGCTTGATTGGCTAGCAAACTCGCCTGACCTGAACCCCATAGAGAATCTATGGAGTATTGTCCAGAAGAAGATGAGACGCCAGACCCAACAATGCAGAGGAGCTGAAGGCTGCTATCAAAGCAATCTGGGTTTCCATAACACCTCAGCAGTGCCACAGGCTGATCACCTCCATGTCCCACCGCATTGATGTAGTAATTCATGCAAAAGGAGCCCAGACTAAGTATTGAGTGCATTTACTGTACAAACTTTTCAGTAGGCGCCAACATTTCTGAGTTTAAAATCATTTTTTCAGTTGGTCTTATATAATAATATTCTAATTTTCTGAGATAATGACTTTTGGGTTTTCATTGGCTGTAAGCCATAATCATCAACATTAACAGAAATAAACACTTGAAATAGATCACTCTGTGTGTAATGACTCTATATAATATGTGTTTCACTCTTTGTATTGAATTACTGAAATAAATTAATTTTTTGATGAGGATATTCTAAATTTATTGAGATGCACCTGTATAATTTCTGAAATACTAGGTGAACCCCCGAATATGATGCAGCAGAGATACACCAGACTCAGTTTGGCCTCTGTTAAGTGGTGTCCATCTTTTCAAAGGTGAACAAAACTGTTGATGACCATTCCTTTTGTGCACACCTAAATATACTGAGAAAGATGGACACTGCTGGACCACAGGCCAGACAGGAGTTCAAAGTGATTCCCTCTGCCTCATTACAGTGAATTTTCCATTGGGAAAACAGTTTTTTCTTTTTTTTTTTACAAAATAAGGCTGTGTGCACACGGCAATTTTTACCTTTAGCAGAACTTAAAAAAAGGTAAGGTATCGCGGTTTTATTTTTGTATTAAAAATAGTGATTATAAAATTAAGTATTTTTAATACAAAATGAAAATCGCTGCTTATTTAGTTTTTATTTAACTCTAATTTTACTGGAAGCACTGGGGGCTGCCATGGATTTGCTGTGTGTGTAACGACAGTTACTCACTCCTTTATGGCAGTCCCTGTGCATAGAGAACAGTGGTCGGGATCCAACCCCATCATTTACGTTACAGTGGGAGTCTGTGACCTGGACGCGCCCCCTGGGCTGTCCAGATCACAGCAGAGGGAGGAGATCAGAGTCATTATTGTGGAGCTCACAGCGTATGCTGTTTGCTCAATTATACCCCTGTCAACCGCCGGGATATGCGAGTTCGGGCCGCCTCACCTCCCCCTGTTACCGTCTCCGATGACACCCCCTCCCTCCGCTCTACCCAGCCCGCCGCTGGGGTGTGTGTGTGTGTGTGTGTGTGTGTGTGTGTGTGTGTGTGTGTGTGTGTGTGTGTGTGTGTGTGTGTGTGTGTGTGTGTGTGTGTGTGTGTGTGTGTGTGTGTGTGTGTCACACTGCATGCGAGTACCGCCGCTGCTACCATCTCCAAAAACACCCCCCCGCTCAATATACACCCTCCGCTCAGTGAATCTAATCCTATTCTGTGTGATACTCCTGCTGTCTTTGGTGACGCTTTAGACATTTCTGGTCACCAACAAAATGGCTCTGCAATATGTCCCTACATGTCATTCTCTATTATCCGTTGTAAACACTCAGATTAGGAGGCTGGACGCGTGCCATCACACACAGGAAAGCAGACTCTGCCCACTTAACTGCATCTGTAATCTAAGCTTTTTCTACAGTGGGATTTCTGTAGGATTTCAGAAGCTGCTCCACCTAGTGTTTAACAGTGGAAAATATCAAACTTAATTTTTTTTTATATTTTACTCAAT
Organism: Anomaloglossus baeobatrachus; assembly: GCF_048569485.1. Classification (NCBI taxonomy): domain Eukaryota; kingdom Metazoa; phylum Chordata; class Amphibia; order Anura; family Aromobatidae; genus Anomaloglossus; species Anomaloglossus baeobatrachus. The sequence goes on from NC_134354.1 coordinate 232,448,980, forward strand.
TAAAAATTAAATAATATTTAAACAAAAAATTATTACTTTACATTTTTTCAGTTATTGAAATTTTTTTTTTTTTACGATACCTTCCCTTTAAAGGAACAATCCCAATGTGAAACGTATACAAACCTCTGGTCAACAACACAAAATTAGTCTATATGCGGATGATGTCCTTCTATCCTTATCAAATCCAATTATCTCAATTAAAGAAACCCCAAAAATTTTAGACCAATTCTCAGCAGCCTCATACTATAAACTTAACATAGAAAAATCTAAAATTATGGTCCTTTTTCCTAGATGAGTAAGCATACATTCTATCCAATCCTTAACTAAATTTACAAAGGAAAAGGAGTCATTTACATATCTCGGTATACAAATCACTAACAGTCTGGAAACTCTCATTGATACAAACATGAGAAATCTTACAGATATAGTAAAAAAGAAATCTTCCAACATTATTAAAAATGAAATTACATGGCTAGGTAAAATTATATCCCTAAAAATGATAATACTACCAAAAATTCTATATTACTTCAGAGCGATTCCTTTAACCATCCCGGCCAAACACAAGTAATTTACAAGGTATACTAAGTAATTCTATATGGAAAAAAAAGAAACCTAGAATTAGCAACAATGTTTTAATGAAACATTAAAAAAAAAAAAAAAGAAGAAGAGGTGGCTATAGTTTACCTAACCTAGTTGGCTATTATCAAACTAATATAATTAAACAAAGTCGTAATTGGATCATCATTCAGTATCGTGGATGGACTTTGAATTATCTTTGAATAATTACTCCTCTCTAGGCCAGCTTATCCGACTTCATATTCAAAACCCCAATTTACCTCTACCTCCTTTATCAACTATATCATCCACACTATTTGAATGGAAAAACCTTTGTAAAAAGAACAAAAAAAAAAACCCAAAATACTCAAAATTAAACATTTCCCTATACAATTTTTGGCATATTTCTCAAAAACAGAAATTCCAAAACAATGGACACAACAAGGTATAAAATATATTCAGGATATACATGATGGTTCAGACTTTATATTTAATTTTTAGGTCCAGAAATTAAACAAACTATTTGACTCAGATTTTAAACTTGTTAACTTTGAGATATTCCCTCTCAAAACTTTTAAAGAACAAGTCTCACCAGAAATAGTTGTTGTCATTTAGATTACAAAAAAAGAGCACTATTTGGAACACCAGACAACTTTATAATTTTTTCAATAATGATCTAAAATTTGAAAAGCTACATTATATAGTAAAATGGGAGAAGAATTTAAATATATAAATTCCTGAGAGGAAATGGATCTTCTCTTTAAAAGCGACAAATTCTTCTAACGTTTGTTCCTTATTGCACGAATTGTTTTATAAGCTACTCACTCGCTGGTATTACACCCCAGCAAGACTCAATAAAATTTCCCCCCTTTGCTGAAGATGTAAAAATAAAGGCACACTCATACACATTCTGGGAATGTCCAAAAATACGAAACATTTGGACATAAGCTGCTAATTTGATAAATAAAATTACTCATTCTAAAATTAAAATTACACCACAAATGGCTCTACTCTCAATGGACCTAGAATCCATTAACCCATGTCATTCTTATTAGACAGATTCTCCTCATAATAAAAAATTCCATTGCAGCAAATTGGAAGTGACAATATACCGTATTTTTCGGACTATAAGACGCACCCTGGTTTTAGAGGAGGAAAATAGGAAAATAAAACTTTAAGCAAAAAAAATGTGGTCATGACACACTGTTATGGGGCGAGGATTTGCTGCTGACACTGTTATGGGGGTAATGTCCCCAAATTCTCTACTAAGGTACCCCATCCTGGTAATGATCCTCCTGCCTTGTATATGATCCTGCTATAAACCCCCATCCTGCTCATATACCCCCATCCTGCTCATATTCCCCCAATCCATCCTGCTCATATACTCCCAATCCATCCTGCTCATATACCCCCATCCTGTTCATATACCCACCATCCTGTTCATATACCCCCCATCCCTCCTGCTCATATACTCCCATCCTGCTATATGCCCCCATCGTGCTCATATACCATCCTGGTATATGGCCTGTATCCTATAGCACAGAGAAAAAAAAAACCCAAACGTTTATACTCACCTTTTCCTCACTCCCTGCAGTCGATCATCTTCCTCTCTGCACCACTGACGTGTGTGTGTGTGTGTGTGTGTGTGTGTGTGTGTGTGTGCGTGTGTGTGTGTGTGTGTGTAGCCGTTCCCCTGCAGCACGCGATGTCTTCCTGTCTGTGCCGATCAGCTGACCGGCACAGACAGGAAGACATCGCGTGCTGCGGGGGAACGGCTCCACACACGGGGACGGGTGAGTGTACTGATTCACTGCACCCTGCGCTGATGATGACGCGCGGGGGGCAGTGAATACAGCCGCACATGATCACTCCAGGCTGTAATTGCCAGGGGTGATCATGTGGACCGGCTCTTTGCTATGCGCGCGTCCCCGCTCGTCCTCCCGCCCACCTGTCAGCGCCGGCTTCTGCGCTGAGAAATGGGCGGGAGGATGGGCGTGCATATGTAATGAGCGGGCACACGTGGTCACAGCAGGCTGCTACAGCCTGCTCGTGCCCCCGATGATCCGCTCCACCGCAGCACCTCATTCCCCGCAGCCACAGTCAGACCATAAGACTTTCCCCCAACATTTGGGGGGAAAAAAGTGCGTCTTATGGTCCGAAAAATATGGTACCAAATATAATGGAAATTAACAACAAGCGGATATTACATCACAAATTTGAAAGGAAACATGCTATATTTAATAATTCATTCGGCTCTTACCATAAAAGATGGGGAGTATGGTTAGACAATTTAATAGATACTAGATGATTATTGAATCCCAAATATATAGGTTGACTTCTACTACTCTGACAACCTTATAAATGTATAGATTTTCTCAAAGGCACTCTACTCCAAAGATACAAAAACCTCTGTTCCTCCCTACCCAACCCTCTCTCTCTTTCTATCTTTTCCTCTTATAATTTCTATTTTTTTTCCCCTCCTTTACTTAAGGTCAATTCTCCCTTTTACTACTTACCCTTCCCACCTTTTTTCCTTGATCTTTACAATTACCCTTCCCACCTTTTTTCCTTGATCTTTACAATTACCCTTCCCACCTTTTTTCCTTGATCTTTCCCAGGCTTGCCCCAATAAAAGTTGTTCCTCCCTAACCCATAATATAAAATATAATATATATAAAATATATACACACACACACACACACACACACACACACACACATACATACATAATATATACATATACACACACACACACACACACACAGGTCCAGAAATATTTGGACAGTGACACAATTTTCGCGAGTTGGGCTCTGCATGCCACCACATTGGATTTGAAATGAAACCTCTACAACAGAATTCAAGTGCAGATTGTAACGTTTAATTTGAAGGTTTGAACAAAAATATCTGATAGAAATTGTAGGAATTGTACACATTTCTTTACAAACACTCCACATTTTAGGAGGTCAAAAGTAATTGGACAAATAAACCAAACCCAAACAAAATATTTTTATTTTCAATATTTTGTTGCGAATCCTTTGGAGGCAATCACTGCCTTAAGTCTGGAACCCATGGACATCACCAAACGCTGGGTTTCCTCCTTCTTAATGCTTTGCCAGGCCTTTACAGCCGCAGCCTTCAGGTCTTGCTTGTTTGTGGGTCTTTCCGTCTTAAGTCTGGATTTGAGCAAGTGAAATTCATGCTCAATTGGGTTAAGATCTGGTGATTGACTTGGCCATTGCAGAATGTTCCACTTTTTTGCACTCATGAACTCCTGGGTAGCTTTGGCTGTATGCTTGGGGTCATTGTCCATCTGTACTATGAAGCGCCGTCCCATCAACTTTGTGGCATTTGGCTGAATCTGGGCTGAAAGTATATCCCGGTACACTTCAGAATTCATCCGGCTACTCTTGTCTGCTGTTATGTCATCAATAAACACAAGTGACCCAGTGCCATTGAAAGCAATGCATGCCCATGTCATCACGTTGCCTCCACCATGTTTTACAGAGGATGTGGTGTGCCTTGGATCATGTGCCGTTCCCTTTCTTCTCCAAACTTTTTTCTTCCCATCATTCTGGTACAGGTTGATCTTTGTCTCATCTGTCCATAGAATACTTTTCCAGAACTGAGCTGGCTTCATGAGGTGTTTTTCAGCAAATTTAACTCTGGCCTGTCTATTTTTGGAATTGATGAATGGTTTGCATCTAGATGTGAACCCTTTGTATTTACTTTCATACATACATTTTTACTTTAATTTTATTTTTTTTCTATTTTTTCCTCCTCTAAAACAAGGGTGCGTCTTATAGTCCGAAAAATACGGTATATACACACACACACACACACACACACACACACACTAAATGGTTAATGTAAGTATACTTATTCATAACGTAGTCAAACAAATTTATTAATGAAATGAATTGTTTTATTTGTTCAAACATAAAATACAATAAAAATGATTGAAACTCAACACTGCAATTTTGTTTCTCCGGCCAAAAAAAAAAAAAAAAAAAAAAAAAAACCCCCGCATCCTCTGGCAGAGAAACCCTTAAAAAAATGCATGCGTTTTTGCTACTTTTTTTTTTAACATTCGACAATGGCGAGATGTAGGGAAAAACGCAGAAAAAAGTAACATGCTGCTTTTTCTGCAACCTTTTCTGGGGGAAGGTCATACATGTAGTTTAGGGCCACAAACTGCACCAACAAAAAAACTAAACAAAAAAACAGCGTGCGCACAAGGCCTAAAGGTTGTTTGCATAACCCGAATTTGGAAGGCTAGTTTTTTTTTCTGCTGGCAGAGTCATGTGAGGGCTTGTTTTCTGCATGATGAGTTGGAGTTTTTATTGGTACTATTTTGGGACACAATTTTATTTTGATTGCTACTTCTTCCTCTTTTTTAAAAGCAGAATAAAAGAAGAATAAGCAATTCAGGTTTTTGTTTTTTTTTTTTAAATGTTCATCGTATCGTAAAAGTGATAAGACAGTTTTATTCTTCAGGACAGTATGATTGCAGCAATGCCACATTTATATAGTTTATGTTTTGCCACTTTAACACCATGAAAACTGTTTTATAGAAAGAATAAAATAAAAATTAAAAAAAAAAAAAAAAAAATTTAAAATATATGCGAGTATGTATGGGTGTATGTGTGTGTGTGTCCGCTAAAGAAATTTGCACCGTCGCATTTACAATCGCGAAATTTTGCGCAAAAACCCCATGTGACTCAGGGAATGTCAGACTGTTTTGATGGGAAAATTTAACCCCGCACTTTACAGTTACTCTCCAAAATCCTGCCTCCATTAAACTGAATGGAGGTGGGAGCTACAGGCTATTATAGCAACTGTCAGTAGTTGCTATAAGAACAAAATAAGCTGTTAGTATAAGAAGCTTATGTGTGAGGTAATATGATGTCGGTGGGGAGACAGACGGGCAAAGAGACAGACGGGCAAAGAGACAGAGACAGACAGACTGATACAAATACAGACAGAGATAGAAACAGACAGACAGACAGAAAAAAAAAAAAAAGACCGAGAGACAGACAGAAAGCAACACACAGAGACTGGGAGAGAGGCAGTTACTATCTATCTATCTATCTATGCATGCATGCATGCATGCATGCATGCATGCATATCTTTTTTTCACTGCGGTATTCTGAGAACTATAGCTCTTTTAGTTTTTTGGTGACGGAGCTGTACGGCAGCTTGATTTTTGTGAGACAAGATGCGTTTTCAGCAATAGTATTTATATATGACTTTTTGATCACGTTTTATTTCACTTTTTTCTCAGCTGTACGATTAAAAGACAGTTTTTGCTAAGTTTTTATATTTTTATCGGTGTTCACTCAAGGGGTTAACAAGTTGACAGTTTTATAGATCAGGTTGCTACAGACGCAGGGATACCAAATGTGTACTTTTTACACACACACACACACACACACACTATCAATATCAAGAATAACATTTTGATTTAAAAAAAAAAAAAAAGTAGAAAAAGAATTGTAATATTTATATTAGAACGATTCTCCGAGAACCCCCTTTATCCCATGTCTAGCTTTGTAATTTTCCATTTTTTTTTTGTGCTGTTATTTTTTCCTCCCTATTTTACAAGAGCGTTAACTTTTTCATTTTTCCATTGACAAAGGTATGAGGGCTTGTTTATTTACAGGAGGAGTTGTACTTTTAAAGGGAATCTGTCACCAGGATTTTTCTACACCATCTAAGAGAGCATCATGTAGAGACAGAGACCCCGATTCCATCGATGTGTCACATTTTGAACTGTTTTCTGTCATTTTGATAAAATCAATGTTTTATCTGCTGCACATTTAGCAGTTATACAGAACTCATGAATATGCTGGACTGCCTGGCAGCCAGCCAAGTAGTCCTCTTATGATAATCTACTGTTGATTAAATTGTGATTTTATCAAAACTACACTAAGCAGCCCGGTAAGTGACACCGCTGGAATCAGGATCTCTGCCCCTATGTTATGCCACTCTCAGATTAGGTGTCAAAAATCTGATGACAGATTCCCTTTAACTGGCACCACTCATTTGACCACTCAACATACTGGGAAAACAAAAAAAAAAAAAAACAAAGTGTGGTGATATAAAAAAAAATCTCTAATAGGCAATGGTTTTTGTTTTTACAAAAATGACTTGCAAAAAGGATTCTTTAGATCAGTAGTATTACAACAAATTAAAAAAGAAAAAAAAAAAAAAAAAAAAAAAAGATACTATTTTGGGGTAGATTCAACATGTTATAAGAATGGAATGAATACACTGGCACTCTCAGTAGGTGAATAACGAACTCTGTGGGGGACACAGAGGTTTTATAAAAATTAATAATTAGTAGGAATTCATAGAAGCTGCAGGAAGAATACAGGCTTCCGCCTTAATAGGTCCTGCCAGGATGATGAAAACAAATAAATTAATAAATAGGCTCTACCGTGCTTTTACATATATACTGATCTAGGGGTGGGATTCAGCCGGTTCTGGAGAACCGGTTGTTAAAATAGAAGCCGGTTCTCAGAACCGGCAAGAAACAGCTGCGGCGACCCGGTTCCCTGTATTCATTTGTGTTAATGTCTCTTTAAGACACTGACACAAATGAATCCCCGTACCTCTGCGCCGCACTTCCGGGTACAGTGGAGCCTGTCGGCTCCCTGGCCCGGCATGCAGCGACGCGCTGACGCTGCATAGGTCATGGCAGCGTGGGGAAGTAGCTCCTCCCACTGCCCTCTGTCAGTGTGCAGAGACGAGCCGCGGAGGAGGACGGAGACTGAGGACAGAGGAGAAGCTGCTGATGCTTGCAGCAGATAAGCACTCAGTGAGCCGAAGATGCAGGGAGAGGAGCCGCATAAGATGGCAGCTATATGTGGCCATATGGGGAGAGGAGCCGCATAAGATGGCAGCTATATGTGGCCATATGGGGAGAGGAGCCGCATAAGATGGCAGCTATATGTGGCCATATGGGGAGAGGGGCCACATAAGATGGCAGCTATACGGGAAAAGGAGCCACATGGGATGGGATCTGCAAGGGGGAAAGTGACCACATGGTATGGGATCTGCAAGGGGGAAGGTCGTCCATTCCAATGGTAGAAAAACCATTTAATACAATATGACTGAAGCAACTGGTACTGGACAGGAGGGTGAAGGTATAGGAGGGTAAGAAGGGAAAGGAGATTTTACTTTAAATTACTTGTATTTTTTGGTTGAGGAAAGTGCGTGAAAATGGGTGTGGCTAACAAAATGGGTGTGGTTACAGAATGGGTGTGGTTTTCAAATAGGCAGGGTTTACAGAGAACCTGTTAAAATTTGAATCCCACCTCTGCAAAGATTGCTTGAAAAGGAAAACAGTGGTGGACTTGCCTGGTATACCTTACTGGTACACCCCAGGTATTCTGTTTTGCTGTTGTGTGGTTTATTGAACACACCTAGAGGAAACTGTAAAGAAATGAACAGTGGAGGTTTTTGGGTTCTTTACTACTAACAATAAAAATTATGGAAAAACTGCTTGCCTTAGAGTAGAGACTTCTGTTAAACGATGGTCGTGAGGTTTTATGCACACAAGAAAGTGGATGCACAGGAGGCAGTGCCTTAGGCGTGAATGCTATAGGGCGAAAAACAAAAAAATAAATGAAAATAAAGAAAAAAAAATTTAAAAAAAAAACAAACAATAAAAGAAAAACCAGATAGGGCTCATTCAGGTGAACGTTCAGTTTGTCCTGTTCAGTTCCTGTTTTACGGACCTACTGACAAGACCATCTTCTCACTGTCTTTTGTGTAGGATCGGATGGCACACAGATGCACTTCCGTGTGCATCAGTTCCTACAAAAAAAAAAAAAAAAACCCACAGACACATCGGATACTGTATGTCCGTTCCGTTATTGTGGAACATGTCCTATTCTGTGCTGTAATTGCGGACCGTGACATAGTACAAGTCATTGGGTCCTCAAAATCCCCGGAAGCCACACAGAAGCACTTCACGCCACCTCTGACCTCAAGTCTCGCGGGCGGCCAGAGACTGACTAGCAGTGACATCACAGGCCGCTCGCGATATTTCGCTTGTGAACACGGCGGACAATGGATGTCAGTGAGGAGTGCTGATGTCAGGAGTGCAGCGTCGTTCATCACTCAGTTAATGTACCTCGCTAACCTCATGAAGTCAGCACTGGTCATACCCTGCGGTGACCTAGGCTGACCTATTGATGTTAGCTCAGGTCACTGCATTGCTCTCCCAGCCAATGGGGAACACTCTGTTCTTGATTGACTGGGACAGCGAGTATGGATTGTCGTGGGACCCCATTATTGGATTACGCCGGAACCGGGTTTGATCTTTCATTCCACTAAATTGGTGAAAGAGGGAATGTGTTGGGGAGTGCTTTTTCAAATAAAAATTTGTCATCTATTGTTTTTTCTTATTACTGACTGGGTTAGTGGTGTCAGGTATCTGATAGATGCCGTGACATCAATAACCTATGGGCTTGATGCTATGTGACATTACACAGCTGGTATCAACTCCATACATTACCCTGATTGCCAACACACCAGGGCAGTTGGGAAGAGCCGGGTAAAGTCCTGGGACTGTCGCATCTAATGGATGTGGCAATTTCGGGGCCTGCTGGCTAATATTTTTAGGCGGGGGCTACCAATAACGTAGGTCTCCCCAGCCTGAGAATACCAGCCAGCAGCTGTGAGGCTTTATCTTGGCTGAGTATCAAAACTGGGTGGGGGGGGGGGTGGGGTGAACCGCACGCTGTTTTTTTTGTTTGTTCTCTTTTTAATAATTTATTTTACTGTTCGACATAGACCCGCCCACCGGCAGCTGTGATTGGTTGGCGTCAGACAGCTGTCACTCAACATAGGGGCGCGTCTAACTGCCCCCAATCGCAGACGCCAGTGAGCGAGGAAAGCAGTGAAGATGTATAAGGCTGGAGTCACTAGCGTATGGCATCCGATGCGAGAACATTGGATGCGATATGCTAATGACCACCAGCTCAGGCTCTGTTGCGAGCATGAACCGAGTGTCATGCGACTGTGACCTAATCTTCCAATCGGGTCACAGCTGTGAAGCTGAGGGCGGGCGCTGCAGAGGAGAGGGAAGGGTTAATCTCCCTATCTCCTCCATTGTCAGCCTGTGCGTATATCGCACTGCACTGGGAAAACATCCGAGTGCAGTCCGATGTTTCTCTGGTGCGAATGATACGGCTCTCGCAGAAAATCGCAGCATGTTGTGACTTTTCTTGCATCCAGAATCTGGATGAGAAGAGCTGACCAACTGCTCTCCCTCATTGACTAACATAGGTCCGAGTGCAATGCGAGATTTTCTCGCATTGCACTTGTCCGTTTTCCACGCTCGTGTGAGCGTGCACTAAGCCTAATAAGTGGCTGGCTCGGAAAGAACCAAGAGCTGCTGATCGGCGCCCGGTGAACGGTGGATGCTGTTCCCCCTAGGCTTTACATGGGGATGAGCATCTGGCCAGATACTGTGGACAGTATGTAACCCTACTTCGCTTTTTTTTTTTTTTTTTTTTGAGTTCCACAAAAAGACAGAAGTCACACAGACAATATACGAAACGGATGTCACACTGATGCATCCGTGGAAAAACAGGACCGTTTTTTTGCGAACCGCAAAAACGGAACAAACGGTCCTGTCGTGTGAATGTAGCCTTATAGTGAATGACCGCAAAATTACTGTAGAAAGTAAAAAAAATAAAAAAAATAGTGAATGCTGCTTTCGGTTATGCTTTCAAAAGGACTTTTCTCCAGTGTAGCGTCTAAGATGACTTGAGTAACTGCCTACTAGAGTAGGGCAAACGGTAGATGGTGCTATTGTAGTAAAATGTATCAGAGATCTGTAAAATTAGTTTAACCTCTTTACGACGGCCGTATGGATTAAAAGGGCGGTAGCAAAGGGTACTTATTCCGATTTGCCGTTATAAAACAGCAGTCAGAAAACAGTAAAAAGCACCCCCCCAGCATCGGAAAATCTCCAGGGTTTTAGTTACTGGGGGTAGCTGAGATCTTGGTGATCACAATTCCGGCAATTTTTTTTCGTTCCCTGGTCACCAGTACACACCATGTAACCGGGATGACGTGTCAGTAAATGGCGGCGCCGGTAAAAAAATGATTTATCTCCCACCTGGCATGATCAAATATGTCACATGGGAGATAAATTTCCTTCCCTGATCCCTCTGCGTCGCCAAAGTACCCTTCAATCCCCAACCCAATCTCGATAATCCAAGATGGCGGTGCGCACGACCAGCGCATCTGCCGTATTCATCCTCCTCCGATTTCTGTTGCATGTGCCATGACAGATGCATCAGAAAATCCCCCCCCAGGTCCAGCTAGGTCACCCCCTATAAACCTTCCAGTGTTCAGTACCTTGTGCAGCTGTGTTCCCCCGCAATTCCTCCTAATACTTCTCAAAAGGTGCAGGCCACATGCGCAGAGCGGCTGTGACCCAGCTTCCTGTGTTCAGTGACGCTGAGCTCACTGCCGCTTATACTACCGAGCAGGGGACCCGGGGAAAGTGGGTGCACCCACACTCCTTACGTGGAGGGTTTGCAATTTCAGAAAATGGGGAATACCTTCCCTGAGTGTGCCCCCCCATATTCTGGAATGAGGTTACTGGAGGTCACATAGCCCTTGGTTGGACCGGGGCAGTACAAAATGCAGTATTCTCAGATCACGGCAGCCACACTCCTCACATGGAGGGTCTGCACTGAGTGAACAAGGGCCCAGTGCCTGAAACATGTTTGAGTGATACAGACCTATCATGGATTTTTAAAGATTTTTAAATAAGTTGCAAGTTTTATATACTTTTGAGACATCCTTTTTCTGCATTGGACTGACAGCCCGGACCATGGATTTCTCTCCAATAAGCTAAAAAACCTTTCCTTGTATTGGACTATTGGACATTGCCTTTAGTGCAGTTAAAACTCTAATTTTATTTCTATAAAATTTGAAAATGTAAAATAAAAAAATATAATACAATGGAACCTTGGATTAAGAGTAACTTTGTTTGAGAGAGTTTTGCAGGAGAAGCAAAGCTTTCGTTTTCCACGGAGGCCAGGGAAACAGAAAGTGCACGTATCTGCTGTTTACAGCTGTGTAGCTGTGATCAGCAGATATTGCGATCAGCAATCCGATCGCTCTGCACTAGCCCCCTAGGGGGACTAGTAAAAGTAAAAAAAAAAAATACTAAAAAAAAAACATAAAAAGTTCAAATCACCCCCTTTCGCCCCATTGAAAATTAAAGGGTTAAAAAAAATAAAAAATTCACACATTTGGTATCGCCGCGTTCAGAAACGCCCGATCAAAATATAAAATCAATCTGATCAATAAACGGCGTAGCGGCAAAAAAATTCCAAACGCCAAAATGACGTTTTTTTGTCGCCATAACTTTTGCGCAAAATGCAATAGCAGGCGATCAAAACGTAGTATCTGCGCAAAAATGGTACCGTTAAAAACGTCAGCTCGAGTCGCAAAAAAATAAGCCGTCACTGAGCCATAGATCCCGAAAAATGAGAACGCTACGGGTCACGGAATATGGCGTAAAACGTGCGCCACTTTTTTCAGACAGATTTCCGAATTTTTTTTAACCCCTTATATAAAAGTAAACCTATACATGTTTTGTGTCAACGAAATCGCACTGACCTGAGGCATCACACCCACACATCAGTTTTACCATACAGTGAACACAGTGAATAAAATATCTCAAAAACAATAGTGGTATCGCACTTTTTTTTGCAGTTTTTCTGCATTTGGAATTTTTGCCATTTTCCAGTACACTATATGGTAAAACCTATAGTTTCATTGAAAAGTACAGCTCATTCCGCAAAAAATGAGCCCTCACATGATCATATTGACTGAAAAATAAAAAAAAAAGTTACGTCTCTTAGAAAAAGACTGGCGAAAAAAAAAAACGGAAAGCGAAAAATCGGCCGGTCGTGAAGGGGTTAAGACCAATGCTTTGCAATAAGAGCAGATACAAACCGTGCACAAATCTGGTTCGGTCCCTTCTGTACATATGTACTGTATACATTGTGCAGTACAATATATACTATATAGCATATCTATCAATTTGCATATGTGGATACAGCATTGTACTTTCTTATTGATAACCAGTGCAGCACATTGCTTATACTGTACCTCCCGCACACCAACAATTCTATTGTAAGCTAACGTGCAGTTTTATTTGATTTATATTCTTTTACTGCACAGTATTTGTATTAGTGTACTGTAATTTTATATGAATACAGTACATTATTTTGTATTACTGTAATAAGTTTGCATAAATACAGTAAATATTTTTGGGTTGTAGAACGAATTGCCTGCGTTTCAATTATTTCCTATGGGAAAATTTGCTTTGATATAAGAGTATCTTGATTTAAGAGCACACTCCCAGAACCAATTATGCTCGTAATCCACTGTACCAGAGAATAATGTAAAAGTTACGAAATAATAAAAATTTCGAAAAAATGAAAAGGGGTGAAACAGCAGACCTGAATCCAAAATAATATAATAAATAGAATAATTAGGATAAGGTTTACCCCTTAGGCGGGCTTTGCACGTTGCACATCGCAAGCCGATGCTGCGATGTCGCACGCGATAGTCCTCACCCCCGTCGCAGGTACGATATCTTGTGATAGCTGGTGTAGCGAAGATTATCGCTACGCCAGCTTCACATGCACTCACCTGCCCTGCGACCGTCGCTCTGGCCGGCGACCCGCCTCCTTCCTAAGGGGGTGGGTCGTGCGGCGTCATAGCGACGTCACACGGCAGGCGGCCAATAGCGGCGGAGATTAGCAGGATGTAAACTTCCCGCCCACCTCCTTCCTTCCGCATTGTGGCCGGCGGCAGGTAAGGAGATGTTCCTCGCTCCTGCGGCTTCATACACAGCGATGTGTGCTGCCGCAGGAACGAGGAACTACATCGTACCCGTCGCTGCACCGGCATTATGTAAATGTCGGAGCCTGCACCGATGATACGATAACGACACTTTTGCGCTCGTTCATCGTATCATCTAGGATTTATACACTACGACATCGCAAGTGACGTCGGATGTGCGTCACTTTCGATTTGACCCCACCGACATCGCACCTGCGATGTCGTAGTGTGCAAAGCCGCCCTTAGAGTAGGTATAACTGCGATGCCCAACCTAATCACACATACCCCTGATGCAGCCATTTAAAACTTTGGCACACATACGAACACTCTGTTGAAGACAGCTTGGAGGCTTTTGAAACGTGTCAGATTTGTGCCCTTCTGCCTCCCGTACAGGTGACTCTAGCCTGTCAGCAAGTGATGTCACCGCTTTCCCCTCGCACACGTCAGCTGACAGTTCGGTTTCCGTCCGGAACTCCTGACACTCGTGCTATCGCTGATCACCGCTGTCTCGCAGCTATGCTGCTCCAAGCACCAAATGTGATCGATCCAGAGAGAAGATCACTAGGCCTTTAGGCACCATTCCAGAATTTAAAAAGGCAAGTAATAGCCCTTGTTATAGAGCACCTCTACCCACTGCCAAGTGGTTTATAGAAAACCTCCCGCCAGTGCACACCTCTAGTCAATTTTGTGGTCATTCACTAGAACGTTTTTTTCTTTATTTTTTCCATTATATGTTTTTTCCCCTATAGCATGCACGCCTAAGGCACTGCCTCCTGGGCATCCACTTTGTTTACCTTAAACTCTCACAACCATTGTTTAACAAAAGTCTCTACTCTAAAAGGTACCGTCACACTAAAGCAACATCACTAGCAACATCGCTGCTGAGGCACAACTTGCTAGCGATGTTGCTTAGTGTGACATCCAGCAACAACCTGGCCCCTGCTGTGAGGTCGTTGGTTGTTGCTGAATGTCCTGAGCCATTTTTTAGTTGTTGCTCTCCCACTGTGAAGCACACATCTCCGTCTGACGGAGAAACATTTTATCCACGGATCCGTCGAGATGCATGAAACGTGAGGCCATCCTCGCTAATACAAGGTGATGAAGGGAGTGTGGGGTGTGGGGGGGAGGAGGAATTATCAAGTAGCATCAGTCACCGGATCCATTTTTAATCAAAATTCAACGGATTGCAACTGATGGCAAAAAACTGATCTGTGAAGGGGCCTAAGAGGGGTAGCGGTCTGGTTTTCGGCTCGTTATAGCATGGTCATGGTGAAACATGTTGGGGAGGCTGGTAGCTGAATCCTTTTAAATATGCTCATTTAGGGGAAAATAGACTCCTACTAGGATACTATAATGGAATTAGGTCCACAGTCAAAAGACCCACTTTACTCTGAAATGATAAAAATATTTTTCTTCCCCTATGTGCCACCTTTTAAAATTGGTCATTTAATTTCAATAATAATTAAAAAGTTAAAAATCAAACTGTCTCTAGTTAGGGTACCTCTAGTTGCCTTTGGCAAATTGTGTTTAATTCTATTCACCCTACACTGACCTGGGTAACGGACTTAAGGTTCAGTGTGTCTTTTTTTTTTTACCACCTTCAAAGAAATGCATTTCATGTTGACCCTTTAAAGCAGTTACTAGCCTAGTTCATGTGCCAAATAAATACATTAAATTACTACACAAATTTACCTTGTTCGCCAGAAGTATGCATGGCACAGGATCACCATTTGATAGGGTCACCTTATTGTCCAGGTCACTTTTCCACATTTGACATCTTCTGAAAGAGTCCGCACTGGTGAGGTCAAACATGATTATACAACCAGAAGCCTGCTTATAGTAGAGTCTGGTCATAGACGTAAATCGCTCTTGACCTGTTGACAAGAAATGATACAGAACATGTATGAACGAATGGTTGACCTGGGTAACTGCTTTGAAACTAGTTACCGACATATTAGAAGGAACTGGTTTCAGCACAGAATAATGCAGTAATTTTTTATATCTTTCTATTATATTTATTTACACACATACATTAATATACATACAAATGAACAAAATGCAAAGTTAGCGAACAAAAATATAAATCAAGTCAATTTATTGTGACCTCCCTTTGCCTTCACAACAGCATCCATTCTTCTAAGTAATCTTACACTTCTTTACCCTGGAGATCATTCTTAATGACACTGGTTGTATGTTTTGGGTCGTTGTCCTGCTGCAAAATAAAATTGGAGCAAATGCGTTGCCTCTGTTTATACTGCATGATGGACAAGTATGTGCCTGTATTTCTTAGCACTGATGAAACCATTCATCCTGAAGAAATCCCAAACTTGCAGGGAACCTCCACCATGCTTCACTGGTGCTTACAGACACTCATTGTGCCTCTCTCCAGCCAACAAACTGCCATCTATCAGAGTGAAATATTTCACACTTTGGCTCACCAGTCCAGAGAACCTGCTGCTAAGCCATTACACCTCAGTACCTATGTTGTTGTTAATAGCTGAATCACTTCACCTTATTTCCATGTTGAAGGTATGGTTTTTGGCTGCAAATCTTTGATAAAAATCACTTCTTGACAGGACATCGCAGAAAACAATTTAATACTAATATTCTGGCTTTTGTTTATAACAAACCACAAAAATCTGATGCACTCATTAAATCATTAATTGTTTTCCACCAGTGACTGACCAACCTGACCTACTTATAATGGCCGCCCATTGGTTCCACGGTTGTTCCAGCCAATACTGCCAACGGAAGCTGGGGGCCTCTGATGGCAGTGTGATTATAGGGAAAATAGGACATAGTGGCATGTAAAAGTTTGGGCACCCCTGGTCAAAATTACTGTTATTGTAAACAGTTAAGCAATTTGAAGATGAAATGATCTCTAAAAGGCTTCATAGGATTGCTAGAGAAACACCCTTTTGACTGCAAAAGACCTTGAGGAAGATTTACCAGACTCTTGAGTTGTAGTACATTGCTCGACTGTTCAGAGACATCTACACAAATATGGCCTTCATGGAAAAATCATCAGAAGAAAACCTCTCCTGCACCCTCACCATAAAAATCAGAGTCAGAGGTGTGCAAAAAAAAAAAAACCCATCTAAACAAGGCTGATGCATTTTGGAAACAAGTCCTATAGACAGATGAGGTTAAAATAGAATTATTTGGCCACAATGATCAAAGGTTATGTGTGGGGAAAAAAAAACAAAGTACAGAATTTCAGGGAAAAAAAACAAAAAAAAAAAGCAAAAAAAAAAAAACCAAACAAACACCAACCATTAAAGGGAATCTGTCAGCAGGTTTTTGCTATGTAAACTGAGGACAGCATGATGTAAGGGATAAAAAAGGCAGCAATGCCCCATCTGTGTGTGCAATTGTTTACTTAAAACAAATAGCTTTATTAGCCTGTGATTAACATTGCAGGACTAGAAATGTCTGAAACGCCCCCTGCTGTGATTGACACCTCAGTCACTGCACAACTTCTATAGAGCCTGGTGTCATATACAATATGATTTACATCATATCAATTTTTTAGATGTCACTGTTACGAAATTAGAGAATGGACATTTACAAACCGATTTGTACATAAAGTCGACGGACAGGAATAACTTACTCGCATATGATAGTTGTCATCCCAAAGCCATGAAGAATTCTATACCTAAGTCCCAGTTTCTTAGGGTACATAGGATTGTTAACCAACAAGAAATTAAAGATACCAGATTACAGGAGATGAGGACTAAGTTTCTGGCGAGGGGTTATCCACAGGAGGTTTTGAATAGTGCTAGTGTGAATACCGAATCTTCTATTGGTAAGACTAGAGATAAACGTTTGGCTTTCGTTCATACTTACCATCCTTTTTCTTACAAAATTCATAAATTCATCAGAAGTCATTGGAACATCTTGCGTAAAGGGTACCCGGAGGTGGAAGAATTTAAATCACCTTTTCTTCCTTGTTTTAGACGACCGTCCAATCTCAGTAATAAATTGGTGAGAGCTGATGTGGGCGCCGGTGTGACTGGACCCGTTCAAACTCATCTTTATACCCAGAGACGTGGTACTTTTCCATGTTTAAATTGTGCCCAATGCAGTAATGTGCTGAAAGGTGATAGAGTTTTGCATCCCTACAGTGGTCGGGGTTATCCAATTAGAGGTTTTTTCACCTGTGAGACATCTTATGTTGTATATGTAGTGAAGTGTCCTTGTGGCCTACTCTATGTAGGCGAAACCACCCAGACTGTTAAGGAACGTATATCACAACATAAATCCACCATTAGGTGTGAGAGATTGACTTTACCTCTTCCATCTCATTTTCATAAACAGGGACATAGTGTTAGTCAATTACGGTTCCAGGTGTTAGAGCAGGTCTTGCCAAATAGAAGAGGAGGTGATAGGGTTAAAAAATTGAAACAAAGGGAGGCGTATTGGATTTTTACTCTTCAGACTTTGGAGCCCAAAGGCCTTAATCGTGATTTCGATACTTCTAGTTTCTTATAGCTTTTCATTCATTTATGCCTACTTATTATTATCTTTTTTAGAGGAGTTGATCACTGATTTGATGATGGCCGGTCCTTTTAGGTATTGTCTTATAATTTTCTTCCTGTTTCTTTCTTAACATAATCCTTTTTTCTGTTTTTTCCCTAGTTTTAGTTTTTTCTACGCATTACTAATTTTCCCTTGATCCCTTTTTTCCATAGTCTCTCCTTTCCCTTTCCCCTCCCCCCCCCCCCTTCCCTTCCCAATGCCCACTTCCTTTCCCTTCCCTTCCCCCCTTTTCCCCCCCCCCTCCATTTCCTTATGTATATTCTTCATAGTTTTTCTTTTTTCTCTTTTCTTCTTTTCTTTTTTTCCTTTTTTTACTAGGGTTGATTATAGTTGATAAAAAATTAAAAAATTATTAAATTGATTCTGAATAAATACACCATTCCCTTAATCCTCTTATCTTATTTCTTCTATTTTTTCTTTTATTTGATCTTTTAGGTAACTTGTCTTTAAATTGCCAACCATCTGGTTTATATTTTGCCAACCAGGATCGTCACTTCCGGTTTGCGGACCGGAAGTGACGTCCTGCGGTGAGGAGTGGCTGTCTGAGTATGTCTACAGTTGCCAACCATCAGGATTTACACTTTGCCAACCGGTGACGTCACTTCCGGTTTTCGGACCGGAAGTGACGCTCCGTGACGTCACTTCCGGTTTTCGGACCGGAAGTGACGCTCTGTAACTTGTTAATGAGCTAATTGAGCGGTCTATTTAAATCTGGACATTGGACTGTCAGATTACATTGACTGCAGACCCGGACGGGCAGCTTTTTCCTCTGGTCCAGCTTTTCCATATATTTCTACAGAGCCCTTTCTGGTGAGTGTTCATTACATGGCATTTCTGTGTATTGTCTGTTTTATTAGATTAGAATAGTGTCCCAGTGCTGGTGCTTAGGCTTTTTGTCCTTCTATATTAGCAAGATATACATTTTTTGGATAAATTTTTGGGTTTCCTGTTTGGTTCCCCTTTTGTTGTATAATGGTTCTATTATGTTACATTTTATCTGTATTTCAATTATATCTTTAGGTGGACAGTATATCTGCTAGTGAAGCGGCTCAACTGACAGATTCTTCATTTTTGTCTTTTTGTTGACATTTTTTGTATATCATAGTTTATGCATTATAATGTGGTGAATATTTCTGCCCTTTTTTGTTACCATGATTGTATAATGCCATTATTTCTGTATACTTAAAAATTTTTCATGTATCTTTTTATTGTAGTGTAAACTGATGAAGGTCTGATGACCGAAACGTCTTTAATAATTACACAGAACAATGAATAAAATATAAAACAATTCCAGTTGAATGCTTTGAGTGCTGGATTTTTTTCAATTTTTTGTAGGCAGGGACAGCTCTACCAGCTCACCTACATGCTGAAAACGTAATTCTTTGAGGGAGCACAGCTGCACCAGTAATCTGTGTGATACACTGTTGGATTTAGAATTTCCGTGCCTATATTATGTTGCTGTCAGGTGAGGTAGGAAAAACCTGCTAACAGAGCCCCTGTAAGCATGGGGATGGAGCAATCATGCTTTGGGGTTGTGTTGCAGCCAATGGCACAGGGAACATTTCCGGGAAGAAGGAAGAATAGATTCAATGACATTTCAACAAATTTTTGATGCAAACATAACACAATCTGTAAAAAAAAAGCTGAAGTTGAAAAGGAGGATGGCTTCTACAAATGGATAATGATCCTAAACTCAAGTCAAAAACTACAATAAACTACCTCAAAAGGTGCAAGCTGACAGTCTTACAATGGCCATCAGTCCCCTGATCTGAACATCATTGAAAATCTATAGCTAGACCTCAAAAGAACAGTGCATGCAAAACTACCCAGAAATCTCTCAGAACTGAAATACTTTCCAAGGAAGAATGGATTAAAATCCATCAAACAATAATTGAAAGACTGTTGGCTGTCTACTAAATGCGCTTACAAGCGGTGATACATTTTCCATTTTTGTTAATTTAAGTATGTAAAAGATGAAAATATTTTTATATTTTTTTGCCTAAAATACAAAAAGAAATGGTCATTTTTAACTTTATACCTTTTAGGGATCATTTCATCTTCAACTCGCTTAACTGCTCACAATAATAGTAATTTTGACCGGGGGTACCCAAAGTTTTGCATGCTGGACAAAAACGTGTGATGCAATGGGGGTCTTATTCTACATAAAATAGAGTGAGAGGTGTAGCAGTTGCTGACCTGGTGGGGTTGTGTGAGACACAAACAAGAAAAAAAACCCCACGGGTTTCTCTATGGTGCAGGCCAATCCAATGATGGCTGTTCGGATTCAACCACCCAGTTAAAAAAAAAAAAGAAAGGAAAATAAACAGGGTGGATAAAAATCAATGTTTTTAAAAAAAAAAAAATAAAAATAAAAATCGGATTTTTTTGATTTAAATCGGATTTTTTTCAATAAACTGCTGCTTTTTGAGGAAAATATTTTACCATCCAAAGGTTCTTCCATCATGAGATAAAGCTGAGTTGTTTAACTCAGTAGAATAAAGGCTGTATATGTGTAACATTCACAATGCCATGCTCTTCCAGAGGTTTCTATAGGATTAGTGGGCAGTTTCTCTCCTATATTATCACAGACGCTCGCTTTACTTACGCACCTCTCAAAACTGAATTTGACTCCGCAGAGGTCCCAGCCTCTTCTTCACGGCAAAAATATTACAACATGAACAGAGTTGAGAAAAAGACCTTATTCCTATTGTTCTACAAACCTATGAATACAGAATCCACCCCTTCAGTGCCAAGTCCAAGAAGTTAGACAATATGTTTCTGATTGTTTGGAGTGGAGTAGATCTGCACAACACAAGAAGAATGTGAATCTAAGTGTGAGGAGGAGGAAGGGCAAGCAGACAAGAAAATGAAAGTGAAACTTTGAGCACAATACTGCAGCATAGCCACAGACAGACAAGTCTGGATCTGTTTGTGTGTACGATCTGAGGTTTATTACATTCTTTCCTTATAATGGCAGCAGGCCGTAAAAGAGACCCAGTTTGGGAATATTTTAATGAAGCTCCTTCGCCTATCGGTAAGGCAGGCATGCGTGCAAAATGCAAACGATGCAACAAAAGAGATGCAAGGCCTGGTGGCGCGAATGAGGCAACATCATGAGAAGTGCGGTGATTAAGATGACCAAAGAAACACTTCTGAACAGGCAGGATCTTCAGGTTGGTAAACATTTTTATTGAATCCTATTTCTAAAGACTGAACTGTCATGTGTGAGAAAAATTATATTTCTTATTATTACTGCATGTTACTGTCATTTGGTACAGTTATGAAGAAAAACAAATATTCCTTTTGGGGCAGGGGCAGTGATGTGTTGTGTACAATAAGCAGAAATTGTATAATAAACAATAAAATAACAGCATTGACTTTTTTTGTTTAGGGGAATTCATGTATTCTGGAAACTATCCACCTCCAAGATCACCATCATCCTGTTCTACAGTTTCAGAGTTATCCATCCAGGATAGTGCTTCATTAGCAGCAGCATCATCATCAGACACCCAGAGCCACATATCACCATCACCCAAAAGGAAGAAAAAACCTTTACCTCCGGGAACCACCATAGATAGGTTTGTGATAAGAACTAGCAGATTAGAAAAAGAGTTGATTGATGAAAAAATTGACCAGTTTATTTATGCAACAAACTCTTCTTTCCGTCTGACTGAGAACCCACATTTGATTAATATGGTTCAGTCCCTGAGACCAGGATACAGTCCACCCAGCAGAGCTGATGTTGCAGGGAAACTGCTGGATCAAGTGTATGACAGAGAAATGGAGCAATGTGCAACAGCTCTGGAGGGTAAAATTGTTAACCTAAGTATTGATGGGTGGAGTAATGTCCACAATGATCCTATTGTATGTGCTTGTATAACAACAGAAGAAGGTAAAGTCTTCCTTGCACAAACAACTGATACGTCAGGAAATGCACACACAGCAGAATACTTAAAAGAAGTGGCAGTAAAAGCTATAACGACATGTGAACAAAAATTCAAATGTCTAGTACGCAGTTTGGTCACTGACAATGCTGCAAACGTATCCAAGAGGAGAAGAGATTTAGAAGAGCAGGGAGGGAATATAAAGCTGCTAATAACATATGGTTGCAGTGCTCATTTGCTGCACCTCTTAGCCAAAGACTTAAGTGTTCCAGAAATAAAGGCTAATGTTGTTGAAATTGCTAAATACAGTTAGGTCCAGAAATATTTGGACAATGACACAAGTTTTGTTATTTTAGCGGTTTACAAAAACATGTTCAGAAATACAATTATATATATAATATGGGCTGAAAGTGCACACTCCCAGCTGCAATATGAGAGTTTTCACATCCAAATCGGAGAAAGCGTTTAGGAATCATAGCTCTGTAACGCATAGCCTCCTCTTTTTCAAGGGACCAAAAGTAATTGGACAAGGGACTCTAAGGTCTGCAATTAACTCTGAAGGAGTCTCCCTCGTTAACCTGTAATCAATGAAGTAGTTAAAAGGTCTGGGGTTGATTACAGGTGTGTGGTTTTGCATTTGGAAGCTGTTGCTGTGACCAGACAACATGCGGTCTAAGGAACTCTCAATTGAGGTGAAGCAAAACATCCTGAGGCTGAAAAAAAAAGAAAAAATCCATCAGAGAGATAGCAGACATGCTTGGAGTAGCAAAATCAACAGTCGGGTACATTCTGAGAAAAAAGGAATTGACTGGTGAGCTTGGGAACTCAAAAAGGCCTGGGCATCCACGGATGACAACAGTGGTGGATGATCGCCGCATACTTTCTTTGGTGAAGAAGAACCCGTTCACAACATCAACTGAAGTCCAGAACACTCTCAGTGAAGTAGGTGTATCTGTCTCTAAGTCAACAGTAAAGAGAAGACTCCATGAAAGTAAACACAAAGGGTTCACATCTAGATGCAAACCATTCATCAATTCCAAAAATAGACAGGCCAGAGTTAAATTTGCTGAAAAACACCTCATGAAGCCAGCTCAGTTCTGGAAAAGTATTCTATGGACAGATGAGACCAAGATCAACCTGTACCAGAATGATGGGAAGAAAAAAGTTTGGAGAAGAAAGGGAACGGCACATGATCCAAGGCACACCACATCCTCTGTAAAACATGGTGGAGGCAACGTGATGGCATGGGCATGCATGGCTTTCAATGGCACTGGGTCACTTGTGTTTATTGATGACATAACAGCAGACAAGAGTAGCCGGATTAATTCTGAAGTGTACCGGGATATACTTTCAGCCCAGATTCAGCCAAATGCCGCAAAGTTGATGGGACGGCGCTTCATAGTACAGATGGACAATGACCCCAAGCATACAGCCAAAGCTACCCAGGAGTTCATGAGTGCAAAAAAGTGGAACATTCTGTAATGGCCAAGTCAATCACCAGATCTTAACCCAATTGAGCATGCAATTCACTTGCTCAAATCCAGACTTAAAACGGAAAGACCCACAAACAAGCAAGACCTGAAGGCTGCGGCTGTAAAGGCCTGGCAAAGCATTAAGAAGGAGGAAACCCAGCGTTTGGTGATGTCCATGGGTTCCAGACTTAAGGCAGTGATTGCCTCCAAAGGATTCGCAACAAAATATTGAAAATAAAAATATTTTGTTTGGGTTTGGTTTATTTGTCCAATTACTTTTGACCTCCTAAAATGTGGAGTGTTTGTAAAGAAATGTGTACAATTCCTACAATTTCTATCAGATATTTTTGTTCAAACCTTCAAATTAAACGTTACAATCTGCACTTGAATTCTGTTGTAGAGATTTCATTTCAAATCCAATGTGGTGGCATGCAGAGCCCAACTCGCGAAAATTGTGTCACTGTCCAAATATTTCTGGACCTAACTGTACTTCCGTAATAATCATTTTGCTGCAGCAGTTCTGAAAAGGATGGGTGGAACCAAGCTAACGCTCCCACAAGATGTTAGATGGAACTCTGTGGTGGACTGTTTTGAGCAGTATATCAAAAACTGGCCTATTCTGATGACACTTTGTGAAGAAAATCGAGATAAAATAGATGGCACTGTCACGGCCAAAATCCTCAACATTGGGCTTAAGAGAAATGTTGAACATATGCTGAGCTTCCTGACACCCATCTCTCAAGCTTTAAACAAAATACAGAAAAATAGCTGTTTTATTGCGGATGCTGTTGAAATTTGGAAGGAACTGAGTGAACACTTAAAAACAGAACTACGCATGGACAGAATTAAATTACAAGCAGTAAACAAACGAACGGGACAAGCACTGACTCCAGCTCATTTTTTGGCAAATATTGTCAATATCCAATATCAGGGTCAAAACCTAAGTGCTGAGGAAGAGGAGTTAGCTATGACATGGGTATCCAGCAATCATCCATCTTTAATGCCAACTATAATAAACTTCAGAGCTAAGGGGGAACTATTCAAGAAATATATGTTTGCTGAAGATATTTTAAGGAAGGTCACACCAGTAAACTGGTGGAAGTCACTTAAGCACTTGGATTTAGAGACTGTTCAAGTAATGATTTCACTTTTAACAGCAGTAGCTTCTTCTGCAGGCGTTGAAAGAATATTCTCTTCCTTTGGACTCATTCATTCTAAATTGAGAAATCGGTTGGGACCCAATAAAGCAGGAAAGCTTGTTTTTCTTTTCCAGATTATGAATAGGAACAAAGAAGAAGATGATGATGATGATGATGAAGATGACGACAAGTGAGCTACAGAGGACAGCAGGGACAGTAGTATTTAAGTTTTCCATGTGTCGGCTGGGCTGACAGTCTAAGTTTCTTAAAATATATATATATTTTGTTTAGCCAAATTAGTTAACAAACATGGATGTTTGTTTAAGCAAATAACTTATGCTGTAATGTTGTTATTGTTTCAGTTGAATAAATCTATTTAAATTGTTATTAAGGTCAGGATTATTTTTCTCCTTTCTAAGTACAACAGAACAGTAGTGTCCAAATATGAATGATTAACCCATTAAACTGGGGAGAAAAAAGTAATATAAAAAGTGATTCTAAAAATCTTCATCTACTTGCATGTTAAAGTAGCAAGAACTAGTTTAGGTAGAAACTTTGATTTAAATCACTGATTTAAATCAAGCCTTACTGACTAGTGATTTAAATCACGATTTAAATCAGTTAGATTTAAATCAAATCCACCCTGAAAATAAATAAGGAATAAAGGAGGGACGTTAGTTACCGAGTCTCCTGTGCAGCTGTAACACTACTTCTGGATCCGCTCGTTAACCCTAATACATATTCACTGCTTCCTCTACCCACCGTCAGTCCCAGCATCTGTGATTGGTTGCAGTCAGACCGTGCCCTCATCCTCTTTTACTGCCTCTGTGATCGGTTGAAATCACACACGCTGTCTGGATCCCTATAGTGGTGTAAAAATAAATTAAATTGGCGTAGGATCCCCCGCATAATGTGATACCTAGCACAGCCAAAGCATACGGCTGTAGCTGCGTGCTTATCTTGACTCTGTCTCAAAATTAGAGGGACCCCATGAGTCTTTTTTTTTTTTGGTTTAATTATTTAAATAAATGATTATAAAAAAAATGGCGAAGAAAGCAGTGAATATGTATGAGGGTTAATGAGTGGACCCGGAAGTAGTGTTACAGCGTGCAGAAGGCTAACGTTCCTGCTCTAATTTCCCTAGCCCTTTCTACCACCATTTTACAGCACAGTGTTCGAATCCCCACAGACGTATATGGGGTTTGGCGTCCAGGCAAGCGTTTGGGGTTCAAGTCCGGTCCCGAACCGCATTTTTTTTTTTTTAAAGTTTGGCTGCAACCACCAAACATCTTCATCTCTATTGTCTACGCATTTCAAAGTCTTACTGACTTCCTCTGGCCAACCATATGCGGAATTGACAAGTATTTGTCCCGAAGAAGACGTCAGTAAGACCTTGAAACATGTACACAATATCCCGCTTTGAGTTTCTCCTATTTTGCGAATCATCATTGGATTTGCCAACAGTGCAGAGAAACCTATTTTTTACCTTTTCTCCTATAAATAGAACATAGAAGGCCAGAATCCCTGTTACTTTACGACAATCATTTTGTGTTCTTGTTCATAAAATTGTTGTACTAAAGAGGTTATCAGGCTCTGACTTGGTACATTGACATGTATGTTCATCCAATGGAATCAGTAGCTGCTAAAAAATTAAGACTAGAAAAAAACAAACCAAATCTATTCTTTCCAATTATAACAGTTATTGCATTTTTTTATATCGATTCAGAATCATAAGATTTATGAAGTACCTGCACTATACGGTTTGAAGAGACGATGCAAGTCAAGGATGCATCTGCGTTGCACAATATGTAGGTTGTATTTGAGGAAGCAAAACTTGTGCTTATTAACGGCCATGGTTAGTCCGCAAGATCCCTCAATTACGTAATGAAGGGGAATAACAACTGGGCTGTGGTCCCTAAATAAAAGCACCCTGATCAGAAGTCACACAACATGTCCATAATAGGAACCCGCCATTCATGAGCTGTCGTGCCAAATCACATTTCTCCTGCAGCTGTATAGACACTTTGGCGTGGTAGAATTTTACATCACATAAAAACAGTAGTGGGTGCAAAAGAAAAACAGAAGAAGTGCAAGTCTTCCCATTAGGTTTCACTACCACTTCTGGTTTATAGATAGTGTTTTGTAAAAAATCCTCTGTATAGCTCAGAGTGCATGATTAAAAGCCGTACATCAGGTACAAAGCTTTACTCCTGACCCTAATCCATATTCTGTATTTTGTATCCCCAGTATACAAATACACTAGAGTAATTTTTAGTTAAAAAAAAAATATATATTTTTTTAATAAAAAAAAAAATAAAAAAATTGTATTGTGAAAAATCCTTCAGCCCTCGTTACCAGTAGGTGAAAGTTTACATTTACATCCAGTGTATGAAAACCTGTTCTGAAGCTGAACCAATAAATCATGCAACTGAAAAGTGAATAGAACTGTGTGCAGTCGAGGCAACACTCAGTGAGCCAAGCAGTGTGGGACTGCAGAGCATTGCATCAACAACAATATGCTGCAGCAGGTCATCACGATGGGAAAGGCTGCTGGTAACAGGGTTATCCCATGGGGTATACTTACACACACACACACACACACACACACTTTAAGAGGGAGCCTCCCACCATGAAAAATGCAGGCGTCATGTTGCATTACTTGTCCACATACTGTGTGGTGACCAGTTCATGCAGCGATATGTTAATCCCTTATTTATTATATATCATGGCTGGACCATACAATACAAGCACTTCTTACCATTTACATTTTTCCCCCCTATTTCCTCATAGACTAAGCTTATGCGCAGGGCCCTTGCTCCTCTTGATATCTGTTGCATTACGTGCTACTCTGTAATATCTGATATTGTCTGTACATGTCCCATCTGAATTGTAAAGTGCTGTGGTATATGTTGGCGCTATAGAAATAAAAGTATTATTATATTGCAGGGGGAGCAGAGTAAATTGACAATGTTAATTGAGAGACCCTTGTTCCAGTGACATGTCACTTAAAACAGCAGCAAGCAGCCAAGTTTTTTTTTTTTTAATAAAATCAGTGTTATCAGCAGGGGAATATCACTAAAGAAGTAGTAAACCTGCTGCCATGCAGTGCAACCTCATCCCATCACTGATTATAGCTACAAAGCTGCCAATCAGTGGTGTGGGCGTAGTTATACAGAGCTCAGCATTCAGATAAGGGTACTTTCACACTTATGTTACTTTCCTTCCGTCACAATCCGCCCTTTTGGAAAACAGCGGGATCAGTTAACGTATTCCGCTGTTTCCCATAGACTTATATAGATGATGGATTGTGCCAAAAGTACCTGTGTTGCGTCCGCCGGCCGACGCTGCGTTGCTTCCGCCGGAAGGAACGCAGCATGTAACATTTTTTTGAGCCCCGGAATCCTATTTTTCACTGCGCATGCTCATCTTTTTTTTTTTTTTTTTTAAATCACAGAAACTTTATTTTGTCTCTCGGTGGCCGAACGTTCAGCTGAGCGCCCGGCCGACGGCATGTGAATGCGCTCAGCTGAGCGCCCGGCCGCCGGCATGTGAGAGCGCTCAGCTGAGCGCCCGGCCGCCGGCATGTGAGAGCGCTCAGCTGAGCGCCCGGCCGCCGGCATGTGAGAGCGCTCAGCTGAGCGCCCGGCCGCCGGCATGTGAGAGCGCTCAGCTGAGCGCCCGGCCGCCGGGTGATCAGCTGATAGTCTGCTGCCGGTAAAACTGTAAAGAAAAAAAAAAAAGCTTTCCGTTGTTTTGTACGATCCGTTGCATCCGTTATATGCAACGCATCCGTCACACAATGCAACGCAACGGATGCCGTTCAACGCAAGTGTGAAACTAGCCTAACTGGTAGATCTGTAGTAGATAACACAGGGATTTTATCAGAAGTATTGCAACCAGTAAAGCAAGTGACATCGCTGGAATCGAGGTCTTTGTTCCTAGATTATGCTGCACTCAGGTGGGGGAGCGAAAACCGGTTGCCAGATTCCCTTTAAATGATTGAAAACACAGGTTGTACTAAATATTTTCTCACAAAACTATTTATCAATCTGTTCAGCTGCTTCTGCTTTACACAATGATGCCCGCATATCCGTCTGCATTTTTGTGGTGACAGATTTCCTCCTTTAGGCTATGTGCGCACTGGGAAATGGAATTTTCTTGAGAAAATTCCGCATGCTCTCAAAGATTACCGCACCCGCGGTAAAAAAACGAGGCAAACCGCACCCGAAAACCGCATGCGGTTTGCCGTGGTTTCACCGCGGTATTGTTCGCGGTATTGCCGCGTGCGGGTTGGGATGTGCTTTATTGCATTCAATGCAATAAAGCACATTGAAAAAAAAAAGTCATTTAATTCTGAGATAGTAGATAGACAGAAGAATAGATAGAGGGATAGATAGATAGATAGATAGATGACAAATCGCTGCATTTCCCACGGTCGGCAGTGAGTTCACATTACCGGCCGTGGGAAATGACCGGTAATTACCTCTGCTGTCTGCTGCATTCATTCAGCGCTGTGTCTGACAGTCACGGCTGGATGTAAGCAGCGCAGGACGTCGTAGCGGTGGATTACGCCGGAGCTTTGGTGCGGGAGGGGTTAATAAAATGGTGAACGAGGCTTGTTTGTTTTATTTAAAATAAAGGATTTTTCGGTGTCTGTGTTTTTTTCACTTTACTTACGGGTTGATCATGTCAGCTGTCTCAGACGCTGCCATGATCAAGCCTGGAGTTAATGGCGGTGATCTACCACCATTAACCCCTTGTATTACCCTGCTGCCACTGCTACACGGCAGCAGGAAGAGCCGAGGACACGCCGGTGCTGCCGCATAATGCATGCGACAGTCCCGGGGCAGCTGCGGCTGATATTCTCGGCTGCGGGAGGGGGAGTGAGGCGGGGGACATTAACCCTGCCCCTCGCCCTCCCCAGCCTGAGAATACCAGGCCGCCGCTGTGAGTTTACCTCGGCTGGACGGTAAATATACAGCGGAGCCCACGTGCTTTGTTTTCTATATTTCCGTTTTCTTTCTATGTGTGTTCTATGTGTCTGTGTCTGTGATGTCTATGTGTGTGTGATGTGTGTGTGTCAGTGATATGTGTGTGTTTACTCTCTGCTCCGCTTCCTCTTCCTGTAATGACATCACTTCCCTGCAAATCGCAGACAAGCGATGTACATTACCGGAGGTAAACCGCGAAATACCGCAGGGAATAACGCAGGAAAACGCAGTGAACTGCACAGAATTTGCTGCCTGCGTTATTCACTGCGGGATTTCACGATTAACATTGGAGTCAATGTAGTGAAATCCCGCAGCGACATGCGGAAAAGAATTGACATGCAATTGTTTTTGCTGCGGGAATCCCGCAGCAAAACATGCAGCTGCCAAATTCCGCCTAGTGCGCACAGGATTTTTTTTGTGCATAGGTTTTGCTGGTGATTCACTGCAGAGATGTTATGAACATTTTCTGCAGCGAAACATGCAGCAAATCCGCGGCAAAATCCGGTAAGTGCGCACATAGCCTTATACATTAGATAAAGCTCACCAATTCTGGCAGAGCTCAGGCATATAGGATTGATAACCTGCTTGTTAGGTCATCCATAACAAACCGTGTGTGTGTGTGGTCAGATTTTTTTTTCATTTGGTCGGATGTAAAAACATTAAAATGGAGCTGCTGGTTGCATCACCGATCAAAATGTAGATAAAACTTCTGGATGATGGCGGCTGCCGCAGCGCAGCTTTTCCTGTGGTCCAGAGGTCGGCAACAGTACCTACACTTTGAATGGGGCTGCGCTCATCGGTTCCATATGTGGTGTGTACATAGCATAATAGAGCTGATCGGGGGATCTGGATGTCAGACCCACACTGATTTTCAATTGATGACCTATGCTGCAGATACGGTAGGCTTGGTAACCCTTTCAACTCATTCTGCAGCAAGCAATAGACAGTACAACACAGGCTAAAGAGAAGTGGTGCAACAGTTATACAAGCACCCCTCCAGCAGGTTTTTTTAATGCATCGCTGGAGTGGTGCTTTAGATCTATGTCGCTTGCCTTATACTCACCTGCTGTGGTCTTCATCGTTTTCCAGTGCCTCTCTGGTCAGTCTCTGGTGAACTGTGGCCTCCTGGCAGCTCAAGTGTTTGATAGAGCACACCGGAGGTCACAACTCAATAAAAGTCTATGGGAGCCTCGATCTGGCTTACATAGAGATATATATTAGGCGCTTGTGTTGTAACCTCTGACTTCCGGCCAGTCACAAGTTATAATCACAAGATGGCGTCACAGGACCGGAGCGGGGTTGGTAAAAGGTTAAGACGCTGGAAAGTGAGTCCATAACAAGGGGGGCTTAGATTTAAAGGGCCACTCCGAAACTGTTAAAACAACATGCTTTTATGAAAGACAATTAAACAAAATGAGGTTTAACCAGAAATGCAGTAATTTAAAAAAAAGTCAACAAAAGTGGACAAACCCCCTTAAATGAGAGTGTGTGTAATATAATATAAAAAAATAAAATAAAAAAAATTAGATATCCTCATACCTGCAATATCCCATAGCTGCAGCCGGACCATTTCAGTATCCGACCACTGGACGACCTTCAGTGCAAAATCCACTAGCAGACGGTGCATGTAAAGAGAGAAGAGCACACGTATGATTGCTTTATGGTTATTTGCCATTTTCACTCTAATCTGGGGACAAATCTAGGGCCAGGTCCAT
This sequence comes from Anomaloglossus baeobatrachus, assembly GCF_048569485.1. NCBI lineage: Eukaryota > Metazoa > Chordata > Amphibia > Anura > Aromobatidae > Anomaloglossus > Anomaloglossus baeobatrachus. The sequence continues at coordinate 232,480,157 of NC_134354.1, forward strand.
GCTATCAGCCTCACACCAGAACTGCTGCACCTGTCATATGGATGTGATGGCATAGGGGGCTTCTCGGGGGGGGTATATGGCCACCACTGGGACATGCACACCATGTGGGGCCAAATACGAGCTGCTGGGAACCTACAGTAACCCCTGTGGCAGATATGGGCTTTAGGAGAAACCCCTGATCACAGGGAATCGCCATCTCTTTCCACAAGTCCAACAATTGGGAAGTAAAGCATGGAGAAGTGTGCACCAGGGTGGGCAGCAGGACCACCACAGAGGGACATAGGAACAGCCCGACCACCAGCCGCAGGAACGCCACTCACCTCCCATGGTCATTTTGTACTCCTTGCCAAATACGTCATGGACGTACCTATTCAACAGTGAGGTTTTCCCAACAGCTGAATCCCCCACAACGAGCACCTTAAATAAATAGTCAAAGCTGCCCATATCGCCGGCTGCGCACTACGGAGCATTGCCGGCACAGCTGGCCGCCTGCTGACTGTGGGGACCGGGCACGACCCGAGCTGCAGACTCAGCCTGTCACGTGAGGCTTCCACTCTTTAATTCGTCCGCTAAAATTACTGTATGCGGAGAAGTAAAACTACACTTCCCAGAGATCACCGCGGCGGAAATATGCAATATGGGCGGGGCAGCTGAAGCTATATAAGGCCGGACACGCTGTCACTCAGGAGTCAGACTGCGGGCGGTGTCGTGCTGCAGCTATTGTGTGCGGCTTGTGCTGTTCGCTTGTTCTGCACCTCTCACACGGTTTCCCGCCTTTTATGCCTCACACAAATGGCTTCCCTGTGACGAGCAGTGTGGACCTAGCTTTCTTTTCTCTTTCTCAGAGCAATTACACTGCTATATTGTTAAGACAATAAATGAAATGTGCAGGAATTATTTCCCCTTCAATCTATAGGAATAATGTTATATTTATTTGGAAAATAAAAGCCCCTCCTGTGACATTTCCATGGTAACTTCCACTGTTTCTTCATATATGCTTTGATACATCTCCATTGAAGCCAGAAATGAGCGCAGCCCCAATGTCTCACTGTGCTCACCTATTATAGCCGTTCGGGTATGTGCACACGGTATTTGTATGCAGACATTTCTGCATCAAAAACGTGTTTTCGATGCATTTTTTCATGCATATTTCTCCTGTGTTTTTGGACACCAATGAATGCTATATGTATAGATAAAATAGGTATACACATCGTTGTACAACTCCCCCAACATAATAAAATTGCACCCTGTGCTTATAGGGCAGCTTTTTTTCTGATTAAACATCTGAATGGGAAAAAAAAACCGACGTTATCATAGTATCATAGTTTTTAAGGTTGAAGGGAGACTCTAAGTCCATCTAGTTCAACCCGTAGCCTAACATGTTGATCCAGAGGAAGGCAAAAAAAAAACCCAATGTGGCAAACAAGTTCCAATGGGGAAAAATTTCCTTCCTGACTCCACATCCGGCAATCAGACTAGTTCCCTGCATCAATACCCTGTCATAAAATCTAATATACATAACTGGTAATATTAAATTTTTCAAGAAAGGCGTCCAGGCTCTGCTTAAATATTAGTAGTGAATCACTCATTACAACATCATGCGGCAGAGAGTTCCATAGTCTCACTGCTCGTACAGTAAAGAATCCTCGTCTGTGATTATGATTAAACCTTCTTTCCTCAAGACGTAGCGGATGCCCACGTGTTCCAGTCGCAGGCCTAGGTGTAAAAAGATCTTTGGAAAGGTCTCTGTACTGTCCCCTCATATATTTATACATTGTGATTAGATCCCCCCTAAGCCTTCGTTTTTCCAAACTAAATAACCCCAAGTTTAATAACCTGTCTTGGTATTGCAGCCCACCCATTCCTCTAATAATCTTGGTGGCTCTTCTCTGCACCCTCTCCAGTTCAGCTATGTCCTTCTTATATATCGGTGACCAGAATTGTACACAGTATTCTAAGTGCGGTCGCACTAGTGACTTGTACAGAGGTAGAACTATATTTTTTTCATGAACACTTATACCTCTTTTAATACATCCCATTATTTTATTAGCCCTGGCAGCAGCTGCCTGACACTGTCCACTAAAGTGAAGTTTACCATCCACCCATACACCCAAGTCTTTTTCTGTGTCTGTTTTACCCAGTGTTCTACAATTAAGTACATAATCATAAATGTTATTTCCTCTACCCAAGTGCATGACCTTACATTTATCTACATTAAACTTCAATTGCCACTTCTCAGCCCAATCCTCCAATTTACATAAATCTCCCTGTAATATAAAATTATCCTCCTCTGTATTGATTACCCTGCAGAGTTTAGTATCATCTGCAAATATTGAAATTCTACTCCGCATGCCCCCAACAAGGTCATTTATAAATATGTTGAAAAGAAGCGGGCCCAATACTGACCCCTGTGGTACCCCACTATGAACTGAGACCCAGTCCGAGTACGTACCATTAATAACCACCCTTCGTTTCCTATCACTGAGCCAGTTTTTAACCCAGTTACACATATTTTCCCCAATCCCCATTATTCTCATTTTATGTACCAACCTTTTGTGTGGCACCGTATCAAAAGCTTTTGAAAAGTCCATATACACAACATCCACTGCATTTCCCTGGTCCAGACTTGAACTTACCTCTTCATAGAAGCTGATCAAATTTGTTTGACAGGATCGATCCCTCATAAACCCATGTTGATACTCTGTCATAAGGTTATTTTTCTTGAGATACTCCAGTATAGCATCTCTCAAGAAACCCTCAAGGATTTTACCAACCGTAGAGGTTAAACTTACCGGCCTATAATTTCCCGGCTCAGTTTTTGTCCCCTTTTTGAATATTGGCACCACATTTGCTATGCGCCAGTCCTGCGGTACCGACCCTGTTATTAAGGAATCTGAGAAGATTAAAAATAATGGTCTATCTATCACAGAACTCAATTCCTGTAGTACTCTGGGGTGTATGCCATCCGGGCCCGGAGATTTGTCAACCTTAGTGATTTCGAGGCGGCGGCGTACTTCCTGCTGGGTTAAGCAGGTAATATTCAAGGGTGAATTTATGGTATCACTGGTCATGTCATCTGCCATGGCATTTTCTTGTATAAAAACCATAGAAAAAAAGTCATTCAGCAGGTTGGCTTTACCCTCATCCCCTTCCACCATTTCACCAAGACTATTTTTAAGGGGGCCAACACTATCGCTTTTCAGTTTTTTACTGTTTATGTAGTTATGTCCCCACTATTTTTGATAATCAGAAAAGGTAAAGCCGAGAGCTGAAATTACTCAGCTGGGAAAGTCCATGGTTATTGGGCCCTTCCCAGTCTAAAAATACCAGTCCACAGCTGCCTCAGAAGTAGAGCATCACATTAGATGCTCCAATTCTGGACCTTCGCATCGGCTCCTCCCTATTGCCCTGGTGCATTGGCAATCATAGTAATGGTTTATGGGGTTGATGTCAACTGTATAGTGTCAGCTGGCATCAAGCTATGGTATAAGGCCCCTCTTACATTGCGTTCTGATCTCTGTTCAGTGGTCCCATCGTGGCTTCCATCCAAACAACCCGCAAAACGGGTTTCAGATGTATGCGCCAATAGGGCTATCTATATATATAATTGCCTTATTCTGTCTGTCTTGCTCCAAAATTGTGTCCTTACGGTGACACAAAGCTGATTGGCCGCTGGGCTCGCCATGGCCCCGCCCCCCGCACGGATTGGCTGCTCGCCTCGCCTCGGCTCCGCCCCCCCACGGATTGGCCGCTCGCCTCGGCCTGGCCCCGCCCTCCGCATGGATTGGCTGCTCGCCCCGGCCCTCCACACGCCTCGCCAGACATAAACTTGCGCTGCTGGGATCGTGACGGAGCCGGTGAACGCTGGTAACCATTATACACATCGGGTAACTAAGGTCCCTTGGTTACCCGATGTGTATCATAGTTACCAGTGTACACCGGCTCCGTCACGATCCCAGCAGCGCTAGACATAACCTTGCGATGCTGGGATCTTGAAGGAGCCCGTGAACGGTGGTAACCATTATACACATCGGGTAACTAAGGTCCCTTGGTTACTCGATGTGTATCATAGTTACCAGTGTACACCGGCTCCGTCACGATCCCAGCAGCGCTAGACATAACCTTGCGATGCTGGGATCTTGAAGGAGCCCGTGAACGCTGGTAACCATTATACACATCGGGTAACTAAGGTCCCTTAGATACCCGATGTGTATCATAGTTACCAGCGTACACCGGCTCCCGGTACACATGTGCAGGGAGCCGGCATTATACTCCTCTCCCCCCAGGACTACTCCTCCTATTACAGTCCTCCTATTATACTCCTCTCTGAGTATAATAGGAGAACTATTATAGCATGGGGGATGTAGCACGATGGGGGATGTAGCATGATGGGGGATGTAGCATGATGGGGGGTGCGCAGCATGGGGGATGTAGCACGATGGGGAGTGCGCAGCATGGGGGATGTAGCACGATGGGGAGTGCGCAGCATGGGCGATGTAGCACGATGAGGATGCGCAGCATGGGGGATGGAGCACGATGGGGAGTGCGCAGCATGGGGGATGGAGCACGATGGGGAGTGCGCAGCATGGGGGATGGAGCACGATGGGGAGTGCGCAGCTTGGGGGATGGAGCACGATGGGGGGTGCCCAGCATGGGGGATGGAGCACGATGGGGAGTGCGCAGCATGGCGGATGGAGCAAGATGGGGAGTGCGCAGCATGGGGGATGGAGCACGATGGGGAGTGCGCAGCATGGGGGATGGAGCACGATGGGGAGTGCGCAGCATGGGGGATGGAGCACGATGGGGAGTGCGCAGCATGGGGGATGGAGCACGATGGGGGGTGCGCAGCATGGGGGATGGAGCACGATGGGAGGTGCGCATGGGGGATGTAGCACGATGGGGAGTGCGCAGCATGGCGGATGGAGCACGATGGGGAGTGCGCAGCATGGCGGATGGAGCACGATGGCGGGTGCGCAGCATGGCGGATGGAGCACGATGGGGAGTGCGCAGCATGGCGGATGGAGCACGATGGGGGATGTAGCACGATGGGGGATGTAGCACGATGGGGGGTGCGCAGCATGGGGGATGTAGCACGATGGGGAGTGCGCAGCATGGGGGATGTAGCACGATGGGGAGTGCGCAGCATGGAGGATGGAGCACGATGGGGAGTGCGCAGCATGGGGGATGGAGCACGATGGGGAGTGCGCAGAATGGGGGATGGAGCACGATGGGAGGTGCACACCTCCCCCCAACACACACACACACACACACACACACAACACACCACACACACACACACACACACTGGGAACCACAAACACCGCCATACACAGACACCCACAGACAACGCTGCACACACACAACACCCAACACACAAACACCGCGGCATACATAAATATACGCACATACCGCACAGCACACACATTGCACAAAACATACCTCCCCCCAAAACACACCACACCCACACAAACCGCGCAACACACACACACACACACACACATAACGCGACAGACACACAGTGCTCCACAAACAACGCAACACACGCAACACACATACAACACCGCTCTCACCCCCGCCACACCCAGACAACACCCAGAACATGTACAGCGCCCTACACAAACACTTGGTAACTACACACAACAACATATATATTATATATATATATATATATATATATATATATATATATATATAGAACAAAAATCATACATGAACTACACAATACGTAAATTCTAGAATACCCGATGCGTAGAATCGGGCCACCTTCTAGTTGACTAATGGTGCAGATGGAGTCACCTTGTGCTTTGTCGTGCACCATATTCGGGAGTATACGCTTACTGCAGACGAACACCCAGACGTAGTAATTGAGTTTTAAGCATGTAGCTGAGTCCAGGGAGCTGTCCCGCCCACACCAGGCTCTCAATAGAGAGACTGTGAGGTGTCAATCACAGCAGGGGGTGTCAGACTTCTGTGCATATAAGTTTATAGTCCTGTAATGTTAATCACAGGGTGATGAAGCAATTAGTTTAAATAATCAATTGCACACACAAACATAAGAGTTTTTTTTAACCCCTACATCTTGCCGCCTGTAACGCTCGCCGCCGGGGATGGTGCAGTGACTAGCTAGAAGTCAACCCACTGGGCCACAGGGAGACCCCAGGCCTACCCTAAGATCGGGAGTGTGGCAGTTGACCCCCGGACAGGGGCCGTCACATGAACAGACAGGACTAAGTCTCAAGTGCAGACAGGGACAACCAGGGTAACTCAAGGCAGACAAAACAGGCAGGACAGACAGGCGGAGTTTCTAGCAACAACATGGCAGGACAGACAGGTATAGTCACTAGCAAGGGAGATGGCAGGGCCAGGACGGGCAGACAGACTCTCTTGCACCAGCAGGGGAGGACGGACAAGCAAAGTCACTAGTACCAACAAGGCAGGATGGACAGGCAGCAGGTACAGGCGGGACAGGACTGAAACTAGGTGCCAATGAGCAGGATGGGCTGGTAGCCAGGTACAGGCATGGGTAGGACTGGAACTAGGTGCCAACAGGGAGGACGGGCTGGTAGCTAGATACGGGCAGGACAGGACTGGAATCAGGTGGCAACATGCAGGATTGACTGGTAGCCAGGCACGGACAGTACAGGCTGGACCCAGGTGCCAACAGGCAGGATGGGCTAGACTAGGTACAAGACAGGCAGGACTGGCTGGTAGCCAGGTATGGACAGAGACAGGACCGGAACCATTTGCCAACAGGCAGGATGGGCTGGGACAAGGTATGGGCAGGTCAGAACTGGAACCAGGAACCAACAGGCAGGACAGGACTGGGACCAGGTGCCAACAGGCAGGACGGACTGGTAGCCAGGTACGGACAGGACTGGTACAAGCAGGACAGGATGGGACCAGATAGAATGGGATAGACAGAGTGACCTGACAACTGACTAGACAGCAATCAACTGACTTAACTGATGGTGTTCAACAGGCAACTACCACAGTGGGACCTTACCTTAAATACCCAGGCATTTCCTAGGAGTCACGCGCTGGCCCTTAAAGAGAGGGGTAGCGTCGCACACACTCCTTAAAAGCGCTCCCGAAGGTCCTGTGACACGCACACAGACTCTGGGAGGTCGGAGGAGGAGAAGCCCACCTGGAGGAGAGGCAGGGACGCCGGGTAGCGTGGAAAGAGTCAGCCATGGTGGTGAGTCAGAGTGCGTCCCTGCAGGAGAGCAAGGAGTGCAGGGACACAGTGTTACAGTAACGCCCCCTCTTCTTTAATGCTGAAGAAGGGTTTCTCTCCATGAAGTCAATGGTAGCCAGCAGACTAGCGGAAATCAGGACAGACTGGCTAAACAAAATCATATCAAAGTCAATGGTGGCCAGCAGATAAGTGGAAATCAGGACAGTCAGGCGAGACAAAATCACATCAAAGTCAATGGTAGCTGGCAGACAGGTGGAAATCAGGACAGGCTAGAGCTACAAAATCACAGTGATCTAAGGCAAACCTAGAAAAAACAGACAAGACAGACAGGACAAAACAAAGAAGTAGATCTTTTCCAAATGGGTATCAGGAACGAGGCATCCGGGTTCAGACTGAAGCATTCCATCCATGCACGACACCAACAAGAGTTTCAGTAGGCATCAGATGGGAGCTTGGAGATGCACCACAGGTTTGGGAACGAAGTGTCCAGGTTCGGGTTGAAGCATTACATCTATGCACAACACTGATGAAGGTTTCAGAGGGCATCAGATGGGGGTTTCCACGCACAAAACAGACAAAGGCTTCGGGGCCATAGGATGGGAGCTTGGAGATGCACCAAGGGTCCAGGAACAAAGTGTCCAGATTCAGGTTGGAGCATTCCTTCCATGCACAACACCGATGAAGGCTTCAGAAGGCATTAGATGGGGGTTTAAACACATGACACCAACAAAGGCTTCTGAGGGTATCAGATGGGAGCTTGGAGATGCACCACGGGTTCAGGAACGAAGAGACCAGTTTAAGATTGGAGCATTCCATCCACGCACAACACCAATGAAGGCTTCAGAGGGCATCGGCTGGGGGGATCCACGCACAACACTGAAAAAGGCTTCAGAGGGCATTGGATTGAAGCGTGGACATGCACCACAGGTTCAGGAACAGGGTCAGAAGCAGTATACCAGAAAACAAAAGGTCTCTGGAAAGACAGAGCCAAGAGGACAAGTTTCTTCAATCGGGAAACTTCCATGACAGGGCAAAGTTCAGGCTAAGGCAAAAAAAAAAAAAAAAAAAGTCAGTGGAGTCCATGACCTGTTCAAGTTGTAACACTCGCTGCAGGGGATGGTGCTGCTGCGAACTAGAAGTGGACTCACAGGGCCACAGGAAGACCTCGGACCGACCCTAACGTGGGGTGGAGGACCAGCACTGTGGCACAGGGCAGGGGCTGATACGGGTGCAGACAGGACTGAGTCTCAAGTGCAGACAGAGATCACCAGGGTGACAACACAGGCAGGACAGACAGGCAGAGTCTTGCACCAGCAGGGCAGGATGGACAGGCAAACATACTAGTACTAATAAGGCAGGATGGACAGCCAGCAGGTACTGGCGGGACAGGACTGGAACCAGAGTATGTCCCTGCAGGAGAGCAGAAACCGACAGATTCCCTTTAAAGGGATGCGTTATTAGTTTTAATTGGGGTTTTCAGAAGAATTATTACTTTTTTGCGGGGGAGAAGGGAGCATGGTTACTTAAAGTGGGTACTCAATTGTACTTGTTTCTTGAAGGGGCACTTCACTTCCAAGGAGCATATCGGGCATTATTACTTGCTAGCTAGCACATTGGGGGCTTTACTGCTTTCTATGGAAAACTATTGTTTTAGAAACCCCCACTATCTGGTGCACTGTCTTTGTAGCATTAACTGGTGGAGGGGTAATCATAGTAATAACATAATTTGTGAAGTATTGGCGTTACTGTTCCATGCTGGAAGAACAGGCAAGATGGGGAGTTTGTGCAAGGTGGGATTCAATGACTATGGTGCTAGAAATGTGAGAAGTCAGATGTCTTTTTGATGTAATCTCTGCAGAGGAGTCCTGGCTGAAAGAGGTTGTTGTGTCGGACTAGATGAAAAACACAAGAAAAGTGAACGACTCCACCAGAACGAACATCAGCTGTAAGTCACTATACTGTGTTTATCTGTACTGTAATATGGTTGGCAGGACTGGTTTCTACCACAATATGGTCATCAGATGGTGGTAATATCAGTCTATTGGTACATTTTATTTTTTACAGTTAATTAACAGATTAATGCATTTTAATGCACCCAATCTACACCGCATGTGGTATGATGCATTTTTGTTGCCAGGAGGTGTAGATTGGGTGCAGGAATATGTAAGATTTTGAGCACCAAATCTGCATCTTTTTGCAAAAAAGACACGTTTTTCTGCCAGGAAATGCAGGTCTGCGAACCCGAGTTTACTGAAGTCACCTGAGATCAGGTTACCTTGGTCACAGGTGGAGAACAGTTGGCGCCTCCTGCTATGACTGCAAATAATCTACCGGTAAGTGATGTCACTGCTGATTGTGCGGCTCAGGCCAGAGTCATATTTGCGAGTGACTCGGCGAGTCTTGCATCGGCATCGCCCGCATGGCCGCACACTCTCTGGACAGGAGCATCTCAGCTGCATAGATATACAAGCAGCCAACCCGCTTCAATCAGAAGTTTGTGTGGCCGTGCCGGGTGATGCCGATGCGAGACTCGCCGAGTCACTCGCAAGTGTGACTGCGGCCTCATTCATTATCTGCCTAAACCTCACAGCATTCGGTCATGTACCATGATCGCACGCTGTGACCTCAGATCTGTAACAGAGCTGGAATAGTCGTGGGACCTTGTTAGGTTTATGTCAGACCTGTAAGGGTGTTTTTGGGCTTAATAAATTGGTGAAAGAGAGTTTTGTTTTTTTTGTCTTTTATTTCAAATAAAGGATTTTTTTGGGCGCGTTTATTTACTTTCACTTGTAGATTAGTAATGGGGAGTCTCATAGACTCCTCCCATTACTAATCTACAGCTTCTTGGCAGCTGTGGGCTGTTACTAACCCATTATTACCCCGACTGCAACCGCACCAAGGCAATCGGGGAGAGCCAAGTAAAGTGCTGGGATTATCTCACAAACCTGGGCGGTTGCAGGCTGCTATTTTTAGGCTGCGGGTGGCCCAATAAGTATGGACCTCCTCAGACTGAGAATATAATCCCCCAGCTGTCGGGCTTAATCATGGCTGGGTATCAAATTTGGGGGGACCGCACATAGTTTTTTAAAATTATTTAAATAATAATAATTAAAAAAAAAAAAAAAAAAAAAAAAGAAAAGCTGTATGCAGTTCCTCTTATTTTGATACACAGCCAAGATAGGTGTACGGCTGGGGGCTGTAGCCGTAAGCTTTATGTGTGCTGGGTATCATAATATGGGGGAACCCTATACCAATTGTTTAATTTAATTTTACACCACGATACTGACCTGCAGACAGCGCCTGTGATTGGTTTCAGTCAGATGCTGTCACATAGACTGGGGGCGCGTCTGACTGCAACCAATCACAGTGCATATGGATGAGCAATAATGAGCAGCCTAGGAAGTGAAGGAGAGGCCGCCTGAGCACTGTACAGTCGTGCCAGAGCCTCTGTAAATATGAAGCGCTTGCTTTATTCTTACTTTCTTTATTTTCCTTCATTTATTTATTTATTTATATTTTTTTCATTTTTTGAGTGCCAGATTCGGATCAATATCTGGAATCCTGGGCCTGGGTGCAGCACTCAGGTACCTTTGAAACCGCACGGATCTGGGCTTTTACAGTCCGGGTCCGCCCATCACTAGCCATAACCCTTACAGGCTAATTAAGGTTTAAAACTTAGGTCAAAGTTATCTAAGGACCCAAATCTCCAAAGGTGCTCTATCTTTTGCATCAGCCCATTTTCCTTTTTAGTTCATTTAAAAATGTAAAAGATGAAAATAATTTTTTAGAGCTCACTTCCTCTTAAACTTGTTTAAAGTGAACCTGTCAGGTGCAACATACACCCAGAACCACGAACAGTTCTGGGTGCATATTGTTAACCCCTTCAGCCCCTAGCCTGTTTTCACCTTAAAGACCCGGCCATTTTTTGCAATTCTGACCAGTGTCACTTTATGAGGTTATAACTCTGGAACGCTTCATTGGATCCTAGCGATTCTAACATTGTTTTTTCGTGACATCTTGTACTTCACGTCAGTGGTAAATTTAGGATGATATGTTTTGGGTTTGTGAAAATTTGGTGAAAATTTTGCAATTTTCAAAATTTGAAATTTTATGCCCATAAATCTGAGAAATATGTCTCACAAAATACTTGCTAAAAAAACAATTCCCACATGTCTACTTTACACCAGCGCAATTTTCAAAACAACATTTTTTTCATTAGGAAGTTAGAAGGGTTCAAAGTTCATCAGCAATTTCTCATTTTTCCAACAAAATTTACAAAAAAAAAAAATTTTTAGGTACTACATCACATTTTGAGTGACTCTGAGAGGCCTAAGTGACAGAAAATACCCAAAAGTGACTCCATTCTAAAATCTGCACTACTCACTCTGCTCAAAACCACATCCAAGACGTTTATTAACTCATTAGTAGCTTCACAGCGACCAAAGCAATGTGGAAGGAAAAAATTTATTTTTTTTTGTTTTTTTTACACAAAACGTTACTTTACCCATAAAATTTAGCAATTTTCACAAGGGTATCAGGAAAAACTGCACCATAAAATTAATTGTGCAATTTCTCCTGAGTACACTGATATCTCATATGTGGTGGAAATCAATTGTTTGGGTGCACGACAAGGCTCGGAAGGGAAGGAGCATCATTTGAATTTTTGAAAGCAAACTTGTCTGACCCCATTTTGGAAACTAGACCCCTCATGGAATTTATCTAGATGTTTAGTGAGCACTTTGAACCCCTGGGACTTCACAAAAGTTAATAACTTTGAGCCGTGAAAATAATAAAAAAAAACTTTTTACCACGAAATCGTTACTTCAACCAGGCTGCTGTTTTTTTTCTTCACAAGGGTATCAGGAAAAATTGCACCATAAAATGCATTGTGCATTTTCTCCTGAGTACACAGATACCTCATATGTGGTGGAAATCAAACGATTGTGCGCACAGCAGGGATCGGAAGGCAAGGAGCGTAATTTGACTTATCAAACGCTAAATTGTCTGGAATAGTTAGCGGATGCCATGTTGTGTTTGCAGACCTCCTGAGGTGCCTAAACAATGGAGCTCCCCCACAATTGACCCCATTTTGGAAACTAGACCCTTCAAGGAATTTATCTAGATGTTTAGTGAGCACTTTGAACCCCTGGAAGCTTCACAAAAGTTTATAATGTTTAGCCATGAAAATATTTATTTTTTTTTTACCACAAAGTTATTTCAACCAGGTAGCTTTTTTTCCACAAGGGTATCAGGAAAAAATGCACCATAAAATGTATTGTGCAATTTCTCCTGAGTACAGTTACCTCATATGTGGTGGAAAGAAATTGTTTGGGCGCACGGTAGGGCTCAGAAGATAAGGAGCGCCAGTTCACAGCAAAATTGGTTTGAATTATTAACGGACGCCATGTTGCGTTTGGAGACCCCCTGTTGCGTTTGGAGACCCCCTGAGGTGCCTAAACAATGGAGCTCTCCCACTAGTGACCTCTTTTTGTAAACTAGATCCCCCATGGCATAAATCTAGATGGGTAATGAGCACTTTGAACCCTCAAATGCTTCACACATTGAGCTAATAAAACAAAAAAGTACTTTTTTTTCCAACAAAAAATGTTAATTTAGGCTCAATTTTTTAATTTTTACAGGGGTAACAGGATAAAATGGACCGCAAAATTTGTTCGTCAATTTGTCCTGAGTACGCTGATACCTCATATGTGGCAGAAAACCACTGTTTGGGTGCACGGCAGAGCTCCAAAGGGAAGGAGCATCATTTGACTTTTTAAATGGAAAATTAGCTGCAATCGTTAGCCGCACCATGTTGCGTGCGGAGATCCCCCTGATGTGCCGAAACAGTGGAGCTCCCCCACATGTGATTCCATTTTGGAAACTAGACCCCCCCCCATAAAAAAAAAAAATTAGTTTGGCGAAATAAAAAATACGGACGTCCAAAAAAAAAAAAAAAAAAAGCGTCTGCAACTAGCACTAAGGCAAGTGCCACACGTGAGAGCGATGCGGGTGGACTAGGTGGGATGGAAAAAAAAGAAGCATGGAGGATGGGAGTGTGCTCAGTGGATGGAGGAGTGGCGGAGGATGGGAGAGGGAGCGGCGGAGGATGGGAGAGTGCGCGGCCGATGGAGGAGCAGCGGAGGATGGGAGAGGGTGCGACGGATGCAGAAGCGATGGAGGATGGGGGGAGGGTGGAAGGGGAGTGGGAGGTTAGATTGGGGATAGCTACCTTACAGAATGGATCTAGGCAGCAGGATCGCAGCAGATGGAGGCAGCAGATGCAGGAGGCAGCAGATACTGGAGGGGGAGAGGGTGCAGCAGATGAAGAGGATGGGAGAGCGCGGGCAGCAGATTGGGGAGGGGCGCAGCGGCTGATGGGGGGAGTGCTGTGGCAGATACAGGGTTGCATCGGCTGATGGGGGAGTGCGGTGGCAGATGCAGGGGCGCATCGGCTGATGGGGGAGGGCGATGGCAGATGCAGGGGCGCAGCGGCTGATGGGGGAGGGCGGTGGCAGATGCAGGGGGGTAGTGGCGGAGAGCGGTGGCAGATGCAGGGGGGTAGTGGCGGAGAGCGGTGGCAGATGCAGGGTCGCAGCAGCTGATGGGGGAGGGCGGTGGCAGATGCAGGGGGGCAGTTGCTGATGGGGGAGGGCGCCGTGGAGATGCAAGGGGGCAGCAGAAGGAGGAGAGCAGCGGCGGATGCAGGGGCGCAGCAGATGGAGGGGGGGGCGGATGATCGGGGGCAGTGACTTACCGATGGTCACCCGCAGGGATCGTTCTCCTCAGCTTCCACGGATGGAGAAGCTGAGGAGAGAGCGATCACCTACAGATCACCGGTCCCAGATCCATGGTGCTTGAGAGATCGGTCAGAAGGCCAAGCTCTCCTATCAGAGCTGGGGGAGGGTGCAGCAAAGGTCACCCAGCTCCAGCCAATGATCAGTGCTATAGTTGCACTGTTCATAGCTGGATTTCAATGTTTTAGCCATTTTCAATGGCTGAAACATTACACTGGCTGTGATTGGCTGAGCGGCGTTAGTCAGCAAATCATAGCCTCCGTATGTCCAGGGAGGAGACACCACCCCTCCTGAGGTCAGGTACAGGTCCTCTCCTTCCCGAATCTACAGTTTTTGAAATCCGATCGTGGTCACCGGGGCTCCGGGGCCACGATTTCGCCATGACGGATATATCAGTCATGGGTCTTTAAGTACCAGGGCACCATGACGGATATATCCGTCAAAGGTCATGAAGGGGTTAATCCCTGCCTAACCATCTCTGTATCTAGTAGCAATTCTTTTGCTTTCCCCATGACAATCCAGAAACAGTATGCACACCAGTGACTATGTAAGGGGAATACATGAAATATCAGAAACTGCTGTGTGAATACTGACTTGAAAAATCCAATAGCTATATGCAAGAGTGAATATGTGAAAAATGGAATCTGCATTACTGCCATGAACATATGAATCAAGAGAAATTTAGCTACTGAATTGATCAATGCAATAGAGCCCCAACACTACGCCAAAGTATTTCTCTACGTTGGGGTCCCTAGCTTATGTGTGTCCTCTCATGCAGTTAAAAAACCTACCGTGTATGGGAAGCTGAGACCCAGGCTATTTATGCGTATGATATGGATTGGCAATAGGTGTGGTTGGGGAGGGTTCACAAACGAAAAAATACTAACAAATAGGAATAACGTTTGGAACACCATTCTAACATGAAATAGCAGAAACTGCTTATATATATATAGCTATTGGATTTTTCAAGTCAGTATTCACACAGCAGTTTCTGCTATTTCATGTATTCCCCTTACATAGTCACTGGTGTGCATACCTTATCTCTCCATAGTGATGTTTTTTTAGGTTTTTGCACCCAGTTCGGACTTAGAATGGTGTTCCAAACGTTATTCCTATTTGTTAATCCAGAAACAGTGGCTGGAAGAAAGATAGAAGTTTGTCTGGATCCCAGAAACTCAGCTTTTATGCACCCACACTGATTACAAGGAAATGGGTCACGGGAGAATGTTACCTTTATTAGCCATTCAAACCCATTTGTGTCAACTTCTATGCATGTTATAAAGCTAAAATCACCAGGGTATATGAACTTTTGATCAAGGTCATTTGGATGTTTTTGGTTGTCATTATGATTTAACAAGAGAAAACAAAAGTAGTTTGACAATAACTGGCTTCACCCAACCACTAACCATGAGTGGGAAAAAAAAGCTTGTGTTATCATTCATATTGTCTGAAAATAGACCAAGAAAGCAAAAAATCTGCCAAGGTATGTAAACTTCTGAGCACAAATGTACATGTATTTGGTCTTGTACATTAATGCTGTGATTTCTCGGTTAGTGTGCGACACATTGCCTTTATTCATTATGTTTGTATAAATGATATATTGTTTTGACATAGTAATAATTTATTATGTTTGGACATAATATAATCTATTGTTTGGGTTTTTTCCCATGCCCTTGTGTTTCTGCTTTGAAGTTCCATTTTTCTACAAGGTCTTTTCATTTCAGGGCTCAAAAGTAATTGGACAAGTTAATTTTACCATAAATAAAATGTTCATTTTTAATACGGTGTAGTGAATTATTTACAGGCAATGACTGCCTGATGTATGGTAGCTATGGATGTCACCAAACAGTGGTTTTCCACCTTTGGGATACTTTTTCAGGCCTTTACTGCAGCTGACTTCAGTTGTTGCTTATTTGTGGTTCTTTTTGACTTAAGAATGTGAAATGCATGAGTGATAGGGTTGGGAGCTAGTGATTGACTTGGCCACTGCAGAATATTGCACTTCTTTGAGTTAAACTCCTGGGTTGCTTTTGCAATATGTTTTGGGTCATTCTTCATC
The DNA here is from genome assembly GCF_048569485.1 of Anomaloglossus baeobatrachus. Taxonomy (NCBI): domain Eukaryota; kingdom Metazoa; phylum Chordata; class Amphibia; order Anura; family Aromobatidae; genus Anomaloglossus; species Anomaloglossus baeobatrachus. The sequence continues at coordinate 232,496,205 of NC_134354.1, forward strand.
TGTACTGTGAAGCGCCGTCCAATAAATCCTGCTGCATTTGGTTGAATCTGAGCAGAAAGTATCGCCCTGTACATGTGAGAATTCATCCAGCTGCTTCTGGCTACAGTCACATCATCAATAAACACTAGTGACCCAGTGCCTTTGGAAGACATACATGCATAGCCATCACACTGCTTCCACCATATTTTAGAGGATGTGGTGTGCTTTGGATCATAAATCGTTTCAAGCCTTTTCCATACTTTCTTCTCCCCTTTCTGGTACAGGTTGATTTTAGTTTCACCTGTCCATAGAATGCTTTCCCAGAACTGGGCTAGCTTCTTTAGAAATTTTTTGACAAAGTCTAAAATGGCCTATTTTTAATGTCGATTGTTTACCTTGTGATGAACCCTCTGTATCTGCTCACATGAAGTCCTCACTTTATGGTAGATTTAGATACTGAAACACCTACTTCCTGTTGAGTGTTCTTCACTTGCGTGGATGTTCTGAAGTGGTTTTTCTTCACCATGGGAAGGATTCTCCAATCATCCACATCTGTTCTCTTCAATGGACATGCAGGGCTTTTGGAGTTCTCAAGGTCACCAGTGTATCTTGGTTTTTTCCAGAATGTACCAAACTGTTGATTTGGCCATGCAGAACGTTTCGGCTAGCTCTCTGATGGTATCAAGATTCTGTTGTCCTTCTACAGATTGAGTACTGGTGGCGGCTATTATGCTTTGCTAAATTGTGCTGCAATATCACTCCTTACCACCGGAGACTGTTGGGTTCTGCAATCATCCTTTAGTAAGATGGCAGTGTTGGACACCATCTTGTTTTATGTTTGGACCTACGTAATGCCACATGGAACTTTCAATCATTGCTTAAGTATTGTGTGTAGCTGTTAATCTAGTTATAGTCTCTAGCTCCTAAGTACTCTTTTGCCCAGACTCTTCCCATTCCTCTTCAGATTGTTGCTACAACTGCTCCGGCCACTTCCAAGGACTTCTGCTATTGCTTGTTATTCCCTTCTTGTGCTGCCCTGGCCTTTGGCTACAAACCATGCTACACCAGTAAGGTAGCAGATGGCTTTCTCTTTTTTTTTTCCTCTAGCATTGATTGTTTGTGGTCTTCCATTGAGAGCGCCTTTGTACAGATGTCGTAGATTCTCAGCAGCAGCTTACAAATACCACACGTAGAATCAGCTCTAAACCTTTTACCTACTTAATTGACGACGGATTAATAAGGGAATAATATGCACCAAAGCGGAACGGGCCATTCCCCCGCTGCAGTCGGCTCACCCGTAACATTAATGGGTTGTTATGACAGTCACAATTTAGCTGGTAACCCATAGCAATCATGATACTCTTCTTATAAGGGCTGGCTGAGAGCCAGCATTCATAGGCAATTGTGATATGCTGCTGAACTGGTCTGTAGCGTACAGTTGATCGCAGCTCAAAATCCCCTAAGGAGACGAGTAAAAGTAAAAATCTTTAAAAAAAAATACATTGAAAACAAAATAAAAATATACATTTAGCATTGCCATGTTCACAAATATCCAATCTATCCAAATATAAATGAATCCTATATGTAGATAGATCTAATTAAATTAAAACAATTCTATACAATAGAATTTTTAGTGTTTTTGGGTTGCAGCAATATTTCAATAAAATACTGTAACAGACAAATCAAAACATTGCATCTATGCCAAAATGGTGTAAATAAAAACCTCAGCTCAGAGTGCAAAAAGAAAAAAAAGCCCTCAATCAGCCCCAGAAAAATTAGAACGTTACAAGTTGCAGAAAAGGGAGACAAAAAAAGAAATTTCTCAAGAAAAAAAAATCCCTAAGTGGAAAAGAAAAAAAAAAAACAAAAAAAAAAACCAAAAACAACAATTAACATGTATAATTTGCGTACTTGTACTGACCTGGAGAATCGCACTGCCAAGTTAGTTTTACCTTATAGTGAACATTGTGGAATTGCACATTGTTTTTGCAATTTCACCACACTTGGATTTTTTGTTTTGCACTACACTGTGTGGCAGAATCAATGGTGTCATTCAAAATTACAATTGGTCCCGCAAAAAAAAAAAAAAATATCTATCTCCATTCCCCTCATACAGGGGAGAAAAATAAATGAAAAAATAAAAATATAGCTCTTGGAAGAACGAAAAACCAAAACAAAAAAAAAAAAAAATGAAATTAAGGGGTTAAGTGGGTTTATAGCTATACTGTATATGTGGATGATAGCTTCTGTTTGGGCACACTACAGGGCACAAAACAGAGGTGGGGGTATTTGAATTTGAAAGCCTAGATTTTGCAGGATATTTTTTGTTGTTGTTTCAGGGTGGGCGAGTTATGGTGCCATGTTGCTTTTGGCAAGTCCTTGTGCTACCGGTAAGTTTGAACCCCCCCTAATTCTATCATTGACCAGTAAGAGACCCCAAGGTGGAGCTTATTTGTTACAGGGTGAGTTAGGCTAGGTGTCCACGGTAGAATGTACCTGCGGATTTTTCTGCATGAAAATCCTCGACTTTCGCAGCAAATCCGCACTTTATTTTTGCCGCGGATTTACCGCAAATTTGCTGCGGATTTTGATGCAGATTTTTTTCCCCCATTCTATACCCAAAATCCGCACCAAAATCCGCAACAATAATTGACATGCTGCAGATTTTTCCGGATCAAAATCCGCGGCAAATCCGCCGCGGAAAAATCCGCAGCATGGACACAGCATTTCCAAAATGCCATTGAAATGGCTTGGAAGTGCCGCTGCTGCAGATTTTCGGAAAATCCGCGGTAAATCCGCAGCGTGGGCACATAGCCTTAATGTTTTTGTTTCCAGCATGTGGTAAAATAACATTTTGGATGACTTTTAAAAAGGAAATCTGACAATGTTTTTGCTATGTAATCTGAAGACTGCAGGAGATAAGAAGCTGACAGACAGATAAACGTACCTCCTTTATTATTCTGTTGTATAGTAGCATTATCATTGCTTGAACTACACTAGACCCACCATGTCCCATCCCCCTCTGATTAACACCTGTCTATAGACTTTGTACATAGAGAGCCTGGTGTGGGCAGGTTAAGGCTATGTGTTGCGTAGTGTCCATGTTCAAAATTCTGCAGCGATTTGGCAGTGCATGTGCGCTTCAAATTGCTGCAGAAACACTGCGTAATGGATGCAATGTAGCTACAGAATAGATGTTGATTTCATGCGCTCTGGATGCTGCATCTCCCATAGACCGAGTGGGAGCAGCATCCAAAGCACACCAAATAAGTGACAGGTTGCATTTTTTTTAAATTTCAGCATGCAAATCGCTGCGTTCAAAAAAGCAACGTGCGGATAGATTATGCACATTCATAGATAGTGCTTGGGACGCATGAGTTTACGCTGCAGTGCTATACGCAGCGGAAATGCACGATATTACGCAACGTGCGCACATAGCCTGACTTTCCAAACTCTGCTGCATTGCTAAAATCTAAAAACTGTCGTAACTACTGCAGCTATGAAACTAAATGATACATCTTTAGATTCAAAGACTCTTTGCCTACATCACGCTGGTCTCAGATGAGATAGCAAAAATTTGATGGCAGATTCCCTAAGAATTTATTCTGTGCTCTACAGAGCACTTTTTTTCCATCTAAATCCTCACAAAATGCAATTTAGACAATAACTGCTGGAACCAGTCACTATATGTATCAGATTGAGTCACAAGACGTCATCGCCTCTCTTCCAAAGTGGACAAAAGCATGGTTCGACCTCGCTTTTGCAAATGCCTAAGGGGTCTGTCACGAACCACCGGGGGGGTCACTCAGAAATCCCCCGCGCTGGCTACCAGTACGTCACAATCGGGGGGTAACAAGTGGGGGTCACCCCTCCTTTATACCTCCCGACCGACAGACAGAGCACGTGACGCGCTCTCTAGCGCCCCTCTTATAGTCAGGCCAATTATGGAATTGCCCGACAATAAGCAAGGAGGCCGCTATACTACTTATGCCGATTATTGAAGGGTCCCCGGTGAGAGTAGGGTATATATTCCCCCGACCTCCGCGGGCGGAATATATAAAACCTCCCCGAATCTCACTGGCCTCCCCACAATAATCCTTGGCACAACTCGCTGCCACCAACCGCTTCACGGTAACTATTAGCCGAACACACAGACGTGGGATTCAAGATCGAGATAACAGAACAGCCCAAGATTAATTATATAATTTAATCAGCCTAAAGCCACACTAGAAACTACAATATATACAATAGGGAATCTACAGAATATACATATGTCAGAGTACAGTTACAAGCAAAGCATGGGTTACAAACAGGCATACACAGTTCCAGCAGTTACCTTGTGCGTCTGGCCACAGGGGGGCGCCATAGACCAGGTTTCCAGGAACTCCCTCACAGGTCTTTCCCAACCAGGCCCTGGAGCAGAAGAACACTGGAAAATGGCCGAAGTAGGGTTATCAACCTGGGCAAATCCAGGTCCCCTCCTACCTTAGTGACCTCAGAGGGAGCACTGCTCCACCCCTGGCTGGAGTTATGGACAATACCCACACATGGAATATGGGCCATAACTTTGCCTGGGAGCGTCGTAGGCGGACGCCAACGCTCTCATTGTGACAGCTATGAATTTAGCTACAGAATGAGAGGACTCATGACTTGTCTACTAGTTCCACATTGGCTGATATCACGTTTGGGGTATTTCCCAATGTCCTACTCCCATAAAAAAGGTGTGCCAGCATCGTCCGCATGCGGAGACACCATTTTTATGGTTGCCATATTTATCGGAAATATGGCTTGCGAGATATGAACCATTTTTTACTGGAGTCGTTCTGTCTGGATACTTCCATAGCCTTGCTAATTAGATAGCAGCCCCTACCACAGGGTCACGGCAGGGAGTCATCCTGTGTCCATTGTTCCCACATCACCTAATCTCCATATCACAGGAGATGGCCATGGGATGTGTTGCTGGGATGTGACACCTTCCCAGATGGTGGACATTGAGAACAAGAAGGGAGGGGGCACTGCCAGGGAGTGATGAGAGCGATTATGACTGGAAGTCATAATTCATCTTCATATCCCAGGGTTTCCCTCACACCTCCCCCCTTTTGAGGGCGCTAGGGGGCAGCACACTCCGGTGTTCCCCCGTGCGCCCGTCCGCGACCTCTCCTTGTCGGGACAGCCCGTCTGCGTTACCGTGGTCCCGGCCCCTTTTGTGTCGAATGGTGAAGTTGTATTGCTGGAGCGCCAGGCTCCATCGCAACAACCTGCCATTCGTCCCGGAGACAGTGTGTAACCAGCTGAGGGGATTGTGGTCCGTCTCCACGATGAAGTGGCGCCCGTATAGATAGGGTTGCAGACGCTGCAGAGCCCACAGTATGGCTAGGCATTCCTTCTCCATTGTGGAATAGGCTACTTCCCTCGGTAACAGCTTCCTGCTCAGGTACAAGACTGGGTGCTCTTGGCTCGCAGAGTCCACCTGGCTGAGTACCGCACCGAGGCCGAAGTCACTGGCGTCGGTCTGTACTACAAACGGCCGCGTGAAGTCGGCTGCCTGTAGCACGGGCGGGCTGGACAGGGCGTCCTTTAGGGCCCGGAAGGCTGTCTCGCAGTCCACTGTCCAATCGACTGCAGAGGGCAGCTTCTTCTTGGTGAGGTCCGTCAAGGGCTTTGCCAGGCTACTATAGCATGGAACAAACCTCCTATAGTACCCAGCGGTCCCCAAGAAGGACATCACCTGCTTCTTGGTCCTGGGGGTGGGCCAGGATGCGATGGCTTCCACTTTCTCAGGCTCGGGCTTCAGTGTTCTGCCGCCTACCCGGTGACCGAGGTACTGGACCTCGCTCATGGCCAGCTGACACTTTCCCGGCTTGATGGTCAAACCTGCCTGGTGGATCCGCCTGAGCACCTGTGCTAGATGCTCTAGGTGGTCCTCCCAGGTGGGACTGAAGACGGCAATGTCATCCAGGTACGCGGCCGCGTACCCTTCAAGTCCCTTGAGCAGGGTGTTGACCATCCGCTGGAAAGTGGCAGGGGCATTCCTCATCCCGAATGGCATCACCGTGGACTCGTACAGTCCAAATGGGGTAATAAAGGCAGAGCGTTCCCTGGCCTTGCGAGTCAGGGGGATCTGCCAATATCCCCGGCTCAGATCCATGATGGTCAGGTACTGAGCCCCGGCCAACTGATCGAGCAGGTCATCGATGCGTGGCATTGGGTACGCATCGGCGACCGTGACAGCATTGAGCCCCCTGTAGTCCACGCAGAACCGAGTGGTTCGGTCCTTCTTAGGGACGAGGACTACAGGCGAGGCCCAAGCGCTGTTGGATGCCTGGATCACCCCCAGCTTCAGCATCTCGTCAATCTCCTGGCGCATGTGTTGCTGCACCTCCAGGGAGACCCGATATGCTGAACGCCGGATCGGGGGATGATCCCCAGTGTCCACGTGATGGACAGCCAAGTTAGTCCTTCCGGGCTGGTTGGTAAACAACCCCCGGAAGGGGTGTAGGGTGGCCCACATCCTCAATGGATCCGCCTGCCCTAACCTGGGCTAGCATATCCAAGAGGGTTTCCGCTTCTCCCTCCTCGGGCAGGTTGCACACGGGGAGCGCACATGCCTCCCGCTCATGATGTGCCTTCATCATGTTCACATGGAAGGGCTTCCGCCTTCCACGGGCAGGGTCCAGGGTGACCAGGTACGTCACAGGGTTGAGCTGCTGGTACACGAGGTATGGGCCTTCCCAGGCTGCCTGAAGCTTGTCCTGTGGTACGGGGACCAGTACCCACACCTTTTGACCCACTTGGTAGGTCCTCTCACAAGCGTTCTGGTCGTACCAACGCTTCTGATCGGCCTGGGCTTGAGCCATATTGTCGTGTACCAGTTGCGTCAAGGCCTGCATTTTGTCCCGGAAGCGCATGACATACTCGATAACCGACACTCCAGGGGTGGCCAAATCCCCTTCCCAAGCCTCTTTCACCAGAGCCAGGGGGCCCCGCACACGTCGCCCGTACAGGAGCTCAAACGGTGAGAATCCTGTTGAGGCCTGTGGAACCTCCCGGTAAGCAAATAACAGGTGTGGGAGATACCGCTCCCAGTCACGCCCATGGGAGTCGACCAACATCTTAAGCATCTGCTTTAAGGTGCCATTAAACCGCTCGCACAGGCCATTAGTCTGTGGATGGTACGGGCTGGCCACCAGATGTCGCACCTGGACTTGCTTACAGAGGGCCTCCATCAGCTGGGACATGAATTGGGTCCCCCGGTCAGTGAGCATTTCCTGGGGAAAACCCACTCGGGAGAAAATCTCCAGCAATGCGGTGGCCACCTTGTCAGCCCGAATGGACGACAAGGCCACTGCTTCTGGGTACCGGGTGGCATAGTCCACTACCGTCAGTATGAAGCGTTTCCCGGAGCTGCTGGGGATGGCCAGCGGGCCGACCAGATCCACAGCCACCCTCCTGAAAGGCTCATCGATGATTGGCAGAGATACTAGTGGGGCTTTGGGGTGTGGCCCCGCCTTCCCCACTCTCTGACAGGTTTCACACGAACGGCAGTAGGCAGCCACATCGGCCCCCATTTTTGGCCAGTAGAAATGCTGGTTTAACCTGGCCTTGGTCTTAGCGATCCCTAGGTGTCCGGCCATCGGAATCTCATGTGCGATCCGCAACAACTCCGTCCGGAACGGATAGGGTACCACCAACTGTCGGTCCCTGGGCCACGCCTCCGGTGAACCCTGCTGGACCGTGGCCCGGTACAGCCGTCCTTGGTCCCAGACCACTCGCTCCGGGTCAGAGTCCGAGGGAGGCTGTGCCGCCTGCTCCTTAAGAGCTTTCAGGCCGTCGTCAGCTTCTAACGCTGCCTGAAACCCCTGACTAGATGTGGCCAGAATCGACGAGACTGTCACATCTTCAGTCAGTACCCCGGGACCTGTGTCCTGGCCTCCACCTGACTCGGCTGCCACTTGGTCAGAAGGGGAAGAGCTATCGGACCTCCGGGAGGCCCCTTGGCTTCCAGCACTCCCACTGCGGGTGACAGCGGCCACAGCTGCTGCGACCGTGGGTCGTGCCTGCTCCTCCTCCGTTCCTGACCAAGTCGCCGGTTCAGGCACACCTACCTGGCTTCCTGACACCCCGGTTGTGGGGGAACCCTGCACCGAGATCTTACCTGGGAGCACTTCCGCTCCGGGACCGGCCCCAATCTCACCTGCCTGTTCCCCCCCTGCAGCAACAGAACCCCGCTGTGAAATCTCTGGGGACCCCACATTTGCTGTGGTAGCCCCCACCCCACACACTGGTCCTCCCCCTGCAGCACCCTGCTCTCTGCTTATCCCTGCAGAGGGCAACAGATCCCAGCTCACTGGCTGATCACTTGTAGAGGCATTGTCACACCTTTCTCTGACCCCCTCCCCTGTCACAGCTGCAGCTGAGTGTGTGTCTATGGTGTCTATGCAAGCAGAAAAATCAGAGTTCACTCCCTCCTCCCTTACATCATTCATAGATAACACATTAACATTGTCCGGAGGCACGTCAGTACTGGCTGAAGGTTCAGCCCTTGGGGGGGGCCCAAACTGGGAGGTTATCTGCCCCAAATCTGTCCCAAGTAGCACGTTTGCGGGGATCCAATCAGTTACCCCCACCTCCCTCACCCCTCGCCCTGCGCCCCAGTCCACATAAATGTCAGCAACAGGCAGCGCCGGGTCAATGCCTCCAATCCCGGAGACAGCGAGGGTTTTTCCAGGGATCAAGTCTTGGGGGGACACCATCTCAGGCCGCACCAGAGTCACCTCCGAGGCGCTGTCTCGCAGTCCTATGGTCACAGACCGGCCGACGGTGACAGGTTGGAAGCTGTCCAGGGACCTACCACCACCCCCACCCACACAATACACCTTGGGCGGCCCTTGGGACGGGGACGGAGCCGGGGCCTTGGGACGCTGAGGACACATGGCCTTGAAGTGTCCAGGTAGGTTGCACTGGTGGCACCGTCTTGGCTCTGCCACGGGCCTGGAGAGGGGAGGTGAGGGGGACACCCCCTGCAGTCTAGGGGCAGGTGGGTCCGGTGGAAAGCTGCAGGCCTTGGGTCCAGTGGTCGGCAGCTCGGGCAAGTGCCCGCCGGTGGTCAGCCCAGGAGTCCTTTGGTCCCTTCTGTAGGCTCCGGAACTTCTTGCGGTAGGACTCTGGAGTGAGGTTGTACTGTTGGATCAGGGCCCGCTTGATGGTGTCGTAGCCCTGATCTGCCTCAGCAGGCAAGTCCCCAAGGATATCCAGGGCCTTACCCCTTAAACGGGGGGTCAGGTATTTGGCCCACTGGTCCTTGTCCAGATGGTGCTGCAGGCAAGTCCGTTCAAAAGCAGTCAAGAAAGAGTCCAAGTCTCCATCCTTCTCCAGCACTGGGAAGTCCTCAACACGGACCTTTGGAAGTTTGGTGTCTTGAAGGTCACGTGTGGCTGATGAGGGCCGGAGCTGAGCTAGCTGCAGCTGGTGGTCACGGTCTGCCTGTTGCCGTCGCTCCGCAGCCTCACGCTCTGCCTGGCGCTCTTCACGCGCTGCCTGCCGCTCTGCCCTGCGCTCTGCCAGGAGTTCCTTGTAGCCCTCCTGGTCTCCAGCCTGGAGAAGGGCCATAGCCATTTGAAGAAGGCTATCCGAGCCTCCCAGGCTCGGTGGAATGGCACGTGGTGATCTGCGACCCGCTGCGGAGCCTGGTGATTCACTGTCCATTGCAGAGCGGAGGGCTGGCATCTGGCTCGTTGAGGACCCTTGGGTGAGCTGCTCCTCATCTTGTCCATAATTGCCAGGTTGTGCGCTGTCCTCTGCAGAACGGTTTTCTGGCGTCGAGCTCCTGGAGGACTCGTGGGCAACCTCCTCATTGCTGTCCACAGCACCGTCCTCCCTCTCTTCGGCTCCTGCCTTAGCATTGGCCAGTTGCATAGCTCTGCTCCTGGTGCCATCAGCCATTCTTGCAGACTTTTGGTCACTGACACAGAACTGACACCTGATGCGCCCACACACCTTACAGTATCTGCACTCTGACACTCTAGTGTTGAGCTAGTCTGAAGACCCCAGCAGCCACAGCTGCTGCTGGCAGTCTTTAGTGTCTGGGAGTATGGGTCTCACACTCACACACACTATTATCTCGATCCCACCGCTTGCCACCAATATGTCACGAACCACCGGGGGGGTCACTCAGAAATCCCCCGCGCTGGCTACCAGTACGTCACAATCGGGGGGTAACAAGTGGGGGTCACCCCTCCTTTATACCTCCCGACCGACAGACAGAGCACGTGACGCGCTCTCTAGCGCCCCTCTTATAGTCAGGCCAATTATGGAATTGCCCGACAATAAGCAAGGAGGCCGCTATACTACTTATGCCGATTATTGAAGGGTCCCCGGTGAGAGTAGGGTATATATTCCCCCGACCTCCGCGGGCGGAATATATAAAACCTCCCCGAATCTCACTGGCCTCCCCACAATAATCCTTGGCACAACTCGCTGCCACCAACCGCTTCACGGTAACCATTAGCCGAACACACAGACGTGGGATTCAAGATCGAGATAACAGAACAGCCCAAGATTAATTATATAATTTAATCAGCCTAAAGCCACACTAGAAACTACAATATATACAATAGGGAATCTACAGAATATACATATGTCAGAGTACAGTTACAAGCAAAGCATGGGTTACAAACAGGCATACACAGTTCCAGCAGTTACCTTGTGCGTCTGGCCACAGGGGGGCGCCATAGACCAGGTTTCCAGGAACTCCCTCACAGGTCTTTCCCAACCAGGCCCCCGAGCAGAAGAACACTGGAAAATGGCCGAAGTAGGGTTATCAACCTGGGCAAATCCAGGTCCCCTCCTACCTTAGTGACCTCAGAGGGAGCACTGCTCCACCCCTGGCTGGAGTTATGGACAATACCCACACATGGAATATGGGCCATAACTTTGCCTGGGAGCGTCGTAGGCGGACGCCAACGCTCTCATTGTGACAGCTATGAATTTAGCTACAGAATGAGAGGACTCATGACTTGTCTACTAGTTCCACATTGGCTGATATCACGTTTGGGGTATTTCCCAATGTCCTACTCCCATAAAAAAGGTGTGCCAGCATCGTCCGCATGCGGAGACACCATTTTTATGGTTGCCATATTTATCGGAAATATGGCTTGCGAGATATGAACCATTTTTTACTGGAGTCGTTCTGTCTGGATACTTCCATAGCCTTGCTAATTAGATAGCAGCCCCTACCACAGGGTCACGGCAGGGAGTCATCCTGTGTCCATTGTTCCCACATCACCTAATCTCCATATCACAGGAGATGGCCATGGGATGTGTTGCTGGGATGTGACACCTTCCCAGATGGTGGACATTGAGAACAAGAAGGGAGGGGGCACTGCCAGGGAGTGATGAGAGCGATTATGACTGGAAGTCATAATTCATCTTCATATCCCAGGGTTTCCCTCACAGGGTCCACTTGCCTGCGGGCCACAAGAAGAGAAAGAAGGCACCGTGAGAACGGAGAATAAGTGAGAAGAATTTTATGAGTATGCGAAGAACAGCATATATTTAGGGGACAGTACTACAGGCTGGAACATTGCTACTAGAAGGTGACCAGGATGGGCACACTACAAGATTTTGTCCAAAATTACGATGTTATAAAATAAAAAGTAAAAAAAATTCAATAAAAAGCACACATTTAACCATAATAAAAAATAAATAAAATAAAAAAAAAGCATATATTATATATAAATATAACATGCAGGTTTATTAAATCGCCATATCCATAATGGCTCAAGTTATTAAACCATATCATAACGCATATGATTGCCATAAAAAAACCACAAACTTAAAAGGTGTATAGAAAAAAAAATAAAAATAGGGTGTCACTATAAATGTCACTTTGTCCTGCAAAAAATTATTTTTCTATGTTCTGCCCATATGACCAACAGAGTGAGACCCCTGGTGTAGAACTTGTTTTTCTGTTAGAGCTTTTTTAATTATGCCATTTTTCTTCACACTTGACTTTTCGACCAAGTATTATTCCACTCTTGTGTATGAGCCACTTATTAAGACAGGAAAATGAGACAAACTAGATATATACATTCTACTGTAAGTTCTCCCAATACAATAGAGTAGCTATCTCTGTAATGGGGAAATCTATCTTCACCGGATACAAAAGATTACAAAATGAATAAACGGTCCAGGAAGCAAAAGAGATATATTAAAGTTTCTTATTTTCATGTGTACTTTTGATTCATGGAAAAAAAAAAGCCCGAACAAATGGTTAAAGTATTTTTTTTCCTGTAATATGGATGTTCGTCTAACAAATTAAGCATCTAGTTTAAAAACGCAACATGCACTACTTTCATCCATTTAGCTGGCCAACAAAGAGATTTATATTTAAATAACTTTATTTTAGTAAATATCTTTATTTTCATAAACAAATAATTTAAATCCGTTTCAATATAGCAACCCAATATTTGAATGCAAATAAAATGCTCCTGCCATAATTCAAGAGGCAGCAGTTTTCTAAGGAACTGTGTCACTGGAGAGATAACCCTCAGTTCTAAAAGGGGTACTAAAGAGTTCATCATAAGATCATAAATCCATATTGTGGCTTACAGAAACAATTGCAACATGATACAGTATAATCAGATTGCACTTATAAAATATAAAAACAAAAAACATTCAGTGTTCATTTAGATAAATAGAAGATGCTTTGGTTCAAACATCACAGCACCTCAATGATCCATTACATAAACCTGTGACCAGAAGTAAAATGCTTAACTAACAGGTTTAAAAAGTTACTGTTAGGCCTTCTTCACACTTTTTTTTTTTGCTTACAAATGTTTTGTCAATATTATATTTTATAATTCACTGTCTGAGCAGGCTGTCAGTCAAGGAGGAATGATTCCAGATAACAGCCCCCTGCACTGCCTCAATGACTGAAAGTGAACGGCTGCAGGGAGAATATAACTTCCATTTTCTCCCTGCAAGATTTTCTTTTTGGTTACACATTCCCTTTAGAATCGAGCTACTGAATGAAAACACTGACCTGTGGCAGTTTATCTCAAAGCCTACATCCTACACCTGCCTAGAACAGCTCCTTCATAGTGTTGAGCGAGCAGTTAGCGAGTACTGTTCTCTGCTCCCGCTATTCATAACGAATATGAGAGTAATGTAAGTCAATGGGAAATACTCGCTAAGTAGCGAGTAATCCAAAAGCCGTACTTTTCGTGCGAATAGTATGGCTTGTGGGTTACTCGCTAGTTAGCAAGTATTTCAAATTGACTTACATTGTGCCCCCGTTAGTCGTAACAAATCTGCAAGTAGCGCACAGTACTCGCTAACAGCATAGCGAGTACAAATAGTTAGCTACTCGCTCAACAACTCCTTCACAGAGGACTTTTAAAGACCTGCTTCTAAATGGAAGGGTTATTCACTATGCAAAACAACCCCTTCTTAAATCACTATTTCTTCCCATAGACTAACAGCATATACTCCCCTCCATTGTGGGCATCATTCCAGTGATGTCAGTGCATGGCTTTCCATGGCACAGCTCAGGAGCAGCTGTCACATGGAAGAGGAGAGCTGCTGACGTTCAGCCTTCCTCCAGAGGTCAGTTTTGTCCAAAGGAAGCAAGTGAAATGGCTGCCGATTGGCTACAAGGCTCATGCGAACCTCGGGAGATGGGTAAATATAGTGATTGAGAAGGGGATGTCCGAGTAGGGCACAACCCCCTTAAAAGGTATTGTCCATGGTTGGAAGTACCAATCATTAGACAGTTGAGAATTTATGACAAATTGAAACAAATCTTATTGATATTAGGAAAACAAAAAAAAAACCCCACACAAAACATTTTATAACTTACCAGGAAAATAATTCAGTCAAAAGCATATGTAACAATTAAAAAAAGGGGATAGCCACAACGTTTAGTTAATTACTGTGAATACCAAAATGCTGGAAATTCAGTCAATGAAGCGCATGAGAGATGAAGAAAGTAAGGACTCAATAAGGGTTTGTGAATTGATCTTCGAGTAACGTAGACTCCTCATCATAGAGAGGGAAGCTGCTAGAAAATTAGCAGAAACTGGAAGCAATCTTCTGGAAAAGATTCAATAGCAGACATTGTGGTGATCAAAACTATACATGTGCAATACATCCTATGCAGCAGTGTAATTTCCACATTTCATACCAGCCCAATAGGGTAGGGCTTGACATGCCCGGCCATTATCAATCTCGAAAACCAAGTCCAATTTACAGTAAAAAAATAGTGACTTTATGTGATTGCACCCTTAGAGGTGAGGAGCTAGCAAATAATTACAGCTGTTACAGGGGTTTCAATATTTAGCAGGTAAGGACCCTATAGCGCCCACAATAGACAGGCAGAGTACACAATGAGATGACCACATATTTGTTGCTAAAGGAGAATGCAAACAGGCATATTTGTTCTAGGAGCCAAAGCAAACAGATAGGTTCTTAATAAAGCAAATAATGGTAATTTCATTGATTCCAGGAGCAATTGCGCTTTTGGAAAATAGATATGTACAGACTTAACGTATTGAATGGTACCAAGACAAGGCAATTCACAGACGCAACATTATAGAAGGATTGTGCTGCTAAAACGTCACCCATGTGCGATAGCTAAAATTTCAATAAGCCTAAAGTTTTGCACCTCTCCCCATGCTGAGGTTCTGGTACCAACTGACAAAGGTCAGGTTCACACCGGGAGATAGTATGGTTTTAACTGTACCAGTCATGGCAAAAATGTCATATTGCTTTAATAGCTGCATTTCTTACAACAGTCTCCATTTAAGCTAAATGTGCCGTACTGCATAGTGTTCATTGTGCATAGTTGTTTCCTCACTCCCTCCCTGTACATAGGTGTAGTAAAAACAAACAAAAAAAAAAAAATAACAAAAAACATCACCCCATTTAAAAACACACCAGAATACTCCATGGTAATCTTCACATGCCATCGATTTTCTTTAAAAAAATTGGCAGCATTGTGCAGTTAAGTGGGCCACAAGTGAGTTTTACAAAACCGCATTCACATCAATAATTAGCACACTTTGAGAGCAAATTAAAAAGGACTTTTCTAGTCACCAACATAATGTCCATTCAGATGCTTATTCACCAGAGACATTGCGCACATAATACTGCAATGGTTGGAATACTGAACCCAGCCGTATCGTATGTAGAGCGGTGTGTAAGTAGCTGCATGGCACATGGAGTCCCGTGTATAAATGGCTGCAGAGACCGTGTGCAAGAGATATTCTAGATGAAAAAAAAAAAAGCTAGGAAATCGGAGACTTAAAGAACTTACAGTAGAGGGTTGTCCAGAATTAGAAAACATGGCTGTGTTTAAAAGCACACAACGCACTTTACAATAATACCACAGCACTACAATACCATACACCGCTCGTAGAGAAGTGTGGTGTGTTTTTTGGAACACAATGGTTTTCTAATCCTCTACATCCCCTGTAAAGGCAATCGAGATGAATGCAGGATGTCCAAAACTAATTTTAGTTGGCCAATATATGTTTTTCTTCAAAGCTCTATAATTGTGACCAATCCCCCTTAACCAATCACTATTCTTCACTGGATATTGTAGCATTGATCTTTGTACGAAGGAGTTGTTCTTGAAAAGTCTTCATGATGCCCATGACATGTCGTATAGATTTTCCAGTGACCTTCATTTTTCACCACACCGGTTCACAAATGTAAACATCTCAAGATTCACTTGGCTAGCTCTTCTACCTTTACAAGCATACATAAATAAAATACAAAGTCACTGCTGGAAGTTGAGAAGAATGTACACCCTTGAAAAAGTAAGACAACTGGTGCCTTAAACATGCATGTTACTAA
Organism: Anomaloglossus baeobatrachus; assembly: GCF_048569485.1. Classification (NCBI taxonomy): domain Eukaryota; kingdom Metazoa; phylum Chordata; class Amphibia; order Anura; family Aromobatidae; genus Anomaloglossus; species Anomaloglossus baeobatrachus. The sequence continues at coordinate 232,512,039 of NC_134354.1, forward strand.
CGCTGAAGGGGATGACAGGAGGGGTTGGGAGGAGGCAGGTCCAGCTGCACATATTGGGATTCCGTGTCTTGCTGTGCAAAACAAAGCCGCTTAAAGTAATTTATCACATCTTTAACAATTGTCACTGAGAACTACATTTATAGGTTTAAGAATTGCACTTATTTCTATTTAGTCTCCTGTTCATCCAAGCCATAAAATGGTCCCCACACTCTGCAGTCCAAGTAGCCATTCAGTCTCCCACATCAGTGTCACGGTCTCCGATTAGCCAAAGTACATGGAAACTAAGGGCTAGCAGCCCCGTACCCAGGAGATCACCCAAGGCTGTGAGATAGGGAATTGAAAAGTTGTCAGGATCCATTCCTCTTCCCCACATCCAATGAACCATCCAGTCTGCAATGTACAGGAGGACTAGAACCTGCATAAATAAGCATAGAAATAAAAATCAGAATAATATATTTTTATGATACATACTATAAATAAATCAACAAAAGGAATGAATAAAAATACTACTTCTTATTGGTACAAAAATAAAAGAGGGCATCTTAGACATGAAATGTGTGAAGATTACAAAGGAATAAGCACATCCTACATAAACAGATGCAGATTATGTTCCCTTTGCTGGTGAGATGGGGAATGGATTTTTTGCAGATTATGAGGAAATGAGCACCTATCCCAATGTGAACAGGTGCAAACTGTATTCTCTGTGCTTGATATGTATGGAATGAACATTGAATATGAGCAGATTACAGGGAAATGAGCACATCATATAAAACTGGTATATTGTATTCAGTGCTTGTTGGATGGGAAATTAATTTCCTTTGCTTGTTAGATGGGCAATGAACGTGGAATATGAGCAGCTTACAGGGAGATGAACACAACATACACCTGTTTTATATGGAATATTTAAACTTCTAAAAAGTTGCAGGACACAATGTACCATAAGAACTTAGGATTTAGAGGTGGAAAGTAGGGGAAAAAAAATTGAAGCAAAAGAAAAAAACGTGGTCATGAAGCTCTGTTATTGGGGGGGGTTCTGATACAGAATAGTGCCAGCAGCAATGTTTTCCTTCCTGGAGTGCATGATCCTCATCCTGGATTGTACAGTCATGGCCAAAAATTTTGGCGCCTTTTGAAAATTATTAAAAAAAAAAAAAAAAAAAATTGAAGTATTTTGCTAAGAAAATTATTGCAATTACACGTTTTTTTTCATACGCGTTAATTTTCTTTGTATGTATTGGAACGCCACACAAAAATATAAGTAAAACAGCTTTGATTCGAACATGAGCTGCACGTTTAAACTCACCAGGGCAATATGAAATGCACACCTTAAAACCAGATAAAAAGGGGGGTGGAGTTGAATCAATTTTTGTATTTTATGTCTGTGCATGCCACACTAAGCATGGCGACCAGAAAGAACAGAAGATAACTGTCTGAAGTCTTGAGAACCAAAATTGTTGAAAAATATCAACAATCTTATTCTTAAGGTTCCAAGTTCATCTCCAGGAGACTTTACAACCCATGGCACTGTAGCTAATCACCCTGGAAGTGGAATTGCAGAGAAAAATCTTAAAATTACTCACCGGTAATTATTTTTTCCAGAAGCCACCAGACAGATGTCCGCCCATCTTAGGACAGGAAACCCACAAATAAAAGGGCAGCTCCTCTCTCCCGCACCAGTTTGGTTATAGAGCACAGAGAGGAACACCAGAAACATGATAAATACAACAACCACCGTACCATCACATTCGCCGCAAAAAAAAAACAAAAACAAAAAAACTAGACCCGTCGGACCGTGGATACAAAGAGCCCCGAAGGGTGAACGATTAAAAAGTGGTGGGAAGCAGTGGCGCAGTCATGGCTTCTGGAAAAAATCATTACCAGTAAGTAATTTAAGATTTTTCCCTTCACCACGACAGTGCCATCAGAGAGATTCTGAAGAAAAACAACAATAGGGAGGGACCACAGGCTGTAGCACCCTTCTACCAAAAGTCAAATCCATGGTGGCCGACAAGTTAACCGATATTGATTAGAAAAGGTTGTAGGAGAGGACCAGGTTATTGCCTTACAGATTAGCTCCAAAAGGCACATACGGTCTCTCGGCCCAGGAGGTTGCCACTGCTCTGGTAGAATGAGCTGTAATACCCTGCGGAATTGGCATAGCCTGGGCTAAATAAGCTGCCTTAATTGCTTCCTTGACCCATCTAGCTATAGTTTCCTTAGAAGCTGAACACCCCTTTTTAGGACCCTGGAAACAAAAGGAATAAAGCCTGGCTCTTTCTCGAAGACCTGGTGACTTTTATGTAATGCCGTAAAGCCCTCGTAACCTCTAGCGTATGCAGTCTCTCCTCCTTGGGATTCCAAGGAGTCGGGCAGCACAATTACCTGCGATCGATAAAAAGGCCTCGTTGCTTTGGGCAAATAGGCAGGGTGGGTACGAAGGAGTACCCGGTCCTCAAAAAGCTGAGTATAAGGGGGACTTACAGAAAGGGCCTGAACATCACTAACTCTCCGAGCAGATGTTGGGGCCACTAGTAGGGCAACCTTTAGGGTCAGGGACCTAAGAATACATTGTGAAAGAGCTTCAAAGGGGGGCCCTGTCAAGGAGACCAGAACTAGATTGAGATTCCAGGGAGGAAAATTTAAACAGGGAATCAGTTTAGCTCTCTGACAAGTGGAGATGAACCTCTTCGCCCAATGATTTCCTGCCAAATCTGAGCTATACAGTGCTGCCAGGGCTGACACCTGGACCTTCAAAAGGTGCTTACTGATAGCCCCAAGTCTAGACCCATCTGAAGAAACTCTAGAATATCCTCTACTGGGGGCTCACCCACTGGACTCCTACCAGAAAAGGACAGGAATTTCCTTCACACCCTTGCGTAAATCCTGGTGGTAGCCGGCTTCCTACTACACAAGAGTGGACACCAAATTGGAGGCGAACTCCCAACCCTCCAGCAATCACCTCAAATTCCAGGCAGTCAGATGAAGGCCTGAAATCTGAGAGTGAAGCAGAGGGCCCTGGAAGAGGAGATCTCCGGGAGGATCCAAGGGTCTGAAATTGACATCCTCCGGAGCCAGTGAAACCACAGCCTCCTAGGCCAGAAGGGAGCTATGAGGAGCAGTCTTGCTCTGTCCTCCCGGGCATTTTACAAAACTGATGGCAGCAAAATCAGGGGAGGGAATGCATAAAGGAGAACTGATCCCAATAAAATATGAAAAGCATCCACCACCCAGGGTCTGTCTTGAGGGTTGAGGGAACAGAACTGGCTTACTTTTCTGTTTGACCTGGTCGCAAAAAGATCCATAATAATCCATAAAAAGATGTACTATCTGGTGGAATACTTCCTCGTGCAGACACCATTCTCCCTGACACACCTGACTTCTTGTCAGGAAGTCGGCTGTGACATTGTCCACCCCCCGTATGTGAAGTGCTGTGAGAGAAGAAAGCTGTACTTGTGCCAAGGAGAAAATCTTGTCTGTTACCCCCATGAGGGAGGGAGATCTTGTGCCCCCCCAGTGATTGACGTATGAAACCGCCACCCTGTTTTCTGAGAGAACTCTGACTTGTGTTCCCACTAGATGAAGAAGGAAAGCATCTATAGCTTTCCCGATTGTGCCTAGTTCCCTTAAATTTGAGGAGCTTTGACTCCCTTGAGAACTCCAGGTACCCTGTACTGCCCGCTCTCTCAAATGAGCCCCCCATCCTAGTGTGCTGGCATCGGTCGTGATTATGTCTGAAGGTGTAAGTGACCAAGGAACCCCCAACCGACAGGTTCCAAACCTGTAGCCAACAGTGGAGGGAAAGGAGAACATGAGAAGAAAGAGTGATGTATCTGTCCTAACACCCTCTCAAGAGTCTTTGTGCTCTCAACAACTCCCTCTGAAGTACACTGGTATGAAACTGTGCCCAGGGAACTGCAGGGATACACGCCACCAGGAACCCCAGGAGTGACATGGCCTCTCAGAGTGAGAATGGGGTTTGCGATGACACAGGATATCCGTGCCCTGAGAAATGAGACTTTCTCCTGGGGTAGGAGGCAGAGTTTGGAACGAGAGTCCAGAACCAGGCTAAAAAGATTTCTCGTGTGGAGGGCTGCAGCCTTGATTTTTCGAGGTTCAAAATCCATCCGAGATTTTGAAGGGTAGAGACCACTGACCGAATCTGGGACCTGTAGTGTTCCTCTGAAGTCCCCACTATCAGGAAATCATCCAAATATGGAACAATGAGGATCTCCTGCTTGCGAATGTGAGCCATCACCTCCGCCACCACTTTTGTGAAGACCCTTGGAGCCATGACCAACCCGAAAGGAAGAGTTCTGAATTGGAAGTGTCTTACTACTACTCTGAAGGGAAGCGTCCCTGATATCCAGAACCGCCATGAAACACCCTGGAAAAAGCAGCTTTATGGCAGACTTCACCGACTCCATTTTGAAACGATATACCAAATGTCTGTTGAGGCGCTTCCAATTGATAATTGTTCTGAACGATCCGTCTGGCTTTCTTACGAGAAACAGCGGAGAATAAAACCCAAAGCCTTCTTTCCCAGAACAGACTTCCTGAGAAGGCCAGAAGGCCTTCCACTTCATGCTGCAAAGCGAGCAGTTTCTCTACCGACCTGCCGAGAGATGTAATGATTAATGGCCCTTTGGGGGGGGGTTGCCGAATGGAACTGTAGTTTTATCCCCTCTTTAACAATCCCAAGAATCCAGTCACTGGAAGAGCTGTGGTACCATGCGGGGTAAAAGGAGGAGAGACTACCTCCTACCGGGACGGAGGCATCTACGAGCCGACTTCTTACAGTCAGTGGAAGGGCCAAACATGAAGCCTGATCGCTTCCTTTTGTTGACTTTCGACCCTTCTTGGGATGTGAGCTGCTTCCTTTTAGCGAATCTCTTCCTTCTGAAGCTGCGGTGCCTAAAGGGAGCAGAGGAAAAAGGTGGGAAACCCTTTCTTTTTATCTCCTGCCTTTTCCAAGATGTCATCAAGCGTCTTACCAAACAGATACTCCCCTTCGCAAGGCATGGCGCATAGTTTAGACTTCGACTGGAAGTCTCCCGGCCATCCCTTCAACCAGAGCGATCGCCTTGCTGAATTAGAGAGCGCCGCAGACTTGACAGATAAACAAAGGGTATCCGCTGATGCATCGGCCTTGAAAGCAGCTGCTCCTTTGGCTCGAGGAATGGCAGCGAGGACATTATCTTGCAGGGCCTCCTCTTTGATTTGGTCTTCCAGCTGTTGTAGCTAGACCATTCGGGACCTGGCTACACAGGCACCGTCAACTGCCGGCCGAAGTGCTCCCGCAGCAGTCTTCCATGCTGAGCGAAGATAGGAGTCAGCCTTCTTGTCTAAAAGGGGTCTTTCAAGGAACCTAGGTCTTCAAAAGGCAAAGAGGACTGTCTTGCTGTCTTGGACACCGCCACATCTATCTTCGGGTAATGGTCCCACAGAGAAGAATCATCCTCTTGAAAGGGGTACCTTTTCCTAAACAACGATCGAGGGTAAGCCCTCCTATCAGGTCTGTCCCACTGGTCTATTAACTTCTTCACCTTGTCATGGACAGGAAAGGAACACTGCCGTTTATGTTCCAAGCCTCTGAACACGAGATCCTCAATAGTCTCTGGACCCTTTGTCTCCGCCAACCCCATTGTAGATCTGACAGCCTTCACTAGGTAATTAACCTCAGGGGTAGGAAAACACTGTCTGCCCCCCAAATCTTCCTCTGAGGATGAAGCCGAAGAGGATGAGGAGCAACCTGATGCTGATTCAGAGGTCTCTCCCGACTCTCGGTCCTGCACCCCGGACTTGCCGGAGGTGCTAGGAATGACCGGCAGAGAAAACCCTTTCAGGGACTCCCTGACCTCCGCTCTTATAACTTCTTAAGGCTGGTGGTTATGTCCGATGTCTCTTCTGCTATAGTCCTCTGGATACAGAGGCTACACAAACTCTTCTGGGGGTCAGAGTGCAACAGGGATTTGCACAAGGGACATTCCTTGTTCTTAGTTTTCTCTGACCTCTTCCTATGTTTATCCTAAGGATACAGGGGAGAAAAGAAGGGAAATTCCCATTAATGGGAATAGAAAAAAACCTAAAAGTCACGTACCCAGTACGTCATGGGTCGTTAAGGGGTTAAGGCCGTGGACACAGTTTTGCCACCTGCCCCAACCTTGGAATATTTTCTGGGTCTCCCATCCTGGTACAGGAAACTGAACTGATGCGGGAGAGAAGAGCTGCCATTTTATTTCAGTGGGTTTCCTGTCCTAAGATGGGCGGACCTCTCTCTCTCTGGTGGCGTTGTCGTGGGGAAGGGAAAAAAAAAAAAATTGATTACAGGTTGCAACGCAGAATAGTCCAGATGGTGGATAAGCAGCCCTAATCCAGTTCCAAAGTAATTCATGCTGTTCTGCAAAGTGTGCATCAGTGTCGGCATGAACTATTCATCGACATTTGAATAAAATACTATGGCAGTAGACCCAGGTGGACTCCACTGCTGACAGAAAAACTGCAGTTTTCCAAAATATACATGAGAAAGCCAAAAGCCTTCTGGGAAGGCGTTTTGTTGACAGTGGATAGATGAGACAAAGATAGAGCTTTTTGGTAAACCACATCATTCTACTGTTTACGAAATGAGGCCTACAAATAAAAGAACACCGTACCTACAGTCAAATATGGTGGAGGTTTAAAGATTGTTTAGGGTTGCTTTGCTGCCTCTGGCACTTGGTGCCTTGACTGTGCAAGACATCATAAAATCTGAAGATTGCCAAAAGGATTTGGGTTGTAATGTAGTGCCCATTGTCAGAAAGCTGGGTTTGCATCCTAGTTCATGGGTCGTCTAGCAGGACAATGACCCCAAGCATACATCAAGAAGCAGATGTGAAACAAAGCACTGGAGAATTCTGAAGTGGCCAGCAAGGAGTCCAGATCTAAACCCCTTTGAACACGTGTGGAGAGATCTTAAAATTGCTGGTGTGAGAAGCCATCCTTCAAGTTAGAGACCTTGAACAGTTTGCAAACAAACCCCCCCCCCCCCAAAACACAAACAGTGGTCCAAAATTCCAATTGAGAGGTGCAAGAAGCTTGTTGATGTTATAGGAAGCGATTGATTGCAGTTATTTATTTGAAAGGGTATGCAGTCAAATATTAGAGTTGAGGATGCCAACAATTTTGTTTGAGCAATTTCTAGAGTTGTGTGAAATTATGTTCAATTAGTCTTTTTGTGTTGTTACAATACATTCAGAGGAAATAAACGTTTGGATAACAAAAAACATGTGCAATTGCAATAATTTTCTTGGAGAAATACTCCATTTTCTGGAACAATTTCAAGGATGCCAACACTTTTGGCCATGACTATGTCCCCGTCTTGCTATATAGGTCCTGCATCATGGTATATATGCCACACAATTTATAATAAAAAAAAAAAAAAAAAAAAAAAAAATATATACAAAACCAAAACATATCTACATCTACATTATATCTATATATACATTATATCTATATATACACATTATATCTATATATACATTATATCTATATATACATATATACATATACAGTTAGGTCCAGAAATATTTGGACAGTGACACTATTTTGGCGAGTTGGGCTCTGCATGCCACCACATTGGATTTGAAATGAAACCTCTACAACAGAATTCAAGTGCAGATTGTAACGTTTAATTTGAAGGTTTGAACAAAAATATCTGATAGAAATTGTAGGAATTGTACACATTTCTTTACAAACACTCCACATTTTAGGAGGTCAAAAGTAATTGGACAAATAAACCAAACCCAAACAAAATATTTTTATTTTCAATATTTTGTTGCGAATCCTTTGGAGGCAATCACTGCCTTAAGTCTGGAACCCATGGACATCACCAAACGCTGGGTTTCCTCCTTCTTAATGCTTTGCCAGGCCTTTACAGCCACAGCCTTCAGGTCTTGCTTGTTTGTGGGTCTTTCAGTCTTAAGTCTGGATTTGAGCAAGTGAAATGCATGCTCAATTGGGTTAAGATCTGGTGATTGACTTGGCCATTGCAGAATGTTCCACTTTTTTGCACTCATGAACTCCTGGGTAGCTTTGGCTGTATGCTTGGGATCATTGTCCATCTGTACTATGAAGCGCCGTCCCATCAACTTTGCGGCATTTGGCTGAATCTGGGCTGAAAGTATATCCCGGTACACTTCAGAATTCATCCGGCTACTCTTGTCTGCTGTTATGTCATCAATAAACACAAGTGACCCAGTGCCATTGAAAGCCATGCATGCCCATGCCATCACGTTGCCTCCACCATGTTTTACAGAGGATGTGGTGTGCCTTGGATCATGTGCCGTTCCCTTTCTTCTCCAAACTTTTTTCTTCCCTTCATTCTGGTACAGGTTGATCTTTGTCTCATCTGTCCATAGAATACTTTTCCAGAACTGAGCTGGCTTCATGAGGTGTTTTTCAGCAAATTTAACTCTGGCCTGTCTATTTTTGGAATTGATGAATGGTTTGCATCTAGATGTGAACCCTTTGTATTTACTTTCATGGAGTCTTCTCTTTACTGTTGACTTAGAGACAGATACACCTACTTCACTGAGAGTGTTCTGGACTTCAGTTGATGTTGTGAACGGGTTCTTCTTCACCAAAGAAAGTATGCGGCGATCATCCACCACTGTTGTCATCCGTGGACGCCCAGGCCTTTTTGAGTTCCCAAGCTCACCAGTCAATTCCTTTTTTCTCAGAATGTACCCGACTGTTGATGTTGCTACTCCAAGCATGTCTGCTATCTCTCTGATGGATTTTTTTCTTTTTTTTCAGCCTCAGGATGTTCTGCTTCACCTCAATTGAGAGTTCCTTAGACCGCATGTTGTCTGGTCACAGCAACAGCTTCCAAATGCAAAACCACACACCTGTAATCAACCCCAGACCTTTTAACTACTTCATTGATTACAGGTTAACGAGGGAGACACCTTCAGAGTTAATTGCAGCCCTTGTCCAATTACTTTTGGTCCCTTGAAAAAGAGGAGGCTATGCATTACAGAGCTATGATTCCTAAACCCTTTCTCCGATTTGGATGTGAAAACTCTCATATTGCAGCTGGGAGTGTGCACTTTCAGCCCATATTATATATATAATTGTATTTCTGAACATGTTTTTGTAAAAAGCTAAAATAACAAAACTTGTGTCACTGCCAGGAGGATTAAATTTTCATTTCCTCCTGGCAGCGGTGTTTAATGTGCACGCCCTGGGCAAGTTCAGAATGCCCTCAACCTGCAGATTATCTGCATGTTATGCATTTTTCCATGTGATAGGTTCCCTTTAATAGCTGGCACAAGTGTTCGCCCTAGCCGCCTGTGGACACATCTGGACTATAAGACGCATCCCCACTTTCCTCCCAAGTTTTAAAAGGGAAACGTTTATTTTAGTGTCTGAAAAATACAGTATATCTATTTATATGGGATAAACTGAGGAAAAGAAAAAGATTCAGCTCACCCGATCTGTGCGGAGACTTGAATGAGGGACAGGTGCACGAAAGGAAAGCCGGCCAGGCTGAGGAATCCAAGCAGAGGAAAGAGGTTTCCAGCATCCACGTCCAGAAGATATAATATAAAAAATTTGCTTGCTCGAAACGCGTATCATCTACCATACCCCTCATCTCCATGGGGATTTTTTTATGTTCAGGATGTGATTCATGTATTTTTAATGCATATCCCATAAAAAGTTAATTTTTATATTATATTATATCTTCTGGACGTGGATGCTGGAAACCTCTTTCCTCTATTTATATGGGATGTCTGCTCATTCCTCGAATCTAAAAGTATTCTATGTTCATTTCATGTCTTAGATGCCCAGGAAATCTATTTACTCTTGATTTTTGGGTCAATAAAGTTTGTAAATTATTATTTTTATTTTTTTTAAAATGTACATTTTATTTTTACAAACTCTCCAAGCAAGTTTTATTAAGTAACCAGTCATAGTCAGAGCAAGTATCTATCGAAATTAGATGTTTGACTTCTGATGGCCCAGGAACTTGCTAATATGAAAAATAAGACTAGAGAGAGAGAGAAAGAAAACAAACACACACACACACACACACACACACACACACACACACACACACACACACTAAGTGGGCCACAAAACCCTCTAAATCAATAATGGCTTACATACACGAAGAAATAGACTTAGAAAAGCATATAGTAGGGGAAGACTGGTAAATAGCTTTGGCATATCCACTTTAGGCCTCCTTCACACGTCCATGTCACCGGTACGTGTTTGGTCCGTTTCCTCACGTACCGGAGACACTGGCACATGTGGACCGATTAAAAATCAATGGGTCGGTGCTCACATCCATGTTTTTTATATGGACCATGTGTCCGTGTGGAGCATATGTGTGCCCGTGTGCTCCACACGTAGACATGTCAGTTTTTCTCCAGCATCACGGGTGTTACACGGATGTGATCTGTGTGACACGCACTGGAGAAAAACACACGTGTCTGCAAATTAAAAAGAATTTCTGTATTCGCCTTCTCCAGCCTTGCTGTCTGTGCCGCTGCTGCCACTTGCTTCCGACCCCAGATTATGCTAATCGCATATTCACTGCACGGTGGGCCGGAATCAGCAGCAGCGGGGAGTCAGCAGGATCAGAGACCGAAGATCAGCACCTGAAGATCAGCACCACAGACAGCAATGCCAGGGACAGGTGAGCAGAAAGTTCTTGTTCTCCATGTGTGATCACGGATAGCACACGGAGAACACACGTGTGCCATAAACACAGCACATGGAAGGCCATACGCACCTTTAACACGTCCATGAAAAATGGGTGCGATTTTCACGGATGTGTGAAAGAGGCCTTAGATGTAATCCTCATTAAATAACCCATTAAGGAAGGAGTAAAATTTGTAATTTTTACATGAGACACAGCTATTTACTTATCAATCCAATTTCTGTTTTTCTAGATATTGAGTTAGAAAAGCTAGGTTTCACTAACCTGGAGCAACGCTGCCATCATGTAGAAGACCATGAAAATCAGTGTCATTGTTGTATGGCCACCCTTCATTGAGTTGATTGTGTACAAGAAAACTAGATGGCCTGGTACCACTAGGAGGAACAACACACGAGCTGATCGAGAGTTCACATCTGGGAAGTGACAGAAAGGGTAAAATGAACAAAAAACAGCCCATACTAATCTACTAGACTCTCTTTAAAAAGGAAGGAAGAGCATTAAGGCTATGTGCGCACTGGAAAATGGAATTTTCTCAAGAAAATTCCGCAGGTATTCAAAGATTACCACACCCGCGGTAAAAAACCGCGGCAAACCGCACCCGAAAACCGCATGCGGTTTGCCGCGGTATTGCCGCGTGCGGATTGGGATGTGCTTAATTGCATTCAATGCAATAAAGCACATTGAAGAAAAAAAAAAAAGTCATTTCATTCTGAGATAGTAGATAGATAAAGAGACAGAAGAATAGATAGATAGATAGATAGATAGATAGACAGACAGACAGACAGAGGGATAGATAGAGGGATAGACAGACGGATGGATAAAGGACAGATCGCTGCATTTCCTACGGTAATTTCTTTCAGCGCTGTGTGTCAGTCGCGGCTGGATGTAAGCAGCGCAGGACGCCGGAGCTGTGGATTACGCCGGAGCTTTGTTTTGGGAGGGGTTAATAAAATGGTGAACGAGGCTTGTTTGTTTTATTTAAAATAAAGGATTTTTCTGTGTGTGTGTTTTATTCACTCTACTTACGGGTTGATCATGTCAGCTGTCACAGACGCTGCCATGATCAAGCCTGGAGTTAATGGCGGCGATCCGCCACCATTAACTCTTTGTATTACCCTGACCGCCACTGCTACACGGCGGCAGGAAGAGCCGGGGACACTCCGGTAGTGCCGCATAATGCATGCGACAGTCCCGGGGCAGCTGCGGCTGATATTCTCGGCTGCGGGAGGGGGAGTGAGGCGGGGGACATTAACCCTGCCCCTCTCCCTCCCCAGCCTGAGAATACCGGGCCGCAGCTGTGTGCTTACCTCGGCTGGACGGTAAATATGCAGCGGAGCCCACGTGCTTTGTTTTCTATATTTCCGTTTTCTTTCTATGTGTGTTCTATGTGTCTGTGATCTCTGTGTGTGTTTACTCTCTGCTTTGCTTCCTGTTCCTGTAACGACATCACTTCCCTGCAAAACCGCAGACAAGCGATGTACATTACCGGAGGTAAACCGCGAAATGCCGCAGGGAATAACGCAGGAAAACGCAGTGAACCGCACAGAATTTGCTGCCTGCGTTATTCCCTGCGGGATTTCACGATTAACATTGGAGTCAATGTAGTGAAATCCCGCAGCGACGTGCGGAAAAGAATTGACATGCAATTGTTTTTGCTGCGGGAATCCCGCAGCAAAACATGCAGCTGTCAAATTCCGCCTAGTGCGCACAGGATTTTTTTTTGCCCATAGGTTTTGCTGGTGATTCACTGCAGAGATGTTATGAACATTTTCTGCAGCGAAACATGCAGCAAAACCACAAAAAATCCGCGGCAAAATCCGGTAAGTGCGCACCGGGCCTAAAAGTAAATTAAATAGAGAAAACAAAACCACAAATCAGTGCAGCTTAATCTAAGTCATGAAAGCCTGACTAAAAGGATGCGTCACTAACTGGGCTTCTTGGTGTAGTTGTGAATACCTGTTCTGTCTGATGTAGGTGTAGCAGAGCTAAGAGTTGATCTGTGTATAACCCCACCCACTCCCCTGACTAGCAGTGTCCATTGTACAATTGTGAATTATCAGCAAGCAGCCAATACGTGGTGGGGGCAGGGCTATACTAAATCAGCATAACTGTTCTGCACCTTCGGTCTAGATCAGACAATTATAATATCTTGCTGATAAAATACTGATTGTAGTGAAATTACAAACACAGCCTAATAAGTGGCACATCCCTGTAATCAGGCTCTTGTCTCCTATATTATGCTGCTCTCATAGTAAATAGCAAAAACCTGTTGACATTCCCTTTAACCCTTTCACGACCGGCCGATTTTTCGCTTTCCGTTTTTTTTTTTCGCCATTCTTTTTCTGAGAGACGTAACTTTTTTATTTTTCAGTCAATATGGTCATGTGAGGGCTCATTTTTTGCGGAACGAGCTGTACTTTTAAATGAAACCATCAGTTTTACCATATTATGTACTAGAAAATGGCAAAAAAATTCCAAATGCTGAAAAATTGCAAAAAAAGTGCGATAGCACTATGGTTTTTGAGATATTTTATTCACTGTGTTCACTATATGGTAAAACTGATGTGTGGGTGTGATGCCTCAGGTCAGTGCGAGTTCGTAGACACCAAACATGTATAGGTTTACTTTTATATAAGGGGTTAAAAAAAAATCGGAAGTTTGTCCGAAAAAAGTGGCGCACATTTTACGCCATATTCCGTGACCCGTAGCGTTCTCATTTTTCGGGATCTTAGGCTCAATGACGGCTTATTTTTTCCGTCTCGAGCTGACGTTTTTAACGGTACCATTTTTGCGCAGATGCTACGTTTTGATCGCCTCTTATTGCATTTTGCGCAAAAGTTGTGGCGACAAAAAAACGTCGTTTTGGCGTTTGGAATTTTTTTGCCGCTACGCCGTTTACTGATCAGATTAATTGATTTTATATTTTGATAGATCGGGCGTTTCTGAACGCGGCGATACCAAATGTGTGTATATTTTTTATTTTTTTAACCCTTTAATTTTTAATGGGGCGAATGGGGGGTGATTTGAACTTTTAGGTTTTTTTGTTTTTTTTTAATTTTTTAAAACTTATTTTTTTACTTTTTTTTTTTATTTTACTAGTCCCCCTAGGGGGCTATTGCGATCAGCATTCCGATCGCTCTGCAGTATCTGCTGATCACAGCTGGAAGGCTGTAAACAGCAGATACGCTGTCTTTCTCTTTTGCTGTGCTCCGGGCACAGCGAAAGTGAAACCAATTCATGTGTAGTACAGGAGTCATCACATGACCCTGTACTACCATGGCAACTATCGGGAGTCACGTGATCGCGTCACGTGACTTCCGGTTTCGGCGGTAAGTAAAACTTTACCGCGATTGCGCTTATAATGGCGCTGTCATGTATTGACAGCGCCATTATAAGGGGTTAATCGGCACGAGCAGATAACGATTCTGCTCGTGCCTAGCAGGCACACATCTCAGCTGTGAAAATCAGCTGAGATGTGTGCCGATCGCGGCATGCTGCCGCCGGAGGACCGCGGGCAGTAAGATTATGTCATTTAGGACGTAATTTTACGGCCCGCGGTCGTTAAGGGGTTAAGATACATTTGAGAAGACCAGAAAAGAAACAAAACCATAAACAGTATATGTGAATTGACACTAAGGGTCATGTGTGATCTGCTTCAAATACAAAATGTACCATAGATGGAAACCCAATATCCACTTAAACCGGAATGCCACTAATACTGCTGTTCACTTAAGGGACATATTTAATGGTTCAGATGTCATCACCCACAGGCATGAAACCTTTACCATTTGGCAATAAACAGAGCTCCTTCACCAAGTCACTTACATTACAGTCCGCCTAGTGTGTCTAAGGAGAATATAATCGGCTTTAACAGTAGTTGAAAAACTATATAGTGCCAAAATCATATCCCACCCCTGTGATACTAGCAGCACCTGGCTCCTTATGGAAAAACATACTCCTGACATGAGGCTGTAGGCAATATATTGTGATTAGTGATGGGCGAATAGTGTTTGGATTATTTGTAACGAATCCCAAAGTACTATCTGGTATTCATCACGAATAGCGAACCTAACGCAAGTCAAAAGGGGAACACAAGAATTTTTGTCATAAAAAAAAAAAAAAATCCAGTTGTTCAGCCTCACAGTAGTACTCTTCAGTGACAACACTTTGACCTTAATTGGTTAGAGATGCTCCTTGCCCCCCCCCCCCTTTGGATATGACAACACTACTATTGGTAATGTTCACTTTGATTATAAACTGTTATGATGGTTATGTACCACACGTGTTATGTTTGATACTTCCCGTCACTCATCTTCAGCTATTTTTTTTTTCTGTGGGATTAATAGGGAGGTTTCTGTGATTCTTTACGCTGCAGATACCTTCTTATTTTTTCTGTCCTAATATTGGTTGCGGCTGTACCCAATTATATGTGTATTTTTAATATTTTAATAAGATTAAAAAGTTATATTAAAATTTGTGATTACACACTTTTTTTGCATTGTTTTGTGGGCATCATACACAATTATTGCTTTAATTTATTCTACCAAGTTTTAAATAACCCTAGCTTTTCAAGGCAGTGAATGTACACATACATGGATATCTGACCCTTGCTTTTCCATAGATTATGCAATGCCTGAAGGCTGTAAATAGTAGCCGCCTGTGTCTTTAAAGGCAACACGCAGCAATCAAAGGCAGATCATTCAAACAAGGTCAGCCTGGAGGCTAGGTCACATGTCAGATCAATTAACCTGCTAACATGCATACAGGAACATTTATGGACATTAATAACAAAGTACCAGAACTGAAGAATGTTCTACAAGGACTGGGGCATTTACGAGGTACAAGACCAATGTCATCACCCGGTGATCCCATCATATGAAGGTATGTGGATATTCTGCTTGCCTGCACAGCAACCAAGTTCCCGCCAACACCTAGTGAAGAAGAAAAAGTTGATAAATATATATATATTGCTTATTAAAAAAAAAAAAAAAAAAACAAAAACAAACAAACAAAAACACAACAACAACAAACAAGTCACTTGCTCAAATTCAGAGCCAAATACCTTAAGAAAATAAAATCTGAGCTCCCTATTCCACCACAATTTTATGTTGTGCTACATTGCAGAGCTATTCACATTTTTTCTTCTTCTGGAGCGCAGTATATGAAATCTCTGCTTACAATCCAACTGGGTGTTCCTTCACCATTTTGTCTGGGGCTGTGCACCTTTATCCCTTCCTCCAAGATGCTGTCAAACACTGAGACTATTAAGGGCGCTTTACACGCTACAATAAATCTTACGATGTGTCGGTGGGGTCATGTCGTAAGTGACGCACATCCGGCATTGTAAGTATGATTGTAGCGTGTAAAACCTCCGTGCAATTGCGATTGAATGAAAATCCGTTCATCGCATGCACATCGTTCATTTCTAAAAGATTGAATGTGCGGTTGTGCAATGTTCCTGAGGCAGCACACATCGCAGTGTGTGACACCCCGGAAACATTGTTGTTCGCCGCCCACAGCGAGGTCGTATGGACGGGTAAGTACGTGTGACAGCTTTTAATCGATTGTGCAGCACGGTCAAAAAATTGAACGTGCCGCACATACGATGGGGGCGGGTCACATCGCATACGATATCGTATGGAACTGCAAAGCATTAACTCCATTGTGAATATCCATCTACAATGCCGCATAATTTATGCTCTGGCTTTTCTCTGCAGGATGTGGTAATTTCACAAAATCTCATTCATAGCACTTACTGTAAGGCCCCTTTCACATTGCGCTTTTTACTTACGTTCAGTGATCCAGTCAGTGCATCCGTCCGAACCGCCCCTCCCCCCACCCCGCAAAATGTGTTTCGGACACAAGCGCCGACAGGGCCATTGACTATAATGGAGCAGACTACGTTCGGGTGTCCGCCTGCAGAAAACGTATATATACAAAAATAGTGCAAGACAGAGCACACGCTAATGGCGTCTGCTCCATTATAGTCCATGGCCAAGTCGGCACATGCGTCCGAAACACGATTTGCGGGGGGGGGGGCTTTGGTGGTTCGGACGGATGCCCCGACGGGCCCACTAAACCCAAGTAAAAATGCAGTGTGAAGGTAGCCTAATACACAGCAGATCAAAAATTTCTTATTTATGTTAAGTGATCTGACTAACCCCTTTTTAAAAGCATAAAAACCACAAAATTACCGTTTTTAATTCACAATTATACTGTTTAAATTTCAGATTTGGAGTTCTAGCCTAGGGCTTCACAATGGATTTATACCTACTCTGTGTACCGATCCAAATCAACCTTTCCCGGCTGAGCCGTGATCAGATCCATTTTTGCCATTTGGGTTTTGCACTGCAAAGCTGAGTTTTTGACCAAAGTTCTGCCACAAAAAGGCAGCATTTTGAACTGCATAGTGGGGTTTAGAAACCCAAATTCCCATAGACTGCTTGAAAAGCAGAACACATCCATTTTGGCATTAAACGCTGCAGTTGAAAAAGCAGATAAAAAGCAAAGTGGGGCCCTAGCCTAAATTAGTCTTCATGCTCTTTTCAGTTATTCTGAGGTCTAGCTCTACACATGGTTACAAGTGAGATCTCAAGGGCTCATAATTACCATTTATGACCGGTGTGAAAACAGCTATTCCTGCAAAGTTTGGATCGGACACAGTTTTGTCCAAAATCAATCCCCCGACACTGCAAAAAAAAGAAAAAGCGTAAAAAGTACAATTCAAGGACAAAAGTTGCATGTCAAAACAGTGTCTTGACAAATGTTTGACAGGTGGGTAGTAACATCTGGGTACATTTTTACTGTGCAGCATACGAGCTGCAAATGGAATACATTTTCCTTTCCATTTACAACAAAAGCAGAAGCGATAGCATTTATAGGAAACCTCTTGCCCAAACTAGGCATTCCAAAGTCATCTAAACGGTTTTGGAAAAATTAAACATTTTTTAGAAGGTAAATTAACTAATGAGCAAGAGAAGCTAATATACTAATATTAATGTTACATACATAACAAAACCTTCACATATTAGGTATCCATATGGCCGTAATAACCTGGAGAATTCGTTCAATGGGATATTTGGTGTGAGATTTACACAGCAAATTTTATGTACCCCAAAACCACACCAAAAAGATATGTATTGATGTTCTGCATAAAAATACATACATACATACATACACACATACACACATACACACATACATACACACATACACACATACACACATACACACATACACACATACACACACATACACATACACACACATACACATACACACACACACATACACACACACACATACACATACTTTTTTATGCAAGACAACATATATTCTTTGTGTGGTTTGGTGTAGATAAAAATTGATGGTATACTAATTAAAACTAACTATGTGGGTAAACCCCTTTAATGCTTATTCATGCCTGGTTAAGCAATTTAGAAGCAGTTGAACATGTATCCCACCTGCTGATGGCCATGGCAATGATCACCGGTTCCCATCCGGTTGCCAGCACCTGCCTTGTGGCTGGATTTTTCCTTGCGATTATAAACCACACCGGTAACAGAGCTATGAACAGCAGGCACACAATAAGGTTGACGAACACATTGACCTCTGTAGAAGGGAAGAAGAGGGAAATTACAGCACTCATTAGCAAAAGTCCTTCTGCAAACCAATTCTACACTTGCAAGATCAAATAATGTATATTCAGCTTTAAAAGTGGTTGTCTCTTCTTGTTAAATGGGGAAAGCTGCAAAGGGCTGGTAAAAACAAGCAACATTGCAATTTACCTCCAATTCAGAATCCTCAATTCTAGCTTGCTGCTCAATGCCTACGTTACCGGGGACTGCTGCAAGTCAGAGGTGGCACGTTTACCTGGCAAGGAGCGCGGCACTTGCAAGATCTTTGGTTTAGACCGTGCAATGACTTCATTGTAGCAGCTGTGCCCAGCCAGCTATAGTACAAAGCACTTCTCCCATGCTGCAAACACAAAGCTGGGAGACGGCGCCAATCACACAAAGGGCACAGCCAAGTCACCAGCCCCAAATGTCAATCATGAGTGCACCGCACCCAGCAGGGAAGTGGTGCAGCCCAGAACACAACATGAGAAAACCCTTTTAAGCAAACCGTACTAATACACAATGCTACTATGCTAATCTCACTTGACCATCAAATTATTACTAACCAATTAAAGGTGGTGTACATGTAAGGCAGGCCTGTGGAGTTTGTGTACTGCTAAACATATACTGGGGAGGGAAGGAGTTAATATAGTTCTAAATCCACAGAATCTGTTTTCACCTTCCTGACCAGGCCAAATTTTTCAATTCTGATCAGTGTCTATGTGGTAATAAATGCTTAACCCCTTCACCTCCAGGCAATTTTCCGCTTTTGTTTTTGGCCCTCCTTTTGCGAAAGCCGTAACTATTTTTTGTTCAATCTTGCCATATGAGAGCTTGTTTTTGCAGGACGCGTTGTACTTTTAAATGAAATCATGAGTTTTACCATATAGTGTTCTGGGAAACTCGGAAAAAAAATTCCGAGTGTGGTGTTCACTATATGGTAAAAAAAAAACCACAAACCCTGATGTGTCAGTGTGATGCATCAGGGCTGTACGAGTTCGTAGATACCAAACATGTATAGGTTTACCTTTATCGAAGGGGTTAAATTTCAGACGTTTGTCCAAAAAACGTGGCACACTTTGTGCCATTTTCTGCGACCCCTAGTGTTTTCATTTTTTTGGGATATGGGCCTCAGTGGCTTATTTTTTTGCGTCTCAAGCTGACGTTTTTAAATAAAAAAAGGTACCATGTTTTGATCGCCTGTTTTTGCATTTTGTGCAAAATTTGAAATGACCAAAAATCGTAATTTTGTAGTTTGGTAAACTGCATAGTGGCAAAAAAATTTTAATCAGGTTAATTGATTTTATATTTTGATAAATTTGGTATTGTCGGGTTCAGAAATGCCCAATGTCTATATATTTTTTTTTTTTTTTTAACAGTTTCATTTTCAATTAAGTGAGTGGTGGGGGAGGGAGGGGTGATTTGAACTTTAAGGCCATGTGCCCATGGGAGCTTTTTGCTGCGGAGTTTGCCGCGAAAAAACCTGCGGATTTTTCTGGATTTTCCAGATAAATCCGCAGGTTCTAGCATGTACAGGCACTCCCCATGTTACCCTATGGGACATGGGGAGTGTGTGTCCACGCTGCGGAAAGTGCGGCTGCGGAATCTCCTGCAGAGATCCCTCAGCCGCACCTAACTGCATGTCAATTATTCATGCGCATTTACTTGCGGAGATCCCGGCCCTCCGCTATGGAGATAGAGGCCGGGACGTCCGCAGGTAAAATCGCGTGAAAGTCCGCATGTTTCCCGCAGCTATTCCGCTGGAAACTCGCAGCTAAAAATAGCTGCGGATGCCGGCGGGCAGCTGCGGGAAACATGCGGCCGTACCTGCGAATATATCCGCAGGTACGAGCGCCCGTGGGCACATGGCCTTAGGGTTTTTTATTTTTTTATTTTATTAGTTCACCTAGGGGGCTATATGGTATGATATGATCGCTTGTTCATTTCTGTTGATCAGAGTTGCACAGCTTTGATCAGCTGAAGTGCTGCGTTGCGGTTACAGCCGGCGCTCTGTTGGCTGTAGTCACATTTGCGTGTCTCACATCAAATCATCTAGCATGGCCTGATGCTCTCCGGACAGGAGTGGGTCGCCTGCATAGTAATACATCCATTCAAATAGTGACAGTTGGGATCCAGATTATGACTGCGAGCAACTAAGCTGCAATTCCCTGCACTTGAGGTAAGAGACATGGCTATATCAGGAGAACTATACTACATTTCTAATTAGAGGCATTTGCTAATGGAGTGCAACCTCGGTTTACGAGTAACTTGGTGTGCGAGTATTTCGTTATACGAGCAAAGCTTGCTGTAACTTTTTATCTCAGTTTACAAGCATGTTTTGCTGTATGAGCAAATACTCACCGCACTCACTTCCGGTTCCATACTTAAACCGCAGTCTGACCCGCTCTTGCAGACACACACACACACACACACACACACACACACACACACACACACACACACACACACACACACCTTCCATCGCCAGCCTCATGGTTCTTGTAGTTCACCGGTACAGGATGTGTATCGGGTAACCATCGCGACGATTGAGGAACTTCCGCTGTCAGCAGCTTCTCAAAGGCAGCGCGCTGGCCAATCAGAGGCAAGCGGCTCCTGCCTTTGACGTCAGCGCTCTGACAGTGGAAGTTCCGGCATCGTTCGCGATGGTTACCAGATACATATTCTACATCGGCAAACTGCAAGAACCATGAGGCCGGCGATGGAATGGAAGGCAAGGTGAGCATAACGTGTGTGTTTGTGCGTGTTTGTGGCATTGCACAATAGGGGACCATTCAACAAGTTGTGGAACTAATTGTATGAGCTTGCATTATTTCCTATGGGAAATTTTGCTTTGCTAGACGAGTAGCTTTGTTTACAAGCACA